>NC_092338.1:160470000-160812500 GCF_046630445.1 Rutidosis leptorrhynchoides | reverse complement strand
TAAAAAGGAAAATAAAAGCCAAGTGTGGGAAAATTTACCAAGTTATTTTAAACATATGTCACATATATTTGTAGCAAATAACTGAAAATACTTTTGCTTTGGACTAAACTAAACTGTTTTACCCGATGAAAGAAAAGAAGAGATGGATCTACACGATGAATCAATTCCATCATTAAAAGGAAGTAAAGTCTTCCGAAAAAGACACGCGCTTCTTGATTTAGGTCATGAAGTTGTCGTTCAGACCAGCTGTAGGTTGACGAAAAATCTAGAAAAGTCATCACTAAAATCAGCAGGAAATCCACGGACCTCAGCATTAAACAGGGTCGCCAAGTGGTCAGATTTATCCTAACCATGAGAAGGATTTATCTCGTACAATGGGGAGGCACCGTGCAAATTAGCTGGATAAGACTAATGAATCAGATCCCCAGAAAGGATAATCTCCTTAAAGATTAAAAATCAGCTTTTAAGACTGATATTACTCAATCCTAGAGATTGACCTTAAAGATTGAGAATTACAAACTCATGGAATTCGATGATATCTAAACTCGAGCTTGAACGAGAAAATATTTTGATCAAAATTATAAACCAATTTGTTTTCTGAAAAACCCATTTTCAATGCGTTCATTACCATTGAACGTAAAATCCTAGGAATTCACCTGGAATTCATTAGGTCACCTGAACTAAATCGGGTGTCAACCGTAAGAACGGTGGTTGCATAGCATGGTCAAAGACAGGACCTTGTGTCAACCCGAAAAATTATAAGGGTGAGCTTTACTATTGCTCCTACCAAGGATAGTAATTGCGTCCGACACGTTATAGACCATAATCAAAAGCATGTCACGGGACATTGCCTTAAACAGTTGCTTGTTCAACGCTTTCCTTTACAACCGGACGGTAGTTTGCCGAAAGGTAATATACGGGACAAGTAAACTGGACGTGTTGCTTTCCAAATACAAGGTTAGCAAGTGGGTGACACAAAACCGCAAGTTTTGAGCTAAAATTTTCAAATTTGAAACCCACCAAACCCACAAAAATATTTTGCAAACACCGGTAAAGGGTTATTCCGGAAAACTTATCTAGGGTAAAAACTAGATTTAATTTTCAAAAGATCAAATGTTTTCATAAAGATCCAATTTCCTTAATGGATCTAAATTTTTATAGTCATGTGGGACTGTAAACCATATCGTCACTACCATTGTTTATACCGCCGTATAGAAATCACTGATGTACAAAGTATGAAGAATAAAGAAGTGATTCTAGTATTTCAAGACAATATTGCTTGAGGACAAGCAACGCTCAAGTGTGGGAATATTTGATAATGCTAAAAACGAACATATATTTCATAGCATTATTCCTCAAGAAAGACAAGCTTTTAGTTGCAATTGTTCTATTTACAAGTGATATTCGTTTAAATAATAAAAGGTGAAGACAAAAGGCAGATTCGACAAATTGAAGACAAAAAGGTCCAAAGAGCTAAAAAGTACAAGATACAATCAAAAAGGTTCAAAATATTGATGAGGAACGTCTCAAAATGACAAGAGTACAAGTTACAAGACGCAAAGTACACGATATAAAATAATACGCGAGGACGTCCGAAAATCCGGAACCGGGACCTGAGCCAAGAAGAAACGCCCGACGCAACGGACCAAAAATATCTAGTCTACTATGCACAAGAATATAATATAATATATATATAATTATATATAATTATATATTATATATATTATTATTATTATATTACGTCGGCAAGAAGAAAACAAAAGTAGTTGGCTGAATCCAGGGTGGCCATGCGACTCGCATGGCCAGAAGCACAAAACCATGCGAGTCGCATGGTGTGAGATTGCTGGTCAGGTCCTATAAATAGCCAGTTTTCTGACGAGTTTTAATCATCCTTTTTCTCTTCCTCTTCATAAGTAATATATATTTATATTTATAATTTATATTTTAATTTTAATTATAATTCTAATAATAAGGGTATGTTAGCGAATGTTGTAAGGGTGTAAGTCGAAATTCTGTCCGTGTAACGCTACGCTATTTTTAATCATTGTAAGTTATGTTCAACCTTTTTATATTAATGTCTCGTAGCTAAGTTATTATTATGCTTATTTAAAACGAAGTAATCATGATGTTGGGCTAATTACTAAAATTGGGTAATTGGGCTTTGTACCATAATTGGGGTTTGGATAAAAGAACGACACTTGTGGAAACTAGACTATGGGCTATTAATGGGCTTTATATTTGTTTAACTAAATGAAAGTTTGTTAATGTTAATATAAAGATTTACAATTGGGCGTCCCTATAAATTACCATATACACTCGATCGGACACGATGGGCAGGGTATTTATATGTACGAATAATCGTTCATTTAACCGGACACGGGAATGGATTAATAGCCACTAGAATAATTAAAACAGGGGTGAAATTACATTCAAGGGTAATTGGTGTAATTGTTAACAAAGTAGTAAAACCTTGGTTTACACGCAGTCGATAACCTGGTGTATTCATTAAACAAAGTATTAAAACCTTGTTACAATTCGAATCCCCAATTAGTTGGAATATTTATCTTCGGGTATAATAATAATTTGACAAGGACACTTGCAATTTATATTTATGACTGATGGACTGTTATGGACAAAAACCAGACGGACATATTGAATATTCCAGGACAAAGGACAATTAACCCATGGGCATAAAACTAAAATCAACACGTCAAACATCATGATTACGGAAGTTTAAATAAGCATAATTCTTTTATTTCATATTTAATTTCCTTTATTTTATATTTAATTGCACTTCTAATTATCGCACTTTTATTGTTATTTAATCGCACTTTTAATTATCGTACTTTTAATTATCGCAATTTAATTTTATTGCATTTTTATTATTCGCAATTTCATTATCGTTATTTACTTTACGCTTTAATTTAAAGTCTTGTATTTATTTTATATTTTACATTAGGTTTTAACTGCGACTAAAGTTTTAAAATCGACAAACCGGTCATTAAACGGTAAAAACCCCCCTTTATAATAATAATATCACTTATATATATATTTGTATTTTTATAAAAGTAAACTAATATAGCGTTGAGCTTTGTTTAAAGATTTCCCTGTGGAACGAACCGGACTTACTAAAAACTACACTACTGTACGATTAGGTACACTGCCTATAAGTGTTGTAGCAAGGTTTAAGTATATCCATTCTATAAATAAATAAATATCTTGTGTAAAATTGTATCGTATTTAATAGTATTTCCTGCTAAAATTTAATAGTATTTTATACCCCTCTGCTTTGACATCAATAATATTAGTATTATTATTATAATAAGTATTCTTATTATTATTAACATAATTGTTATAAACCTTATAATTATTATTATTGTTATATGTATATGTATTAGTTAATAATATTAATATTAATTATAATGTAAATACAAATACTGATATATAATGCAAGTGAATACATACATATATATATATATATATATATATATATATATATATATATATATATATATATATATATATATATATATATATATATATATATATATATATATATATATATATATAAATACAGGTAGATATATACCAGTATATCAAATCAGATACATCAGATATGTGTGTATATACACGCTGATATTTATAAAAATACAAGATATATATACAACAATATTTTGTTAGGTTAACTAATACAAATTAATATAAATACAGTTATATTCGTGCTTTGTTTTTCAACCACTATCATCGCTATTTAAATTGTCTCTGTAATTGATAAACATATAGATATCAAGATCACAGGTATTATAGCAAATCCAAAATCAGTTAGAGAATTATAGCGACTTTTATTTTTTTATATATTTGTTTGTACCTGAGGGAATATTGTATGTCGACATATCCTACTACAAAACAAATGGTAACTGAGCAAATTAGCTGTAAATAAATTTGATAACCTTTATTTAATTCCCTACCAGTAGAAATCGAGCTAACAGAGCACAATCAAAAACTTTATTTGAAAAACGCAGTTTTTATTCTCTGTTCTTGCTCAATTTTTTTAAAACTTAAAAAATGTATCAATTTTCAAAATCTGTAAATGCAGTCGTGTTAGGATTGATCTAGTCCAACTATCTGCAAAGTTTCACGACCCAATTCCTTTTATTGATTGTGAATTTTTGAGTCAAACCTTATTTTAAAAAAAGTCAAATCTCGTGTTCTTCGTGAAATTCGAGTTCGTGTTTGAGTTTCCGGTTAAATTGATAATGGAGACAGTTTCTAGGAAGGATTTAAAAACCATTTCATGTTATAAATTTTATCTAAAACGAATTAGAATTCAAAAGTTGGATTTAAGTTCTTATTTTTTTTCTCCTTCGAACAGTGACTGTTTCCCTTATTTTTTTTTTATTTTTTCTCGTGTATAATGAATTAAGAATTCCAATTACTAGTCGTTTTCTATTTCAAAGTTAGAACTAAGTCGTTTGTTTTGATGTCTGGACCGATTGAATTATAATTTGGAGAAGAAGAAGAAAGGACCACAGAAACGGGTTAAAAACATTTAGGAGTAGTATAAATCAAGAAAAACAGGGAACGGAGGAGTGGTCGTGGGTGTTAGTCGGGTTTCAAGAGGTCTCGGGTTCGATTCCTACTTGGTGCATTTCTTTTTAAAAGGAACTCTTAAGGTAGTTTTACATATTAAAATTCATTATTATTATCATTATTATTGTTGTTGTTGTTGTTATTATTATTATTATTATTATTATTATTATTATTATTATTATTATTATTATTATTATTATTATTATTATTATTATTATTATTATTATTATTATTATTATTATTATTATTATTATTATTATTATTATTATTATTATTTATATATACTAACATCCACCATCTTTTTGGTCGTTTAGGGCCAACAAACAAAAAAAACGACACACAAAAAAACAAATGGAAAAAACCAACTTTGACCCCCCAAGTTCTAACAATATGCAACTTCACCCCACAAAACAGGGGTACAAAATGTCAAATACTTATTTTAATTAATAAACTCCACCCGCTTTTTCATATACACATATCTTCCCGCTCGGTGCGAATTAAATTTTTCCGAGACCACCGTTCAGCTTTAAAAAATCTCAAGAACCCAACGGAACTAACTACATGCGAAACGGACATCGTTAAAAAAAACTAAATAACGGGCCCTATATTCTCGCTCGGTGCGAGTTAAATTTTTCCGAGACCACCGTTCAACTCGAAATAATTTTACGAACACAACGCGACTAACTATACGCGAAACGGACATCGTTAAAAAAGCTTTACATACATATACATACACGTCCAACAAACAACCCAACCTACTAGATATATTAGGTACCAAACAACGTATATCCAAATTCGACCGCGCGTCGAATACAACCGCAGCAACGCGCGGTCGAATTTTCTCTAGTTATTATTATTATTATTATTATCATTGTTATTATAAATTGTTATTGTTATTGTTATTATTATTAGTATTATTATTATTATTATTAGAATTATTAAGTATTAGATAATATTATTATTAAGATCATCATTATAATAATTATCAATAATGTTATTATTAGTAATATAACTATTATTGTTATTATTACTATTAAAATTATTATTATCATTAGTATAAAAATGATTGATAAAATTATTGTTATTATTATTACTAGCATTAGTATTGGAAATAACATTATTATTAATACTAGTATTAATATCATTGTTATGTTTATTAAGATTATTATGATTATTACTAACATAGGTATCATTATTAACAATATCACTATTATTATTAATATTCATTATTAATAAAGTTATTATTACTATCTAGTAAAACAATAATATCGAAACTATCATTTCTAACAAGTAAATATTTTGTACATAAAAACACCCTTATTATATATATCTATATAATATGATTATATTGGTAATCCATATAACTATATGAAAAACATATTATCATTATATATGGTTACACATAACAAATTAGGTATTTTTAAAATAATACTAAATATATATAGATACTGATATAACTATAATAATCATTTTTGATATATATATAAAATAAACATATATAACATATAATTTAAGATATAATATAAATATATGATTTTAAATGAAATTTAGTATAAATTTTATATAACTACACCTACATAAATAACATATATTAACAAATGAAATTATGTGATTTCCAGTATACGTTTTAATATATAAATGAATGATATAGGTTCGTGAATCGAAGGCCAACCCTGCATTGTTCTATTGTTCAATATCGTCATATGTATTTTTACTACAAAATACATTACAGTGAGTTTCATTAATCCCTTTTTAAATGTTTTTGCAATATATATTTTTGGGACTGAGAATACATGCGCTGTTTTTATAATTGTTTTACGAAATAGACACAAGTAATTGAAACTACATTATATGGTTGAATTATCGAAATCGAATATGCCCCTTTTTATTAAGTCTGGTAATCTAAGAATTAGGGAACAGACACCCTAATTGACGCGAATCCTAAAGATAGATCTATCGGGCCCAACAAGCCCCATCCAAAGTACCAAATGCTTTAGTACTTCGAAATTTATATCATGTCCGAAGGAGGATCCCGGAATGATGGGGATATTCTTATATGTATATTGTGAATGTCGGTTACCAGGTGTTCAATCCATATGAATGATATTTTTGTCTCTATGTATGGGACGTTTATTTATGAGAACTGAAAATGAAAATCTTGTGGTCTATTAAAATGATGGAAATGATTATTCATGTTAAACTAATGAACTCACCAACCTTTTGGTTGACACTTGAAAGCATGTTTATTCTCAGGTATGAAAGAAATCTTCCGCTGTGCAATTGCTCATTTTAAAGATATTACTTGAAGTCATTCATGACATATTTCAAAAGACGTTGCATTCGAGTCGTTGAGTTCATCAAGATTATTATTATGTCAATTATAGTTAGATATTATAAAATGGTATGCACGCCGTCAACTTTCGATTTAATGAAATATTGTCTTTTCAAAAACGAATGCAATGTTTGTAAAATGTATCATATAGAGGTCAAGTACCTCGCGATGAAATTAACTATTGTGAATCATTTATAATCGATACGGACTTCGTCCGGGTGGATTAGGACGGGTCGCTTCAGTTGGTATTAGAGCAGAGGTCTTAGTGAACCAGGTCTGCATTAGTGTGTCTAACTGATAAGTCGTTAGGAGGCATTAGTGAGTCTGGACTTCGACCGTGTCTGCATGTCATAAGTTTTGCTTATCATTTCTAGTCGGAAATCATTTGCTTATCATCCTTAGTAAATTACCTGCTCATTATTCTTAGTCTAGACACATCTTATTGCATTGACTGCATGAAAAGTGTATAGACAAAATTCATATCTTAGCGTATCTGCTAATTCATATCTTAGCGTATCTGTTATTGTTATCTTTGCCTGACAGCTTCCGTAGATTCCTCCGTAACTTATGAGATTTTAGTATTATATATGTATATGTAAATTATGTATTGCAGGATAGTAATCTACATCCTATAATCTATTTCTTATCGAAAATCCTTCATCTGATCGTACGAGATGAATCCCCCAACTAGATCGAGTCCCTCGGATTCCATCAGCTATTCCGATAGTTATCCCGATAGTTATTCAGAATGGATAGTCATCTAAACTCCGGAAGCAACGACACCAGAATGAATCAACCAATCATCCATCCCCAATTCATCTGATGGATTCATAGTCGACTTAATCAATGGACACGCGTAGAAGGCAATCCCATCCACTAACCGAATTCACCTTTTGGCGAAGAACCTGAATCACTTACCGGCGAACCTATTCGTAACACCATTTCACCCTCATTTCCCAAATATCTCGCCACGACTCTATCATAACTTAGATTCTAAACCTTATTCATCCGCTCGTTCTGACCGACAATCATCCCGGGGTTATCGAAGAAGTCAACGAGCTTCGCGCTAGAGTAATCAATTTGGAGAACATGGTGCAAAACTTACCAGCTTCAGCAACATCACCGACACCTACAGTACCATCAGTAACAGCACCTGTATCATCAACAATCCTTGCCTCAATATTACATTCAGTACCTTGAGTACAATCATCGTTCTACGTATCGTTCTACATCAATTACCTTCGTTCTTCATGGTGATTATGTAATCTCTAATGTTTTAGAGATTATGTATTCTAGTTATAACGGTAAATCAAATGAGATTAATATTATATTAACTCATTGATTCTATGATTACATCTGAAGAAAATATATATGAAAGTATATTTTCATAAAGATTGTAATTAAAAATTCTTTCGTACAAACTGTTAATGGTGAAAATATTTTAACGGGCAGGTAATACCCGAGGAATATTCAGATTTCACGTTAATAAGTCATAATGTACATTCTTCGAAGCTGATTCAATAGTCGTTTACTTTCCTACTTACATCCACCGATATACAAATCCGTTCACCACAGAATAACCATATTCATTCAATTTCATATTTGGATTTTGACCTATCAGAATCCAACAAGTGGCATAATGAAAAAAACATTTGATAAAATAAAATTTGTTAGAAACAAACAAATTAATTATGGGAAATTTTGTTAAGAATTCACGCTAACTGTTCCTAGCTAATTGTTCCTAGCTAACTAATTAATTCCGTATTACATTTTATTTATTGCAATTTATTTATCGTAATTTATTTATCGCAATTTAAATTCTCGCAATTTTAATTATCGTTATTTAATTTCTGTTATTTATTTTACGCACTTTAAATATCGGGACACGTATACAAGGTTTTGACATATCATATCGACGCATCTATATATATTATTTGGAATCACCATAGACACTCTATATGCAGTAATGATCGAGTTCTCTATACAGAGTTGAGGTTAATTCTATAATAATATATATACTTTGAGTTGTGATCGAGTCTGAGACGAATACGGGTCACGATACGTATTAATTAATTCGAATATTATATATTAAACTATATATGAATTATTGAATTGTTAACTATGGACTACCGACTGTGGACTAATGTCATTGGACAATTAAAAATGAATTAAAATATTTTTTATAACATATGAAACTAAACAATTCTTCAAGTTTGCCACTTGATTTCACCCTAAACCTCATTTGTATCTTGACGATTACAATCTGCGTTCAAACCTTTCATGATTCTTGAAAACACCTCAATCGATAGGATGAACCAACCGCACTTCATCTACGGAAGAAAAAAAAATTGATGCATATAGTTATGCACTTGAAAAACTCTTGGAAACTGAGTAAACGTTTAACACATAACTGTGCTAATTTCTTTAGTGTTATTATTACCCAAAATAACTTTGTAGTTCTTCTTCAAAATAGCCAACTTTGTCACAGCTCCAGCAAGACAACTTCAACTTTTCATACGAAACAACCTTATTATAACGTTGATATATACGCGTGCTCTTTTATTGTTACCAGGGAACCTTTCATATTCCACCATATTACCATCAGCGTTTAATCATCTAAAAACACAATTCTCCTGAAACCACCTCGGATTAATAACCGATGATTCATATATCATAGCATTAAATGCAGAGGAAACAGAAAAATGGTAGATGGTCTAAACGGCCAAAAGTTTGATGATAAAGAAAGGAGTGTTAGGAACGCTCGATAGAAAATTGGGTATTGAAAAACAGATTTAGCTACCCATGAAGGAGACCAAGGACAAATACAAGGACCAAACCCTATATTCAAAGGATTCAGGTAATTCTGGATCCGTTGAAATCTTTAGAGAATATCTTGCTCCGAAGTCATGTTAAAATCTTGTGAAAAATATTTCTCCATCAACCATCGAACTTGGAAATTCCAAAAATATCATCATCAATATCTTCGATATTTCTGAGGATATTTTCATAAATATTCTCGTCCGAAATTATATACCTCTTCGTGCTTCCTGTGTATCATTATATTGGAAATATTCAATAGAAAAATTAGTACCGAAAAACAGATTATGCGAAACTATGAAGAAAGCCGTGGACAAATCACAAAGAATAAGTTTGACTTCAAAGAATCCAAATGATTCAATGTCTGCTAAAGTCTTTAGTGAATATCTTGCTCCTTACTCTAAACCATTGCAGACAATAGTTTCTATCATCCTCTGACCTTAGATATTCTGAGATATTATCGTATCTTTCATTATAAATATCCTCCATAATTCTGGAGATATTTTTATAACTATTCTTATCTGAACTCATTAATCTCTTCGTGCTATCAGTGTTACATCATATAGGAACTGTTAGTTTCTATATTCTGTAAACTTTCGAGCTTAAAATATGAATGTTATTGAAGTAATGTTGGGAACTGATGCATGAGTTAGTATAATATAATGACACTTGATCAACGTGATTATATTACAGTAAGTCATTCTGAGTTTCTAATGAAACGTGATGATTCACAGACTCTAACGTCATCATGTGCCATGTTACACGACTCTTGTATTCTATTTAAACCTCTAAAATATCAAGAAAATATTCCTTGATGATTCGGTCTTTTTCAGGGTATTCTGGTAATGTAACAAATCAAGATCGTGCCATTACCATTCCCTTCTTAGAACATTAACAATGTTCATTCTGAAACTTATATCCGCGAATTCTTGACCATTACAAGAGATGCCCAATCGCAAGAAGAAGAAACGAAAGGAACAAAGCTCCGAAATAGAAAGTGGAGTATAAATCGCAGTAAATAGGAGGGAGTATTAACTGTGGATAACAATGATTATAGGAAACAGAAAGAGGGACATTGAAATATAAGGGGAGATATAAAGCCCAATAACAATACAGAAATTACAGACCGTGTATATCAATGTTTATCGCAACATAAAGACACGTGAGAATTAAAAACACTATAACCCCAAGGGCGAAGTAAAAGAAAACAGATTCCTCCGATGGAAGTTGGAAAAGGAGAATGATTGTTGTAATAGTCAGGATAAGGACAAGGATCAAAACTGGATTAAGCATTTTCAGAATCTTTTGGATGTATGAAACAAGAAGGAAAGTATAGAAGTGGTGAAAACAAATGGAACGGAAAAGGTAAATTTATAAAGGAAATATCAGATGTAGTAATCGGGGCAGATCACCGTATTTAATTAAAGAGATCTTAATTTCCATAAATCCCGAAGAATCAGATCTTATAAATCTTCAAGATTTTCTTTTAAATCCCTTGAATTCCGGAATTCAAACCTGACTACGTCAAAAGTTAAAAACAAATCTTTGTTTCTCATTTCATTCTTTTGTGAATAGCTTCACTCATGCTCTTCGAATAATCAAATTGTTTTATCCATATTACTCAATGATGATAAAACTCTATTCATCAACTCATATTCGTCATGAAAACATTTTTATAGTTAGCCATGATGACCTCACTCAAATTTCGGGACGAAATTTCTTTAACGGGTAGGTACTGTGATGACCAGGGAATTTTCGACCAAATTTAAACTTCATCTTAACCTATAATCGACACGATAAGCAAATTCTGTTATGTTAAGTCTCAAAAAGTTTGTACTATTGTCATACATTCAATTAACCTTGACAAATTTCGACGATTCACGGACTAGTACTTGTAATTAAGAGATACATATATATATATATATATATATATATATATATATATATATATATATATATATATATATATATATATATATATATATATATATATATATATATATATATATAATAAATTGAAATATAGTTTGATATAATATATGATTTAATTGTAAGAACTAAAATTGTAAAATTTTATAATAAATAATAAAATCTATTATTAAAATAAATCTATGTATATATAAAAAGTACATTAAATATATATTTTATGATTCGAAGTTATTATGTAATGTATATTATATAGTTATATTACATAAACAACAATATGTTATACAGATATATTCAATTTAATTATAAATATAATTGTTATAACAAAATTGTTAGTACTTTCAATATTAATATAAATGCTAATGTTATTAATATTATTTTAAACATATAACCTATAGTTACTAATAATATAATATATGTAAATTGTTATGGTATTATCATTTATTAATATTATTATTATCATTAATAATAATATTATTATTATTATAATAAGTATTATTATTATTATTAACATAATTTTTATAAACCTTATAATTATTATTATTGTTATATGTATATGTATTAGTTAATAATATTAATATTAATTATAATGTAAATACAAATACTGATATATAATGCAAGTGAATACATATATATATATATATACATATAGATATATAAATACAGGTACATATATACCAGTATATCAAATCAGATACATCAGATATGTGTGTATATACACGCTGATATTTATAAAAATACAAGATATATATACAACAATATTTTGTTAGGTTAACTAATACAAATTAATATAAATACAGTTATATGCGTGCTTTGTTTTTCAACCACTATCATCGCTTTTTAAATTGTCTCTGTAATTGATAAACATATAGATATCAAGATCACAGGTATTATAGCAAATCCAAAATCAGTTTGAGAATTATAACGACTTTTATTTTTTTATATATTTGTTTGTACCTGAGGGAATATTGTATGTCGACATATCCTACTACAAAACAAATGGTAACTGAGTAAATTAGCTATAAATTAATTTGATAACCTTTATTTAATTCCCTACCAGTAGAAATCGAGCTAACAGAGCACAATCAAAAACTTTATTTGAAAAACACAGTTTTTATTCTCTGTTCTTGCTCAATTTTTTTAAAACTTCAAAAACGTATCAATTTTCAAAATCTGTAAATGTAGTCATGTTAGGATTGATCTAGTCCAACTATCTGCAAAGTTTCACGACCCAATTCCTTTTATTGATTGTGAATTTTTGAGTCAAACCTTATTTTAAAAAAGTCAAATCTCGTGTTCTTTGTGAAATTCGAGTTCGTGTTTGAGTTTTCGGTTAAATTGATAATGGAGACAGTTTCTAGGAAGGATTTAAAAACCATTTCATGTTATAAATTTTATCTAAAATGAATTAGAATTCAAAAGTTGGATTTAAGTTCTTATTTTTTTTCTCCTTCGAACAGTGACTGTTTCCCTTATTTTTTTTTATTTTTTCTCGTGTATAATGAATTAAGAATTCCAATTACTAGTCGTTTTCTGTTTCAAAGTTAGAACTAAGTCGTTTGTTTTGATCTCTGGACCGATTGAATTATAATTTGGAGAAGAAGAAGAAAGGACCACAGAAACGGGTTAAAAACATTTAGGAGTAGTATAAATCAAGAAAAACAGGGAACGGAGGAGTGGGTCGTGGGTGTTTGATGTTTCGCGAGGTGTATATAAAATAGTATTAATTTTTAGCAGAAAATACTATTAAATACGATACAATTTTACACAAGATATTTATTAATTTATAGAATGGATATACTTAAACCTTGCTACAACACTTATAGGCAGTGTACCTAATCGTACAGTAGTGTAGTTTTTAGTAAGTCCGGTTCGTTCCACAGGGAAATCTTTAAGCAAAGCTCAACGCTATATTAGTTTACTTTTATAAAAATACAAATATATATATAAGTAATATTATTATTATAAAGGGGGGTTTTTACCGTTTAATGACCGGTTTGTCGATTTTAAAACTTTAGTCGCAGTTAAAACCTAATGTAAAATATAAAATAAATACAAGACTTTAAATTAAAGCGTAAAGTAAATAACGATAATGAAATTGCGAATAATAAAAATGCGATAAAAATTAAATTGCGATAATTAAAAAGTACGATAATTAAAAGTGCGATAAAATGAAATAACAATAAATAAAAGTGCGATAATTAGAAGTGCAATTAAATATAAAATAAAGGAAATTAAAATATGAAATAAAAGAATTATGCTTATTTAACCTTCCGTAATCATGATGTTTGACGTGTTGATTTTAGTTTTATGCCCATGGGTTAATTGTCCTTTGTCCTGGATTATTCAATATGTCCGTCTGGTTTTTGTCCATAACAGTCCATCAGTCATAAATATAAATTGCAAGTGTCCTTGTCAAATTATTATTATACCCGAAGATAAATATTCCAACTAATTGGGGATTCGAATTGTAACAAGGTTTTAATACTTTGTTTAATGAATACACCAGGTTATCGACTGCGTGTAAACCAAGGTTTTACTACTTTGTTAACAATTACACCAATTACCCTTGAATGTAATTTCACCCCTGTTTTAATTATTCTAGTGGCTATTAATCCATTCCCGTGTCCGGTTAAATGAACGATTATTCGTACATATAAATACCCTGCCCATCGTGTCCGATCGAGTGTATATGGTAATTTATAGGGACGCCCAATTGTAAATCTTTATATTAACATTAACAAACTTTCATTTAGTTAAACAAATATAAAGCCCATTAATAGCCCATAGTCTAGTTTCCACAAGTGTCGTTCTTTTGTCCAAACCCCAATTATGGTACAAAGCCCAATTACCCAATTTTAGTAATTAGCCCAACATCATGATTACTTCGTTTTAAACAAGCATAATAATAACTTAGCTACGAGACATTAATATAAAAAGGTTGAACATAACTTACAATGATTAAAAATAGCGTAGCGTTACACGGACAGAATTTCGACTTACACCCTTACAACATTCGCTAACATACCCTTATTATTAGAATTATAATTAAAATTAAAATATAAATTATAAATATATATTACTTCGTATATATTGAGAGAGAGATGAAAAAAAAATGTAAAATTCGATCAGAATTCGGTTGGCTTTATAGCCAGAAATGAATTTTGGGGCTCCGCGACTCGCGGCTAAAAGCCCTTCAAACTCCGCGAGTCGCGGAGAGGTATTTTCATTTCACACCCTTGGAGTTTCTGGCTGCCGACGGTTTTAATAATATATATATAATATATATATAATTAATATAATTAATTATATATTATATTATATTTATATACATAGTTAACTTGTAATTTTTAGTCCGTTGCGTCGAGCGTTAAGAGTTGACTCTAGTCCCGGTTCCGGATTTTCGAACGTCCTCGCGTACAATTTAATATCTTGTACTTTGCGTTTTGAATCTTGTACTCTTGTGATTTTGAGACGTTTCTTATCAATAATTGGAACCTTTTTGATTGTCTTTTGTTCTTTTGAGCTTTTTGGTCGTTTGCGTCTTCAAATCGTCGAATCTGTCTTTTGTCTTCACCTTTTATTATTTAAACGAATATCACTTGTAAATAGAACAATTGCAACTAAAAGCTTGTCTTTCTTGAGGAATAATGCTATGAAATATATGTTCGTTTTTAGCATTATCAAATATTCCCACACTTGAGCGTTGCTTGTCCTCAAGCAATATCGTCTTGAAATACTAGAATCACTTTTTTATTCTTCACACTTTGTACATCAGTGATTTCTATACGGCGGTATAAACAATGGTAGTAACGATATGGTTTACAGTCCCACATGACTATAAAAATTTAGATCCATTAAGGAAATTGGATCTTTATGAAAACATTTGATCTTTTGAAAATTAAATCTAGTTTTTACCCTAGATAAGTTTTCCGGAATAACCCTTTACCGGTGTTTGCAAAATATTTTTGTGGGTTTGGTGGGTTTCAGATTTGAAAATTTTAGCTCAAAACTTGCGGTTTTGTGTCACCCACTTGCTAACCTTGTATTTGGAAAGCAACACGTCCAGTTTACTTGTTCCGTATATTACCTTTCGGCAAACTACCGTCCGGTTGTAAAGGAAAGCGTTGAACAAGCAACTGTTTAAGGCAATGTCCCGTGACATGCTTTTGATTATGGTCTATAACATGTCGGACGCAATTACTATCCTTGGTAGGAGCAATAGTAAAGCTCATCCTATGATTTTTCGGTCTGGCACAAGGTCCTGTCTTTGACCATGCTATGCAACCACCGTTCTTACGGTTGACACCCGATTTGGTTCAGGTGACCTAATGAATTCTAGGTGAATTCCTAGGATTTTACGTTCAATGGTAATGAACGCATTGAAAATGGGTTTTCAGAAAACAAATCGGTTTATAATTTTGATCAAAATATTTTATCGTTCAAGCTCGAGTTTAGATATCATTGAATTCCATGAGTTTGAATTCTCAATCTTTAAGGTCAATCTCTAGGATTGAGTAATATCAGTCTTAAAAGCTGATTTTTAATCTTTAAGGAGATTATCCTTTCTGGGGATCTGATTCATTAGTCTTATCCAGCTAATTTTGCATGGTGCCTCCCCATTGTACGAGATAAATCCTTCTCATGGTTAGGATAAATCTGACCACTTGGCGACCCTGTTTAATGCTGAGGTCCGTGGATTTCCTGCTGATTTTAGTGATGACTTTTCTAGATTTTTCGTCAACCTACAGCTGGTCTGAACGACAACTTCATGACCTAAATCAAGAAGCGCGTGTCTTTTTCGGAAGACTTTACTTCCTTTTAATGATGGAATTGATTCATCGTGTAGATCCATCTCTTCTTTTCTTTCATTGGGTAAAACAGTTTAGTTTAGTTCAAAGCAAAAGTATTTTCAGTTATTTGTTACAAATATATGTGGCATATGTTTAAAATAACTTGGTAAATTTTCCCACACTTGGCTTTTTATTTTTCTTTTTATCGTCCTCTATTCCATTTTAAATGAATTTTAACATTTTAGTTTGTTTCTCAATTTATGTCCTTTCCGAGGTAACAATAATTTCGGTGTTAAAACCTAGTTTTATCGTTCATAAATATGTATAAACATGATTTGAATTCATTTAATTAAAAATTTTGAAAAATTTTACTAGAATTGGGTAGTCAGTATATAAGACTAGGGCTGTTCTTTTTTATCAGAGAGCACTAGATTCTAATACAACTACTGCTTTACTAGTATTTTTAATGGTAACCAAGTGTTTAATATAAAAATTTTAAAATCCGAAAGAATTTAACCCCTTCCCACACTTAAGATCTTGCAATGCCCTCATTTGCAAGAAATCAGTAACAATTTAAATTATTGAGGGTGATTTGTGTGAAAATGATTAAATTTTTACCAAAGTTTCCAAATATATTGGCGTTTGTTTGCTGAATGATAAATGGTGCACATCATTTGTTCATTCCGTCTTGTTGTTATTTCACATATATTTTGCATCTTTGTCGTCAAAATTACTTGCTTTTGCTGAACTTAATGCCAGTCTTTGAAAATGCGTTGTTTTACCCTGTTGTGTACATAAGATAAACTGCAAACATATATACATATTTTTGAAGTTTGGTTTATTACCCCACATTCAAAAATTATTAAAATCTAAGAATAAAAGTTAGATAATTATAAAAATGATTACAATATTAACAAAAAATATTAAACATATCAATACTTACAAATTACAAAATAAAAATAAAAATAAGTAAACTAAGGATGATATTGGTACCAATAGGGGTTCCACGCATAACCATAAGTGCTATAGAATGCCTCGGCAGGGTCATACGTAGGATATGGTGGCTGCATCTCTATCGACCAAGGAGGGAAGACGGGTTTCGGTGTAGGAATATAGTTTCTACCTATATGTTGGCAATGCGCTATGATCTGGTTCTGATGAACTTGCCAATCTTCAAATGCTCTCTGTCTAGCATTTTCGTATTCCTGAGAAGCTATAAACCTTTGCATTTCTTGCATCTGGTTCCCCCTCCTACATTACCTTGTTCCTGGTTTCTCTCTACCTGTGGATGTCTACCATTGTATCGTACTGCGGCGTTATTTCGCCGCTTCAACACTTTCGCACCATGGTATACATTTAAACCTATAGTGTCGCGGGGTTCCGGCTCTTCTACTAATAATCCCCCCCGACTTATATCCACACCGAGATATTCACCAATCAAAGTAATAAAAATACCACCTCCTATTATGCTATGTGGACGCATCCCTCGAACCATAGCTGATAAATAATAACCCACACAATATGGTATACTTACAGCGCTGTGTGGGTCTCGAATACACATATGGTAAAACAAATCTTGTTCATTTACCTTTTCTTTGTTTTTACCCCTTTGTGTAATCGAGTTAGCTAAAAACCTATGTATTACTCTTAATTCGGCTCTATCTATATCCAAATAAGAGTAGTTTCCCCCTTTGAAACGGTGGTGGCTTGTCATTTGACTCCACACACCGTGTGTATCAAAATTCTCATCTATTTTCCTACCGTTTAGTATCAATCCTCTACAATCGGCAGACGCTAATTCCTCAGGCGTATATATACGTAAAGCCTGAGCCATGTCTAGTAAAGACATGTGGCGCATCGAACCGCCTAACAAAAATCTAATAAAAGAACGATCGGTTAAACTGGCTACCCGATCATTCAACTCTATACTACATAACAACTCTTCATACCATACTTTATATACAGGTCTGCGTATGGTGAATAAACATATCCAGTCATTAAAATAAGAATTACCATACCTCTGTACCAGTAATTCCCTAATTGGCCCGGCCAATTCTACAGCTTCCAAGGGTCCCCATTCTATGACCCTCGGTACCTCAACAACCTTAGAGTGAAGAGTATGCAAACCCCGTTGATATTTTGGATAATCTATCCAAAGTCTGTCAAATCGCAGGTTCGGGTGCAACTGTTCCAAGTGCATATCTGAAAAGGTCATGACTGGATGAGGTACATCCTGCTTGTAGTAGTTATCTACCTCCTGTTGTTCCAAGTTCTCAGCAGGAGCGTGACGGGCTTGGGATGAAGATTCACCCCTTTCATTCTGCAAAACACATCAAACACAAATTTTGTGCATCCAAATATGCATTAGTGTCAGCAAAATCATCAATCAAAATAATTACAATGACATTATCAATTTATATCAAACTTAAGCTCATTTTCACATTTTTATCAAATCTACACTTTTTCAAATAAGCATATACGAAAATTTTCGCCAAGTTCATAAGCATTCAACTCAAATAACATGTCAAAATAATCATTACTAGCAAATAAACAAGTCTCAAATGGCATTATCTTTCAAAAATCAAGTTCATGAATTTTGGACTTGAAAAAGTCCACTTTAATTCTCAAAATCATGTTTAGGCTCAAAGTTTGGATCATTTAACTACCTAGACATGTTACACTACTCAATTTAGCAACAATTCATGACAAAAATCGGCCATAACCTGTTTATATCAAAAAGCCCCAAATTTGCTCAAGAACACAAACCCTAGATTCTAAAGATTTTGAAGTTTTTGGCTTCAAATCATGTTAACAAGCATCAATCTAGGTTATACATGCATAATATACTAACAATTTAACACTAATTACACTAAAAATTAACAAAATTCAAATTATTAAAATATGCTCAAGAACACACTAAAATTCGGATTTAAAGGTGATTTGGGGTGTAATTGTACCTGTTTTCTTGAGTAGTTCCTAGATATCATCCTTCTCAACATGATTGTAGTGAAAAATTTGAAGATTAACGGTGAAAAATTGAGTTTTTGGGATGATTTTTGTGGGTTTTTTCGGGTTTTTTCGAAGTGCAGTATGTGTGTGTGTGTTATTCTGTTCGTGCAGCTGGTTATATTTTTTTTCTGTAATTTTGTCCCTCCGCGAGTCGCGGAGGTTTTCACTTAAAACTCCGCGAGTCGCGGAGTTATTTTTTTTTTTTTTTTTTTTTTTTTTTTTTTTTTTTTTTTTTTTTTTTTTTTAATAATCTTTAACTTATAAAACAATTAAGAAATTAATTTTAAAATTTTGTTTCCCTTGTTATTTAGGACGAGGTCGTTTCGGATCGATGTCCTAGTCCGTCCCTCGACAAAATTTTAAAATTTGTCTTTTTGTAGCGATTGTTTTAAAAGCTAAGATTTTTGGGTTTTTTAATGTTTTTGACATACTTTAAATCAACAAGATTAAAAATATTGATAATAAAAGTTCTCGTCCCTTCCTCGGGTAAAGCAATTTCGGTTCAAAGACCTAGTCTTCAACTTACGACGAATTTTAAAAATCATATTTTTAACTTAATGAGATAAAGTAAATTTTTGTTTTTAAATTCACACAACTTAAATATAAAATTCAAAATTAAAATTAAAAATTCACACCAAACTCAAAATTTAAAATGCATAAAATTAAAAATTAATATTTTAAAAATTAAAAATTCACACCAAACTTAATTTAAAAATTTATAAATTCATACCAAACTTATATTAATTTTTCAAATATTTACAATTTTAAAAATATTGTTTTTACAAAGTTTACAATATTAATTTAAGATTTAAATATTAATTTTAAAAACATGGTAAAAAATAAAATAAAATTAAAAATCTTTTTGTCTTTTTATCCCACTTTAATCAATCAAATATTATCAAAAATATGCGCCCCTCTTTTCGGTAAAGTAATTTCGGTTCCAAGACCTAATTTAACTCATGACGAATTTTTGAAATATTTTGGGTTGATTGATTAAAGATATTTATACCTTAAGAATAAACGTTAAATTTCGCAGTGATGTAATAAATTTTTGAAGGATATCAATAATTTCGGTCGCCAAACCTAATTTTATTTAATACCAATTTAATACTTTTTAGCGAACAAATTAGCGTTTATTATCAAAAGGTTAAAAATAAAAATAAAAATAAAAACTGTACAGACATACCTGTGAAATAGATTTCTTAGTTATATGATCTATTATATTCATAAGATAGTCGGTTTAATTGGTCTTCCATGGCTGCATATGCGTAACCTCTAGCATTCATTGTCTTTTCTTCTAAACATATGAACGGTCCGTCTCTGCATAAAGTAACAAATTCGGTATTTGAATAGGTTTGATTATTTGAACATTTACCTCCATGTGACCATTTTCCGCATTTGTGACATTTTTCTAGGTGTCGTGCTCTTCTTTTCGCTGCGGATTTTGATTTTCCTTTACCAAATTGTAACTTATTATCTTCGCATCTGGATCCTTTTCTAACTCCGTCCATTCTTTCTCTGATTACTGATACTAATTCACTCGGTAGTATGTCATTATTTCTTTTAGTGATCAAAGCGTGTAGCATTAGACCATGGTTTAGTTCACAGGCAGTCTTCATTTTGTAAAAACCTAAAAAAAATAAAAATTCAGAATGGGGGGAGAAGACTAGTTCTTTAGGGTCTGCTAGGGAAAGACCATACGTGTTCCATTTTCGAGAACTACACGAAAACAGACAATCTAACTCTAACAGAAATTCATATTATCCTTTAAAGACTTGATTCTCCCCACACTTAGTTTGCTGTGGTGTCGAAATTGTGATTAACTTCGTTGTCGACTTCCATCGGACCATGTATGTAATGTTTAACTCTGTGACCATTAACTTTAAATTCAATCCCATTTGAATTTATTAATTCTATCGTTCCGTATGGGAAAACTCTTTTGACTATGAATGGTCCAGACCATCTTGATTTCAATTTTCCAGGAAATAGCTTGAATCGTGAATTGAAAAGAAGAACTCTGTCTCCTTCTTTAAATTCTTTTGAACTTCTGATTCTTTTATCATGCCATTTCTTCGTTCTTTCTTTATAGATTAACGAATTTTCGTATGCTTCATGTCTTAATTCTTCTAATTCGTTTAGTTGACTTAATCGTAGACGTCCGGCTTCATGTAAATCAAGATTACATGTCTTCAAAGCCCAAAATGCTTTGTGTTCAATTTCTACTGGAAGATGACATGCTTTTCCATAAACAAGTCTAAAAGGTGTGGTTCCAATTGGAGTTTTGTAGGCTGTTCTAAAAGCCCAGAGTGCATCCTCCAATTTAATGGACCATTCCTTCGGATTTGATCCTACGGTTTTCTCTAGAATACGTTTTAAAGCTCGGTTTGTATTTTCAACTTGTCCACTTGTTTGTGGATGATATGCGGTGGAGATTTTATGAGTTACTCCATATCTTTTAAGAACTTTCTCAAGTTGATTATTACAGAAATGAGTACCCCGATCACTTATTAAAGCTTTCGGTGTTCCAAACCTTGCAAAAAGACGTTTTAAAAAGTTTACTACAACTCGTGCATCGTTAGTTGGGAGAGCTTGTGCTTCCGCCCATTTAGATACATAATCAATGGCTACGAGTATATATAGATTATTATGAGATTTTGGAAATGGACCCATAAAGTCAATACCCCAAATGTCAAATACTTCACATACTTGGATGACATTTTGTGGCATTTCATCACGTTGATTTATTTTTCCGGCCCTTTGACATGCATCACAGGATTTGCAAAGAAGGTGTGCGTCTTTGTAAATTGTAGGCCAATAGAATCCAGCTTCATAAACTTTTCTTGCTGTTAGTTGAGGCCCATAATGCCCTCCTGTTGGTCCTGTGTGACAATGGTTTAAAATTTTACTAGCTTCATCTCCAAATACACATCGGCGTATTATTCCATCGGGACAACTTTTAAACAGATGTGGATCTTCCCAGAAATAGTGTTTTATATCACTGAAGAATTTCTTTCGTCTTTGGTACGATAATCCTTTTTCAAGGAATCCACAAACTAAGTAGTTTGCATAGTCTGCAAACCATGGGATTTCTTTATAATCTATCTTCAATAGATATTCATCAGGAAAGTTGTCTTGTATGGCCGATTCATTCAGAACTTCTAATTCGGGATTTTCAAGACGAGAAAGATGATCAGCGGCGAGATTTTCTGCTCCTTTTTTATCTCGGATTTCAATATCAAACTCTTGTAAGAGTAAGATCCAACGGATTAATCTTGGTTTAGCATCTTGTTTTGAAAATAGGTATCTAAGAGCAGAATGGTCGGTATAGACCACCGTTTTTGCTAGAACGAGATATGATCGAAATTTGTCAAAAGCAAAGACAATAGCAAGGAGTTCTTTTTCAGTAGTTGTATAGTTCGTTTGTGCTCCTTGTAATGTCTTACTAGCATAATATATAGGTTGAAATCGTTTTTCAATCCTTTGTCCTAAAACGGCTCCCATTGCAAAATCACTTGCATCGCACATTAGTTCGAATGGTAGATTCCAATTTGGTGTTATCATGATCGGTGCATTAGTGAGTTTCTCTTTAAGAATATTAAAAGATTTGATACATTCATCTGAAAAGATGAATGGAGCATCCTTTTCTAGGAGTTTATTCATAGGAGTGGCAATTTTAGAAAAATCTTTTATGAAACGTCGGTAAAAACCGGCATGCCCTAGAAAACTCCTAACTCCTCTAACATTGGTGGGATGTGGAAGTTTAGCAATTACATCTACTTTAGCTCTATCCACTTCAATTCCTTCTTTTGAAATTTTGTGTCCAAGAACGATGCCTTCTTTAACCATGAAATGGCATTTCTCCCAATTAAGTACTAGATTTGATTTTTCGCATCTAATTAGCATTCGTTCCAGATTAACTAGACATGATTTAAATGTATCACCGAAGACTGAAAAGTCATCCATGAATACTTCCATGCATTCTTCTATCATGTCGTGAAAAATCGCCATCATACACCTTTGAAAGGTTGCAGGGGCGTTGCAAAGTCCAAATGGCATGCGTTTGTAAGCAAAAGTACCATAAGGGCACGTGAATGTGGTTTTCTCTTGATCTTCGGGTGCTATTGGAATTTGAAAATATCCGGAAAATCCATCTAGAAAACAATAGTAACTATTTCCGGCTAATCTTTCCAACATTTGATCTATGAAAGGTAAGGGAAAGTGATCTTTTCTGGTGGCGTCATTTAATTTTCTATAATCAATACATACACGCCATCCTGTTATAGTCCTAGTAGGAATAAGCTCATTTTTCTCATTTGTAATGACAGTCATACCACCCTTCTTAGGTACGCATTGAACTGGGCTTACCCATGGACTATCAGAGATTGGATATATCAAACCTGCATCTAGCAGTTTAATAATCTCTTTCTTAACTACATCTTGCATATTAGGATTTAGTCTTCGTTGGCGTTGCACATACGTTTTATGACCTTCTTCCATAAGGATTTTATGTGTGCAATACGAAGGACTTATTCCTTTAATATCATGAATCTTCCATGCAATGGCTGGTTTATGAGCTTTCAACACAGAAATGAGTTGTGATTTCTCATTTTCAGTAAGAGAAGACGATATTATTACAGGTAATTCAGATTCACCATGTAAATAAGCGTATTCCAAATGGTTTGGAAGTGGCTTTAACTCTAATTTCGGAGGTTCTTCTATCGATGATTTGTATCGATATCTGTCTTCTTCTTTTAGCATTTGAATTTCTTCTGTTGTTGGTTCATATCCATTAGCTATAAGTGTAGCTAACATTTCAGCTTCATCAATTGGTTCATTTCCTTCTCCTAAAGAACATTCTCCTGTTCCTTGTAATTCTGGAAATTCTTCTAATAATTCTGCATGTGCATCTATAGTTTTAATATAATAACATGTATCATCTGCAGATTGTGGTTGTTGCATTGCTCTATCAACTGAAAAGGTAACACTCTCATCCTCTATACTTAGGGTCAGTTTCTTACCGAACACGTCTATCATTGCTTTAGCCGTGTTTAAGAATGGTCTTCCTAATATGAGAGGAACTTGAGAATCTTCTTCCATGTCCAAAACAACAAAATCTACTGGAAATACTAAAGTACCAACTTTAACTAGCATGTTCTCCATTATCCCTCTAGGATATTTTATTGATCGATCGGCTAGTTGTATGCTTATTCTGGTTGGTTTCAATTCTCCAAGGTCTAGTTTAGCGTATAGTGAATACGGCATTAGATTTATACTAGCACCTAAGTCTGCCAATGCTTCTATTGAACTAAGACTACCCAGAAAACATGGAATTGTGAAACTTCCTGGATCAGATAGTTTTTCTGGTATCTTATTCAACAGCACTGCTGAACAATTAGCATTCATAGTAACAGCCGAGAGTTCTTCCATTTTTCTTCTATTCGTGATTAGATCTTTCAAGAATTTAGCATACCTTGGCATTCCTGAAATCACATCAATGAAAGGAAGATTTACATTTATCTGTTTAAACATATCCAAGAATTTGGATTGCTCGGCTTCAAGTTTTTCTTTCTTCATTTTACTCGGATAAGGAAGTGGTGGTTGGTATGGTTTAACATAAGGTTTATCCTTAACTGTGTTATCTTCATTAACCTTTTCAACTACCGGTTCTTTTTCCTTATCTTGATCAGGTTGTGGTTCTTGTGGAGTAGGAATAGTTTCATCAGAAGTTACAGGTATTTCAGGTGGTTTAAGTGTTGTACCACTTCTTGTGGTAATAGCTTTAGCTGTTTCATTCCGGGGGTTAGCATTTGTATCACTAGGTAAACTTCCCGGTTTTCTTTCACCTATTAACCTTGCTAGGTTACTTACTTCTTGTTCCAGATTTTGAATAGAAGCTTGTTGATTTCTAAATGCTTGAGCATTTTGTTCATTTGTTTGTTTTTGAGATGTGAAAAACTGCGTTTGAGTTTCAACTAGCTTCGTCATCATATCTTCTAAATTCGGCTTTTTATCATCGGTTTGTTGTGGTGGTTTGTTTTGAAAATTAGGTCTTTGCTGATTATAAGTATTATTGGATACTTGTTGATTGCTAGGACCTTGTTGGTTGTTGTATGGAATATTTCGGTTATAATTCTGGTTTTGATTGTAAATCGGTCTTGGCGGTTGATAATTATTCTGATAATTATTTCCAGGCCTTTGGTTTATGTATGAAATATTCTCTCTTTGTTCCATTGTTAATTCAATATTGAGACAATCTTTTGTCAAATGTGGTCCTCCACACTGCTCACAACTAATTCGTATAGCATGAATATCTTTAGTCATCTTTTCCATTCGTCTCTCGAAAGCATCTATCTTTGCGGAAATGGAATCTAAGTTATGGCTAGAATCGGCTCTAGCTGCTTTAGATGATCTAATGATGTCTTTTTCTTGATGCCACTCATGTGAGTGGGAAGCAGTATTATCAATAATTTTGTAAGCATCAGTTTCGGTTTTCTTCATAATAGAGCCACCAGCTGCTATATCTATGTCTTTTCTTGTAGTGATGTCGCATCCTCGGTAGAATATTTGTACTATTTGACAGGTGTCTAAACCATGTTGCGGACATCCTCTTAACAATTTTCCATATCTTGTCCACGCCTCATATAGAGTTTCATTTGGCTTCTGTGTGAACGTAACAATTTCTGCTTGAAGTCTTACTGCTTTAGATGCAGGAAAGAATTGTTTAAGAAATTTGTCAATTAAAACGTCCCATGTATCGATCGCCCCTTCAGGTAACGATTCCAACCAATCTTTGGCTTCTCCCTTTAAAGTCCAGGGAAATAACATGAGATATATCTGTTCATCCTCCACTTCTCGTATTTTAAATAGTGTGCAGATCCTATTAAAGGTACGTAGATGTTCATTTGGATCTTCCTTCGGCGCACCACTAAATTGGCATTGATTAGTCACCATGTGTAAAATTTGTCCTTTGATTTCATAATCTGGCGCATTAATGTCTGGATGGGTAATTGCGTGACCTTGGCCAGTGCGTTTAGCTCTCATTCGGTCTTCCATACTTAAAGGTTCCAGATTCTCCATAATTGAATTTGTTGACTCGGTATCACTAGATGCTTCAGATTTAATGGTTCGTTCCTCAACAATCTCTGTTTGAATGATTGGTGGTTCCGGAGGAAAGTTTAATGGTTCAGGATCTATGAACCGTTCCTGAATATTTTCTGGATTCTCAATTGTGAGGTTGGTTTCAAAAACTGGATTATCGGAAATTTGAACTGAAGTACTTGGTCGACTGGATGACGATTCTAAAGAAAAATCAACGGCGGTTATATTTGTTAAACGATGTCTTGATCTAGTTACAGGTGGTGAACGTACAAAAGGTGATGAACGTCTTGCTCGGTGCATTCACAGAATATCCTATTAGTTTTTAAAAGGAAAGAAAAATTATAATAAGTTATCCAATCAATAGACTTTTCTGATTTTGCCCACGTTTCGAATAGCCAAAAGATGCAGCAGAGGGGCAGGATTCGTTTGGTCTCAATATAATTGAGGACTGTTTGGCTCCAATAACCCGGTCCACGTACAAATCCAACTATTACTACGAACCAGAAAATTTTGATGTCTATCAATTTAACCACTTAAAATAAATTTTCGTAATTTTAAGAAATTTAGATAAGAAGTAGAAAAAATTCTAAGTCCTAAAACTAGAATAGCGAGAAATAAGAGAGAAAAAGATTGCGCGTCGAAAAATGTCGAAAAAGAAAAAAATGGTTGAAAAAGGTGACGGAAAAATAAAAGAAACTTATAAAAACTTAAAAATACTTAACTAATTTAACCTTATTACTACAACTAACTTAAAATTATAATCGCAAATTGAAATTACTAATTGAAATGATAATTGATACATAGTAAAAGGTCTAAAAATATTAAAGCTTACAAGAGAAACTAAATCCCAAATGGAAATAACTTAAAAAGAAACTAAAACTTAAAAAGGCGTCGCAAAATTCTAAAGCACAAGGAATTCTACGGCAAAGCCTAAAAATCTAGGAGTAAAAATAACTATAGCAAAAACTAAGTTTAAAATTAATTATGAGCTAAAAATACAAAAGTTACGCTACAACGATTAAAAAGGTACAAAATATAAAAATATACAAAAAGTTGTAAAAAGTACAATTTTTATAAAAATATTATTTTTATATTATTTATTTAATAAAACTATTAATTTTATAATTTAATTAAACTTATTAAACAAAATACATAAATTAAATAAAATTAAAACTTAAAACTAATAATAATAATAATAATATTTAGGTTTTAATAATAATAATAATTAAAAAAAAATAACCCGTGATTAGGGTTTTGTCCGTGTGTCAGAAGACCTCCGCGAGTCGCGGTGAATAAAGAGGAAAACCCCGCGAGTCGCGGGGATCCAGAAATCAGTTGACAGGTTTTGTTTTTACGCGTTTTTTCTTTATTTATTTTTTTTTTATTTTCTTTTTTCTGTTTTTAGTTTTAAATAAACGATTTTTAATAAAATTTATATTTTTATAAATTAAAATAAAGATAAAGAAACTTATAAAACTTAAATATTTAACAAAATCCTAAAAATACTAATATTTTTGTTTTTCTTTTTATATTTTTGAATGATTAAAACGTAATTTTTACAAAAACGACTTTTAATAAAAGTAAATAAAAATCTTTTTTTTTTTTTTTTGTTTTATTAGCGTTGCGCTTCCGGCTTTTAAGATGATTCCCCGGCAGCGGCGCCAAAAATACTTGATGTTTCGCGAGGTGTATATAAAATAGTATTAATTTTTAGCAGAAAATACTATTAAATACGATACAATTTTACACAAGATATTTATTAATTTATAGAATGGATATACTTAAACCTTGCTACAACACTTATAGGCAGTGTACCTAATCGTACAGTAGTGTAGTTTTTAGTAAGTCCGGTTCGTTCCACAGGGAAATCTTTAAGCAAAGCTCAACGCTATATTAGTTTACTTTTATAAAAATACAAATATATATATAAGTAATATTATTATTATAAAGGGGGGTTTTTACCGTTTAATGACCGGTTTGTCGATTTTAAAACTTTAGTCGCAGTTAAAACCTAATGTAAAATATAAAATAAATACAAGACTTTAAATTAAAGCGTAAAGTAAATAACGATAATGAAATTGCGAATAATAAAAATGCGATAAAAATTAAATTGCGATAATTAAAAAGTACGATAATTAAAAGTGCGATAAAATGAAATAACAATAAATAAAAGTGCGATAATTAGAAGTGCAATTAAATATAAAATAAAGGAAATTAAAATATGAAATAAAAGAATTATGCTTATTTAACCTTCCGTAATCATGATGTTTGACGTGTTGATTTTAGTTTTATGCCCATGGGTTAATTGTCCTTTGTCCTGGATTATTCAATATGTCCGTCTGGTTTTTGTCCATAACAGTCCATCAGTCATAAATATAAATTGCAAGTGTCCTTGTCAAATTATTATTATACCCGAAGATAAATATTCCAACTAATTGGGGATTCGAATTGTAACAAGGTTTTAATACTTTGTTTAATGAATACACCAGGTTATCGACTGCGTGTAAACCAAGGTTTTACTACTTTGTTAACAATTACACCAATTACCCTTGAATGTAATTTCACCCCTGTTTTAATTATTCTAGTGGCTATTAATCCATTCCCGTGTCCGGTTAAATGAACGATTATTCGTACATATAAATACCCTGCCCATCGTGTCCGATCGAGTGTATATGGTAATTTATAGGGACGCCCAATTGTAAATCTTTATATTAACATTAACAAACTTTCATTTAGTTAAACAAATATAAAGCCCATTAATAGCCCATAGTCTAGTTTCCACAAGTGTCGTTCTTTTGTCCAAACCCCAATTATGGTACAAAGCCCAATTACCCAATTTTAGTAATTAGCCCAACATCATGATTACTTCGTTTTAAACAAGCATAATAATAACTTAGCTACGAGACATTAATATAAAAAGGTTGAACATAACTTACAATGATTAAAAATAGCGTAGCGTTACACGGACAGAATTTCGACTTACACCCTTACAACATTCGCTAACATACCCTTATTATTAGAATTATAATTAAAATTAAAATATAAATTATAAATATATATTACTTCGTATATATTGAGAGAGAGATGAAAAAAAAATGTAAAATTCGATCAGAATTCGGTTGGCTTTATAGCCAGAAATGAATTTTGGGGCTCCGCGACTCGCGGCTAAAAGCCCTTCAAACTCCGCGAGTCGCGGAGAGGTATTTTCATTTCACACCCTTGGAGTTTCTGGCTGCCGACGGTTTTAATAATATATATATAATATATATATAATTAATATAATTAATTATATATTATATTATATTTATATACATAGTTAACTTGTAATTTTTAGTCCGTTGCGTCGAGCGTTAAGAGTTGACTCTAGTCCCGGTTCCGGATTTTCGAACGTCCTCGCGTACAATTTAATATCTTGTACTTTGCGTTTTGAATCTTGTACTCTTGTGATTTTGAGACGTTTCTTATCAATAATTGGAACCTTTTTGATTGTCTTTTGTTCTTTTGAGCTTTTTGGTCGTTTGCGTCTTCAAATCGTCGAATCTGTCTTTTGTCTTCACCTTTTATTATTTAAACGAATATCACTTGTAAATAGAACAATTGCAACTAAAAGCTTGTCTTTCTTGAGGAATAATGCTATGAAATATATGTTCGTTTTTAGCATTATCAGTGTTAGTCGGGTTTTAAGAGGTCTCGGGTTCAATTCCTACTTGGTGCATTTCTTTTTAAAAGGAACTCTTACGGTAGTTTTACATATTAAAATTTATTATTATTATTATTATTATTATTATTATTATTATTATTATTATTATTATTATCATTATTATTATAAATTGTTATTGTTATTGTTATTGTTATTAGTATTATTATTATTATTATTAGAATTATTAAGTGTTAGATAATATTATTATTAAGATCATCATTATAATAATTATCAATAATGTTATTATTAGTAATATAACTATTATTATTATTATTATTATTACTATTAAAATTATTATTATCATTAGTATAAAAATGATTGATAAAATTATTGTTATTATTATTACTAGCATTAGTATTGGAAATAACATTATTATTAATACTAGTATTAATATCATTGTTATGTTTATTAAGATTATTATGATTATTACTAACATAGGTATCATTATTAACAATATCACTATTATTATTAATATTCATTATTAATAAAGTTATTATTACTATCTAGTAAAACAATAATATCGAAACTATCATTTCTAACAAGTAAATATTTTGTACATAAAAACACCCTTATTATATATATCTATATAATATGATTATATTGGTAATCCATATAACTATATGAAAAACATATTATCATTATATATGGTTACACATAACAAATTAGGTATTTTTAAAATAATACTAAATATATATAGATACTAATATAACTATAACAATCATTTTTGATATATATATAAAATAAACATATATAACATATAATTTAAGATATAATATAAATATATGATTTTAAATGAAATTTAGTATAAATTTTATATAACTACACTTACATAAATAACATATATTAACAAATGAAATTATGTGATTTCCAGTATACGTTTTAATATATAAATGAATGATATAGGTTCGTGAATCGAAGGCCAACCCTGCATTGTTCTATTGTTCAATATCGTCATATGTATTTTTACTACAAAATACATTACAGTGAGTTTCATTAATCCCTTTTTAAATATTTTTGCAATATATATTTTTGGGACTGAGAATACATGCGCTGTTTTTATAATTGTTTTACGAAATAGACACAAGTAATTGAAACTACATTATATGGTTGAATTATCGAAATCGAATATGCCCCTTTTTATTAAGTCTGGTAATCTAAGAATTAGGGAACAGACACCCTAATTGACGCGAATCCTAAAGATAGATCTATCGGGCCCAACAAGCCCTATCCAAAATACCGGATGCTTTAGTACTTCGAAATTTATATCATGTCCGAAGGAGGATCCCGGAATGATGGGGATATTCTTATATGTATATTGTGAATGTCGGTTACCAGGTGTTCAATCCATATGAATGATATTTTTGTCTCTATGTATGGGACGTTTATTTATGAGAACTGAAAATGAAAATCTTGTGGTCTATTAAAATGATGGAAATGATTATTCATGTTAAACTAATGAACTCACCAACCTTTTGGTTGACACTTGAAAGCATGTTTATTCTCAGGTATGAAAGAAATCTTCCGCTGTGCAATTGCTCATTTTAAATATATTACTTGAAGTCATTCATGACATATTTCAAAAGACGTTGCATTCGAGTCGTTGAGTTCATCAAGATTATTATTATTCAATTATAGTTAGATATTATAAAATGGTATGCACGCCGTTAACTTTCGATGTAATGAAATATTGTCTTTTCAAAAACGAATGCAATGTTTGTAAAATGTATCATATAGAGGTCAAGTACCTCGCGATGAAATCAACTATTGTGAATCGTTTATAATCGATACGGACTTCGTCCGGATGGATTAGGACGGGTCGCTTCACCATGCGCTAACTTCCTTGAACTGAGGAATCATGCGCTATCTTCCAAACGCTAACATTCATGAACCAATGAACCATGCGCCAAAGAAACATGCGCCAATGAGCTATGTGCTCATAAACCATGTGCTAAAGAACTATGACAGGTACAAAATAGGTTAGATTCGTTTTATTTTTTCCAAAGTAGAGACCAGAGCGGTTTGCTATTGAGAGTCCATTGCGCGGAGTTGGTTGAATGCGGTCGCGAGTCGATTGGTTTTAAGGCATCTGTAATTAATTGAACGCGATGCGCGCCACGATCTTTTCGATATGAAATGTGTGCTCAACCGGGTTAAATCCGAAGCGAACATAGCTCTATTGAATGTGTTGCGTATATAACCTAATAAAGGTGGCACGTACATCGTGCTTATGAGCAGTGCAAAATGCAATCTGGGTAGTGCAAACACTATTATGGAGCACAAATATTGGGTACAAGCGTGGATAGCTCCAAAAATATCCGTAAGTTGCGAGTAGCGTAATATTAATTGTGCTTTTACTTTCATGTGACCATAAGATTACATCACACAATTACATTACTTAATGTAGGCGGTGCCATGTAATTACATACACATAAACACCATCACATGTTGTATCATGTGATTTAACATTTGTAAGTACTAAAATCACTTTTTTAAGTTTTGATCATGCATATATTTTCCATAGGGTCAATATGCCTGTTCAATACGTAAAAGGGGGGTTTAAGGATCTTAGAACAAGGCTCTCTGGTCTGGCTACCGTGAATAACTCTGGCCGACATGATGATGTCGGCGGGGTGGCCAAGTGATTAAGTCCACCTTCGATAACGGTCATTGATCAGAAGGCCCCTAGCAAGGTTGTAGGCGCTAGCTATTAAGAAACTAACCTGTAAACATTGAGAAGATGAATGATGGTAGCTTGCTACGTAGGATGTGTAGTAGGTGGTGGTTACGTAATGTTGGTTATTCCTAGAATGATAATTAGGGTTTGTATATATAGGCAAACCCTAATTCTAGAACCATCCAAGATAATGATAATCTCGTCCATAACTAACTCCCCCGAATCACGGATATAATTATGGAAAAGATATCGAATTGATGACCAAGTAACTGCCGTACCGGAAACAAAGGCATTCGATACATCACCGCATGCCGCATACCGCATACAAGGTACACACATTCGCATGCTATCGAGTGCCCGCATACGGATGGAATGCGCATGCGGGTTGCGGTATCATTATGTCCCCCCAGTTTGATGTTATATGACGCAAGACATATGATATCAAACTATTAAGCAAAAAAGAAAAAAACAAGAAAACGGCAAGCATTAAATTTTTTGCGTGCGTCTCGAGGTCATTAAATGCCTGTCACTGTCGCAGAAGCCCATTCGGCTGACAAGACGTAAAGTGGCAGTTGGCAGGCGCATGTTAGCCACGCGCTCAACATTGGGCACATCAAACTGACATCCCCGTGCGCGCAAAAAATGTCGAACGTTGACTGCGTTACACGTGTACAGCCACGATGAAACCGTTTCACCCCATGACTCCCAATCTCCTCTATAAATAGACCCAATTCAACCTCAATTCTACTTTTCTACCTCAAGCTTCTCCGATACGCTGCGAAATCAATTTCGATCAAATCTCAAATATTCCGGCCAACTTCAAAAGGTTAGTTACTCTTCGATCACTCAAAGAAAATGACTAAAGCCAATGAGACTTATGTAGATAGTGTAGTGTTAATAATAGAGCAAAAACACATAGATTCTTTAGTGAAACAATACCCACCGTTAGCACAGTACAATTCGGTGCCTCCCCAATCTAATCAATGTGCCCACAAACCGCCGGAGAATAAGGTAGCCATATATGAGCATGCGTTTAAGCATGACAATTTTAGGGTGCCACCTTCCGACGTCTTTTTAGGCATTCTAGATCATTTCAGCGTAGGACTAAGGCAATTACACCCTTACGCCATAGGGAAAATAGTGTTGTTTGAGATGTGGTGCGTTACACTAAACAAGGTACCATTAGTTAAGGTATTCTGCCATCTATACCACCTAGACAATCACCATAAGTCGTGGTTTACTTTCTTCGCCCGTCAGATCTTTACAAAAACCCCCAAATCAAACGCGGGTCACTGGAAAGAAACGTTCTTTTTTGTTTACCAATCTGTTGTGGGAGCCACCTTTCTGCAAACACTTGTGTGGTGCGAAGGCATGGCTAAGGATGTGAACAAAACCCCCGTCCTTGATGACGAGGAAACAAAGTTGTTAGCGGAGTGCGTTAATGCACAGCTTGTGCACCGGTCATATGGGAATGTTATGCTGCAGTTGGGAAAGATATCCGCGCACTGGCCATGGGAGAACAAGCGTCCAGCTATAATCGCGCCGAATGGCAAGGGTAGGAATAGTATAATGCATATGAATATATAACCACTAGCGTATACATACATGTTCTAATATTGCACATATATTTGCAGAGATAAAGTTGAAGAAAGTGCTCATCGCGGAGGAGATTGCGGCTATCTCATTCCGCAAGCAAAACATTAACGAACATCTTGAGCAGGAGAAGACCGGGGAGAATGAGGTGTCTGCTCCCGCTACCTCGACCAATAAGCGCAAGGCAACCGAAACTCCCCAAACGAAGCAAAAGAAGAAGAAGCTTACTCCTAAACAAACGGAGGACATGCGGAATGACAACTTTGTCCCCGTCAATCCAGCGTCTTCAGATCTACCTCCTCCTACCATCGGTAAGCATCTCTTTCCTTGTGTAAACACCGCACAATTAACTTCATGTGCTAACGAGTTATTGATTTGCAGAGCATATTGAGCAGACGCATCAAACACCGCCGCAGGAAAATCTGGACCTTGAGGTTACCGCCACGTCTAGGGACAGGGCGATACACCTTGGCTCCAATTCTACACCAATCCCACTACACGGCAGCTTCCGATTGGCGAATCTGGCACAGCTCACCCAGTCCTCTGCTGAAAATGCCGCAGAGTAATCCGCCTTTCTATAACAAATTTTTCCGGCTGAGTTCCGCAATCAATTAGCCGCACTGCCCTTCCACCAAGCACACAACGCCTTCATTCAAAAATGCCTTGTGTTCTTTGGTATATTCGCAGATCAAGCACGCCATTCCACTAACCTATACCAAGTGGCCGTGCGGAAAGAAACGAAGCTTGGATTGCTGCAGGCAGGGTAGATCAGGTCAAGAAAGATAGGGATGCCGCGTAAGAGGCGCGCAAGGCGGTGGAGGTGACTGCGGCGGAGACAAAGACCGACTGATTGAGGAAAAGAAGAAAAACCGCTAGTTGGTTGGTGCGGTTGACCAGGCTAAGGGGGAGACGGAGCGCCTGCGGTTGGAACTGGAAAGGGTGCGCAGGGAGATGGACGACGTGGTGACTGGCCGAGAGCTGGCAGAGGCAGACTTGTTAAATCTTCGCACCTCCCTTCATGTCATTGCGCAAAAGGTAATGTACTCGGGGCCCGTTACCGAAAAGTTTAACGCCTACGTCAATGCAGTGAAAGAGCATGAACACAACAAGGTAATGCTTGAGGTGATCAAAGGCTGCGACCTCATGCTATCATACCCTGAAGGGTTTCTCAAGGAAGATTTTTAATTTGAACACTTTAACGTTATGTGCCGTAAGTCCTATGCTTAGGCAGAAATTTGGTAATTATAATTTTTTAGCCCGAAGTCCCGTGTTGGGCAGGCATTTTAAACAATTGTTACCTGTAATAACTTAGTTGTATTATATATTTTTTGTGTTATGCATGCGTTATGTATTAATTGTTTATATATCGCGAATCAAAACAAAGGATGAACCGCATGCCCATGCGCATAATTAACCAAAACTCATGCGCATACGCAGGTACTGCGTAAAATAAACCAATACTTTAGCAATTTACCCTTGATAGTTTAGACTCAAAAGCTACTGCGTTATTGGCTTGTCATGTGCTAGAGGTGCACTTTATCTGTATGGTAAGCAACGCAACAAAAAATAAACCAATGCTTTTATACTTAAGTTCCTCAAGCAAACTAATGCGAGAGTAATTATGCACAAGCAAACCAATGCTTGTATTTTAAAGTCGACTTGGCAGCCATCTAGTCTGCGTGGCGCTTGGTTAGGGGAAAGCCAATTCCCTTCACCCGCCGTTAATATCTAGCCTTGTAACCAAACAGGCTTCTGTCGCACGGAGGCTAGAGGACACCCCTTAAGTAGGCAGGAACCGCATGCAAAAAGAAAAGATATATACAACAAAAGTATGCGCGAGTAAATATTTTAATTGGCATTAATCATAATTACAACCGCGACACATCCAAACGGACCAAAATTACATAGGAAAAAATAATGTGCTAAAATCATTTGGATTGATCAGGTCCAACCAGCTACATGTAACTTTTTTTTCAACAATGTCGCGTGCCAAGTGCGTTTCACGGGTTTCCCATCTAATGTCGTGAGATGGTATGCCCCGGTGTTACTTGCTCCCACTACCTTGTATGGACCTTCCCAACAAGGGCCCAATTTTCCAGTATCTTCCGCATGACTTGCGTCATTCTGACGCCAAACTAGGTCCCCGCACTTATAAGAGCGTGAACGCACACGCTGATTGTAGTACTTTGCAATTTTCTGCTTATTGTTGGCTTCGTTTATCGCCGCAGAAATTATGCGTTCTTCCAACAAATTAAGATTTTCCCGCAAAGCTTCTGAGTTATTCTGCTCGTCGAAATTCTGTATGCGGAACGTTGGTACCCCAATCTCTGCGGGTACAACACCAAACTGAATGGAGTCTCACCAGTGCTTGCTTTGGGTGTTGTTCTATGTGCCCATAAAACCTTTAGTAGTTCATCTACCCAACCAATGCGACCATGACCCAATCTAGCTTTGATTCCAGCTACTATATCCCGATTGGTGACTTCGCACTGGCCATTCGCCTGCGAATGCGCAACGGAAGTAAAAGTTTGCTTAATATTAAGCTCCGCGCACCAACTGCGAAAAGGATCCCCCGCAAACTGTGTACCGTTATCACTAACGATTTCGTTTGGTATGCCGAATCGACAAACAATGTCTTCCCATACAAAATTTCGCACCCTCTTTCCTGAAATTGTTGCCAGCGGTCGTGCTTCAACCTACTTCGTGAAATAGTCGATTACAACAATCAAGAATTTGATGTTTCCTACATGTGCAGAGTATGCGTAAGATATTGACGTAAGTAGCATATGGTATAAAATAAATGACAATATTACCTCGGCCTTTTGGAAATGGTCCGACTATGTTAATTGCCCATTTGCAGAATGGCTATGGTGATGAGACTGGGATCATTGGATGCGCAGGTGCTCTGCTGATAGGTGCATGTATTTGGAAAGATTCGCATTGCTTAACTATGCGCGCGGTATCTGCGTACATAGTGGGCCAATAATAACCTAGCCGCATAATTTTTGACACAATAGACCTGTGCCCCGAATGAAGAGCGCATGCACCCTCATGCACCTCGCGTATAACTTCCTCTGCCTCTTTTGGGCCGATGCACCTTAAATGCGGCCCTAAATAATTTTTTCGATATAGGACCTCACCCTCAAGGGCGTATAGTGGTGCCTTAGTGCGGACTTTCTTCGCATCAACAAAATCCGCAGGTGAGGTGCCATCTCGTAGAAAAGCAATGATGGGTGTCATCCACGTCGAGCTGGATTCCTCAACAGGTGCCACTAAAGGCATCATAACAATAGACTTCACATGTAATTCTTCTATAAGAACTTTCTTCCCCAGATGATCAAAGGCCAAAGCAGCCAATTTGCTAAGCGCATCCGCCTTCTTATTTTCCCCCCGCATTACGTGGGAGATTTGAAAGGCCTCAAACTGGTCAATGAGGTTACGAACAAGTGATAAATATTGTTGCATGGCTATGTCATGCGCTTCAAAGTCTCCGCTGACTTGACTGCATACTAGCTTTGAATCCACATAAGCGTGCAGAATTTTAATATTTAATTTATGCGCAATACGCATACCTGCTAACAAAGCCTCATATTCTGCTTCGTTGTTCGTAACAGCAAAATTGAACCGCAATGCATATGTGTGCTCTTCTCCATCTGGGCCAGATAAAATTACACCTGCACACGCGCCAGATGCGCTACAAGCACCATCGGTATATAACTCCCATGATGACAAGGATGGTGTAGGCACATCCTGCTGTTCAGCCGACGCCTCAGCATCCGCAGGCAATTCTGGTAGGTAATCCTCAAGTATTTGACCCTTAACCGTGCTTCGCGAAGAAAAATTAATTTCGTGGTCTCCTAACTCAACTGCCCATTTAGCCATTCGGCCAGAAATCTCAGGCTTATATAACACCTGAAAGCAAAATGATTGCGTTAGTCAATGCGGTAGCCCCGGACATTGCCAAAAATTAAGTTTTTACCAACCTGCTTGATCGGTTGATCAGTTAAAACCACAATTGGATGTGCTTGAAAGTACGGTGCAAACGCCGCGCTGTGTGGACTAGCGCATATACTAGCTTTTCTATTGGTGTATAGTTTACTTCGCTTGCTGTCAGCGTGTTGCTTACTAAGTATACCGGCATTTGCGTCTGAGAAAACCTCAACGTTACTTGTTCACGAAATAAATAATTCATACGAGTAAAAAAGAATTGATTACCTTTTCGCGATCTGCGATAAGAACCGAGCTGATAGCTTCTTTCGATGCCGCAAGGTACAGCGTAAGCGTTTCTACTGATACCGACGCGGTGAGTGTTGGTAACTCAACGAGCACATTCTTCATCTCCTGAAAAGCTAATTCTACTTCCTGAGTCCATGCGAAATCTTTTTTCTTTAAACAATTCTTCAAAGTATTGAAGAATGGCAGCTGCCTCTCTGTGGCTTTCGACAGAAAACGCGTGATCACCGCGAATTTTCCGATTAGACTCTGCACATCTTTCTTTGTTCTTGGAGATGGTAAACTATCAATGGCCTCAATCTTTTTTGGATTAGCTTTTATTCCCCGCGCCGTCACCCCATGACCCAGAAACTTGCCTTCCTCTTCCCCAAAACTGCATTTGAGCGGGTTAAGCTTTATGTTGACCCTGTGCAGGGACGCAAACGTTTCTAGGATGTCTGCGAGCATCTCTTCTTCGGTGTTACTTTTAATTACCAAGTCATCGACGTATGCTTCAAGATTTCTACCAATTTGGTGCTTGAAGGCTGCGTCAATTACGCGCTGATAGGCTGCGCCTGCGTTCTTCAATCAAAAAGGCATCTTCGTATAACAATAAATTCCCTACGGCGTATGAAAAGCAGTTTTGTCCTCATCTTCCGCAGCCCTTAAGATTTGGTGATATCCCTTGTACGCATCCAGAAAACACTTGTATCGAAAACCTGATAATGATTCTACCTTCCAGTCTATCTCCAGGAGGGGGTAGTTGTCCTTGGGGCACACTTTATTGATGTCTTTAAAATCGACACACATCCGCCAATTGCCGTCAGCCTTTTTCACCAACACAGGATTAGCAACCCATGTCTGATACCGCACTACCCGCAGAATGTTTGCTTTGACAAGGTTATCTACTTCTGCGCATAACCAATCACTGCGCTCAAGAGCCATATGTCGCTTCTTTTGTCTAACGGGTGTGAGTGATGGATTAACATTCAATTTATGTTCCGTAATATCACGCGGAACCCCAGTCATGTCTGATTCTTGCCATGCAAAAACATCTGCGTTTTCGGATAATATTCCATGCAACTTAGCCTTAGTTTCGGCTGACAAGCCTGCACCGATTTTGATACGCTTATCCGGGTGCAAACGGTTAGCTATGACCTGTGACGACCCAGAAATTTCCGACCAAATTTAAACTTAATCTTTATTTACTTTCGACACGATAAGCAAAGTCTATCTAATTGAATATCAAAATCTAAACTGTTTATAGGGAACCATTTAACCTCTGACTATTTCCGACGATTCACGAACAATTGTGTGTAATTAAATAAAAATGTATATTTTATGTAAATGTAAAAATATATATATACAACAATCTGAAATTTACAAAATATAAATGAAACCTTAAAATCAAATACGTAATGTATGATACAAAATAATGAAACTGTTATGAAGAATGAATCCATGTATACATATATGATTTTTGTACACAATTAATATACTATGTATATTGTATTAAAAATTAGAATATGTTATATGAAGGTTACATAATAAATAATATGTAATGTTAGTATATAAAATATAATTACAGAATAGTTATTATATTAATGAATATTACTTTCATTATTAATATTGATATCAGTATTATTAACAATATTAATTTAAATACCTAATATATAGATTTGAGTTTGGATAAGCATAATTTGTTATATCAATATTATTATTAGTATTACTATTAACATTAGTATTAATTGTATTATTAATATTATCAATTTTAATATAAATAAAATAAGATATGTATAAGTAGTTATTAATATCAATAATATTCATATTATTATAACTAGTGTTATTAATAAAGTTAATGATAGTATTATCGTTATCATTATTAATATCAGCTTAACTGATAATAAATCTTCAATTTTAGTTATTATGATTAATATTAGTATTATTATTATTAGATATTATTGCTATCAAAAGTATTAATAATTATTAGTATTATTATATTAAATTATTACTATCATTGTTATTGTTATTAGGAATTAATACATTTTAATATTAATAATTTTATTAATACCGTTTCTATTATTAGCTGTATCATTATTACTTAACATTATTAATAATATAATTATTATTATTATTTATATAATTACTAAATCATTAATCATTAAATTTAACTATATAAAACATATAAAAAGAAAAAGGCACGTAATCTGTTTCAATCCATATCAAACTGTATATGAACTTGTTTCTTTGCTTCTAATCGTGTACTAAGATTCAGATACAAACAGATATATCCAAAATCTGTTATGTATCAACATCGTTTTTTTTTTGTTTTTTTCTCTCTTATATCGTACTCTTGTCTGCACAATTGGAGAAATCGAATTCCATTTTCAGTACAAACCAACTGGTATCCATTACTAATCCACTCCAAACACATTACAAATAACAGGTAGCAATTCATAAGAAAAACACAGAGTCAAAGTTTATTTTTTTTTCTTCCAAATACCTCTGTTCTTGAACATAATTTGAAATTGATTGAATTCGTATTAAACTTCAAAATCCTTTAATGTAGATGTGTTAGGAATCGATTATGTAAACTTTCTCTAAAATTTCAGCCTTCAATTCTTTCAAAGAACTTCGAATTTAAGAGTCAAAGTTTTATGTTTCAAAAGTCAACCGATGTGTTCTTGCAGAAATTTGAATTTGTGTTTGTATTTCAAGAGCAATTAACGATTCCAATAGTTTTTATATATGTTTATCAACCTATTTTATGTTATAATAAAAATCTAATATTTGATCAATTTCGTAAATCAATTTTTTTTTAAAACCCAAACAGCGACGGGCAGTATTGTGCTGCTTCGTTTTTTTTATTTTTTTATTTCAATTAATCGCGAATAAAATTTTCGGTATTGGATACTATATCCTAAATTCGTTTTGATACTTAGTATTAAGTTGAAAAGAAGTTGGATCGATTATGAGAAGGAAGAAGAAGGAGAACATGGGTACTAGAAATACGGTATTTAATAAATTAAAAGGGACATTAAAACAGAAAAGGGCAACAGCCCAAATGGTTTGTGTGTTGGAGAGGTTAACGAGGGGTCTCGGGTTCGAGCCCTGTAGACAGCAACTATTTTTTTAAAGGCCGTATAAGGTAGTTTTTAATGTCAAAAATCTTTATTATTATTATTATTATTATTATTATTATTATTATTATTATTATTATTATTATTATTATTATTATTATTATTATTATTATTATTATTATTATTATTATTATTATATTTATTATTATTACTGTTATTATGTCACGACCCGGAAAATTTCGACTAATTTTGAACCAAACTCTCGATACGATTCATTATCTTTGACACGATAAGCAAAGTCTGTTAGGTTGAGTCTCAAAATTTTTGAACTGTTTCATATATTCAAGTGACCTTCGACTGTTCTCTGCGATTCACGAATAACTATTTGTAAATAGATATGTATATAGATATATATATAAATATAAATAAATATATTTATATAATAACTTGACTTATATTTATCTATTGAATGAAATTGTTGTTGTAACTAATGATATAAAATAAAATAATATACAATAACTATTATTTAAAATATATCTATATATGTAAACGAAATACATTAAATATATATTTTGTGATTTCGAATCTGATTAGTAAATGACAGTAACACTCAATTGTCATTCGTTCAATATCAAGCAAGTTAAATTCGAACTCATATGATTTTAAAATAAACGGTGATCCGAAAATGAGCTTTATAAATTTTAGGCTTACTAAAAATGTATTTAGGATTTAGTTATTAAATTTTAGCATTTTTTTTATATTTTACTCAGAATTGAGAGGGACAGTTGATGTAATTTTTATTCAATAAATTAAGGATCAAATGTTATACTATAATGACCAAACTAAATAAATATAGTTAATTTAAAAATATGGGATTTTTCTCAGAACACTTTAATTCGACACTGAGTAACAACGGAGCCCGAATTAATATCTCCATATTATATGTCGAATGGAAATAGTATTTAATCCGTGAATTTAATCTATGTCAATATTACTGTTTTTATTTTTTTGTTTTGTTTCATTCTCCCACGTGATTAAAGGGTGTTAATTTATTATTGTTATTAAAAGTTTTACAGCTGTGTTTGTATTATTTCCTGATTCTCCACTTCATATATTTTATAAGTACACAAAATTTGCATACAAATTATATATATAGATATAGATATGTAACCACTGAACCATCATCACCCAATAGCCTTCACCACTTGATCTTTTATTGTTTCTTATTTCTTTTGTAAACCACCAAGGTTCCATCATCACCAACCTTCGACCACCCGGAAACCGCCTCAACATTTAACCAAGACTACCATCCACAAACCCACCACTCTCGTGAACTTTCTTCTCGATAACTATCTTCACCATAACCACCGATCATCTCCACCATAAACATCACTTGAATCACAACCATTCCACCACCCTAATCACCCCCATCATGAAACGCCACACCACAAAATACCATCTTCCTCGTCGAAAGTTACTGTTGTTGTCTAGTTGTTTCTGTTTCTTTTTCGCTGCAAAACCACCTTCCATCCACCATCTCTCTCTCCACCTATACCTCTCTCTCCTAATCCTTGTCACCGAGAACCGCCACAAACCACCTTCACCATCATCATCTTATATAACACCAATTAACCACCATCAACGTGAACCTGCCACCTCCATCACAATCACCATAATCACTTTACAAAAACCATCTTCGAAAACTGGTATGTACAATTGTTTCTGTCCAGCTACAACTATCACCACCTCTTCAACAATTTAACAAATCACCACACCTTAAACCCATCAACACCTTTTTGGCTAATCATGGCGGCTGCTGTGTACTTTCTGTTTCTGAACCATAACCATCGTTACCATCTTCAATCTATGAACCACCAGGATCATAACCTGCTATCTCTCTCTCCCTCTCTTTCCAAACTTTTCCTTCAAACTATCAAACCCACAAAAAAATAGCTGTTGCAGTTTATGATTTTCTGCCTTCTATCTTTATTCGCCAGCTCACAAAGTTGCTGCTATTGTTTACAACTCAGCAGGAACTAATTCTTTTTATATAAACAGCTAATACGCGTTTATAATGGTCGACAACCCTTAAAAAATAACCCACATGGCTTATTTTATTCAATTACTGTCGGTGGCTGTTTCCCTTATTTGTTTTGTTGACAAAACCACAATTGGATCCTAATACTATAATTGCTAACGGGTTGTAAATGGGCTGCCAATTCTTATTGGACTGAGTTCTTTTTGGGCCGTAAAAACTTGGCTAACTTGGGCTGTGACATGTTATGTTGTTGGACTTTATGTTGGGCCGAAAGAGAATAGTTAAATAAGTATGTTATACGGATCCTATCAGAAAAACAAGGTAGCTTGAATGGTTAAGGGTATTAACGGGATAGCAAGAGGTCACGGGTTCGAATCTGGGCAGTGACAATTCTTTTTAGGAAGCTTATTTGATCATTTAAAGTTAAAGGTAGTATTATTATAGTTGTCTTTATTATCATTATAATTAAAATTATGAAATATCATTTTTATTAAAAGTAACATTTTTATTAAAAATTATTATTAGTAATAATATTATCATTAAAATTATCATTTATTATTAAATTTAATATTATTATTAAAACTATTATTTTTAGTAAATTTATCATTATTATTATTAGAATTATCATTATTATTATTAGAATTATCATTATTTTAGTATTATTATAATTATTATATTAGCAAACAAATAATGTTTTTATAAAACTATATTTATTATATATATATCATAGTACATACTAATATTTTTAAAACTAAAATCTTATTATTATTTAAGTTACATATAATATATAAAAATATCTTAATATAAACTTTAATACATTATATATATATTAGTTAAAACACTTTAATATGAATCTAATATACAAATTAAGTATCTATTTAAAATACCTAATTAGATGTAACTAAGTTATTTATTAATAAATATTAATATATGAACTTGTTTAAGTGTTATTATATGAGTTAATATATATACATATAAATGATATAGGTGCCAACCATATACTTGTTCAATGTCGTTCTATGTATTTTTACTACAAAATACAGTATGGTGAGTTTCATTTGCTCCATTTTTAATTGCTTTTGCAATATATATTCTTGGGCTGAGAAAACATGCGCTGCTTTTATAAATGTTTACGAAATAGACACAAGTACCTAAAAATATATTCTACGTTGAGTTGTACCACTGGCATACTTCCCTGTAGCTTGGTAACTACTATTTACATGTGGTATTGTAAACGCGAATCCTGTTGATAGATCTATCGGGCCTGACAACCCCAGCCGGACTGGACGACCAGTATTCAATGGTTGCACAGTACTTCGTTTCGTTACTACACTTGGTACAGTGTAGGGAGATTTCATAATAAAGGGAATATGCGACGTTGATTAAATGTTAAGTATGGTTACCAAGTGCTCAACCACTTAGAATGCTTTTCATACACTTGCGAGTGTATTATGTTTATAATTATGAAATCTTGTGGTCTATTAATATATTAAAAAGATTGTTATGATAAACCTATGAACTCACCAACCTTTTGGTTGACACTTTTAAGCATGTTTATTCTCAAGTACGAATTAAGTCTTCCGCTGTGCATTTGCTCATTTTAAGGACATTATTTGGAGTCGATCATCGCAATAGGACCAGATGTTGATGATTTCCAGGTGGATAAGTACGGGTCGTTACAGGTGGTATCAGAGCTGGTTTAATGCCGTTTATGAGCGGGTTAATCGTAGAGGGGGTTCTCACAGTGTTACCTGTGACGAAGCATTGGCTCTTACTCCTCGCGGTCCCTATTAGGGTTGGCTGTACGTTGCCGAGAGGCGGGCCGTAAAATCAGTGTCTGAGGTATGCTCAGTGGTCACCAGGCGGTTAGCTGGGAAGGCACTGAGTGGGATGCGTCCCCACTGTTACAGGTGGTATCAGAGCGGTGGTCGTAGCGAACCAGGTCTTGCATTAGTGTGTCTAACAGGTAGTTGTTAGGATGCATTAGTGAGTCTGGACTTCGACCTAGTAGTTGTTAGGTTATGATAATGAGTCTAGACTTGAACCTGGTCGGCATGTTAAAAGTGTTTGCTTACCACCATTTGTCGAAAAATATCTACTTGTCATTTTCAGTCTCGACGCGTCTTATTGCAATTATTGCATAGAAGGTGTACAGACAAATTCACACCCCATCACATTAAGTCTTGTCTGACACGTTTCCTTAATTCCCTCCGTAATCTACGGGATCTCCTGTACTATGTATAGGTATTCTATGTAATTAGAATATCATCCAATATCCAAAAATCATTTCATATCAAAAACCCTTTATCTAATCGTACGAAATGGAACTCACCACTAGTTCAAGTCCCTCGGATTCCGATATGGAGTTTCACCTAAGCTCCGAAAGCAGCGTCACCAGAATGAATCACCCAGTCATCCATCCTCAATTCATCTGATGTGTTCGTAATTGACTTAATCAATGGAGACGAGAAGAAGGCGATCCTTTCCTTCCACCAACCGAATTCACCTCTTGGCGAAAAACCTGAAGCACTTACCGACGAACCAGTTCGAAACACCATCTTCACTCTTATTTCCAGAATATCTCGCAACGATTATATAATATCTCAAATTCATAACCTTATTCACTCGCCCGTTCCTACCGACAATCATCCCGGAGTAATAAGTCAACAAGCTTCGCACCCGAGTTGTAGCCTTGAAAAAAAATATGGTGCAAAACATACCAGCTTCAGCAACAGCACTGGCACCAGCAGCACCACCAACATCAACATCCGCATCCCGAGCCTCAATTTAACAATCTGTCAAACGAACATCAACATCATACGCACCATAGATACCAAGGAGTACCAACAACAATGAACGATGAAGTATTGATCCATAACTTCATCAATATTCTGCGAAGAATATGTGGTTCCTAATAGTTTTAGAGATTACTTATTCTAGCTCAAACCGAAAATAAAATGAGGTTAATATCATATTAACTCATTAAATCCATGATTATATCTGAAGAAAATATATATGTAAATATATTTTCATATCGATTGTAATTAAAAATTCTTTTGTACAAACTGTTAATGGTGAAAATATTTTAACGGGTAGGTAATACCCGAGGAATATTTAGATTTCACATTAATAAGTTACATTGTACATTCTTCGAATCTGATTCAACAGTCATTTACTATCCTACTTACATCCACAGATATATTGAAAGGACCCGTTCATATACATTATAAATGATTCATAATAGTTGATTACATTGCGAGGTATTTGACCTCTATATGATACATTTTACAAACATTGCATTCGTTTTTAAAAGACAATCTTTCTTTACATCGAAAATTGACAGGCATGCATACCATTTCATAGTATCCACTATCAAACTATAAATTGATTTAATAATAATCTTTGATGAATTCAATGACTCGAATGCAACGTTCTTCGAAATATGCTATGAAAGACTTCAAGTAATATCTTTAAAATGAGCAAATGCACAGCGGAAGATTTCTTTAACACCTGAGAATAAACATGCTTTAAAGTGTTAACCATAAGGTTGGTGAGTTCATTAGTTTATCATAATCATTTATTTCCATCATTTTAATAGACCACAAGAATTTCATTTCCAGTTCTCATAAATATACGTCCCATGCATAGAGACAAAAATAATCATTCATATGGTGAACACCTGGTAACCGACATTAACTAGATACATATAAGAATATCCCCTATCATTCCGGGATCCTCCTTCGGACATGATATAAATTTCGAAGTACTAAAGCATCCGGTACTTTGGATGGGGTTTGTTAGGCCCAATAGATCTATCTTTAGGATTCGCGTCAATTAGGGTGTCCGTTCCCTAATTCTTAGATTACCAGACTTTAATAAAAAGGGGCATATTCGATTTCGATAATTCAACAATAGAATGTAGTTTCAATTACTTGTGTCTCTTTCGTCAAACATTTATAAAAGCGCATGTATTCTCAGTCCCAAAAATATAAAGGGTAAAAAGGCAAATGAAACTCACCATACTCTATTTCGTAGTAAAAATACATATAACGTCATTGAACAAGTGCAAGGTTGGCCTCGGATTCACGAACCTAAATTAATTATATATATTTATGTGTTGGTCAATATTTGTCTAACAAATTAGGTCAAGTCATAGTGTACCACAATCCTAATGCTCGAGACTAATATGCAAAAGTCAACAAAAGTAAATTTGACTCAAAATAATTTCCAAAAATCTATACATGATTAATATATAGTTTAAATATAGTCGTTTATATTTTTAAATATTTTTAAAAGATTTATTAGAGTAAATAATATAATTTATTTATTAATAAATAAAATTTTATATTAAATTTATATAATAAAATATACTTTTATATATATAAAGTAATAAAATTTATAGGGTTCATTTAATATCATAAAGATAATATGATGGGTATTATTAAAGTAAGTTATTACACGTAGTAAAATATGTTTGTATCACATATTTATTTGATAAAATAATATCTATAATGATAGTAAGTAAAAGTTGTATTATTTTGTAATAATAATTATTATTATTATAAAAATATCAATATTTATAATTACTAAGATGACATTATGATAAAACGATAATTCTAATTATGATAACTTTAATATTTACGATAATTTTTTATATTATCTTTAAAATAATAATTCTATTTAAAATAATAATAATAATGATAATTTATAGTAACAATGACATTTCTATTAAAATGATAATTTTTGTTAAAATGATAGTTTTAATACTAACGATACTTTTAATAATAATAGTAATGATAAAAATAATAAGAACGATAATTTTATCTAAATCAATATCTTATAATATTTTAATTTCATCATGATACTCTTACCCATTATTTCCTAATCGTTTCATTTAATAGCTTTTAATCGTCTTTTATATCATGTTCATAATAATGATAATAATAGTAATCAAAATAATTAGGTGTTACAAATATTTGTTTTAATTACACTAATATTAATAATGATAGTTACTATAACATTATTAACAATAATACTAATAATTATTTTAATTATAATATAGTAATAATAATAATAACAATAATAATAACCATTTTTAAATAATGATATATATATTAATAATGATAATAATAATAATAATACCAATAATAATAATAATAATAATAATAATAATAATAATAATAATAATAATAATAATAATAATAATAATTGGATAATAATAATAATACTAATTATAACTTTAACGATAATAACGATAGTAATAATAAAAAAAAATAACAATTTTTAATGATAAATCCCTTTTATTGATAAAGATAATAATAATGATAATAATAATATAAAACTAGAACGACGATAAAAATGACGATAATAATAATCATTTTTAATAAAAATATCAAAAATTCAATTGATTATAACTTCTAATCCGTTCATCGAAACCTTTCGATATCTAAAGGAAAAGTTCTTAATTTTTCGCTAGCTTTCCAAGGACATGCATATCTTATACCTTATCTTAACCGCAAGTGTAACTAATTCAAAATTCAACCTAACCTGTCTAAGGGCAATATCAAAAGTACAAGCATGCATAATCCTAAATACTTGAGCACTAGTCAGTGATACACTATTAGTATGTAAAAGTTAAATTATGAGTACTCACGTATCAATATTGAGATTTAATATTGCAGGAAAGGTACGTAGACGCAACGGAAATGATAAACACTATATTGACCTTACGAGTATACCCATGAACCATACTCAATCACCTCCATAGCTATAACCCATAATTTTCTTAATCCTATCCCACTCGAAAAACAATTTCAAATTCACTCGGACAGTACTCTGTCGTAATATTTTATGTATACTAATAATATCTTGAAATCATACGGAGTAAATATATATATGTAAATCGATTGAGAGAATTTAGAGAAAAATATTTTCAAGTTTTTATGAAATAATGAAACCTATTGAATTCTATTTATAATAGATTTTTGAATTATTAAAGTGAATTATTAAAGTATGAATTATTAAAGTTAATTATTAAAGTATGAATTATTAAAGTGTATTATTAAAGTATGAATTATTAAAGTGAATTATTAAAGTATGAATTATTAAAGTGAATTATTAAAGTTAAAGTAAAGTAAAAATAAAGTAAAGGTAAAGTTTAAGTATAGTAAAAGTATAAAACTATGTACGTATAATACGCGTATAAATATAAATAATATTAATTTAAATTGTTATATATATTTAATTAAATAAAATATAAATATCGTTATCTTTATCATACTAGTTAAGTAACGAGATGTCAAAAGTGGTTCTAGATATTTATAAAAGTTATATACATTTTAATAATAAAGTTCTTTTTAAACTGAAAACGTTTTTGTACGATTGAAACTAAATAGATCAATCGAGTCTTTATGAGATTCAATCTTCCACTATCCTTTGTCTAGTTCTCAATGATTGACAATTTGTTCTTATTTATAAATCACTTTACCATTTTCCGAATATTGTTAAAATGGAAAGATTTCTCAAATCAACGTGGGCCTTTCAACAGAGACTTGTAATCATAATTCAATATATCTGATAATTCAATCATTTGATCTTATCTTCTAATTCCATTGATAAACATTTTGAAACAGATACAATCATATAAAGTATTTAATCTAATATTTTGTTTACGTTTCAAGTTATAATATATATACACATATACATATATAATCATATTCGTTTAATGGTTCATGAATCATTGGAACCTGGTCGAGGTTGAATGAATGTATGAACATAGTTTAAAATTCTTGAAATTTAACTTAACAAATATTGCTTATCGTGTCAGAAACATATAAAGATTAAAGTTTAAATTTGGTTGGAATTTTCTGGGTTGTCACAGTACCAACCCGTTAAAGAAATTTCATCCCGAAATTTGAGTGGAAAGGTCGTGAATGACAATAAGTATGTTTTCATGATGCATACGGGCTGAAAATTAGAGGTTTATCATCAGCGAATAATTTGGATAAACAATCCATTTATATGAAGAGTACGAATGAAGCTAACATAGAAGAGTGAAATGAGTAAGTGTAGATTCATCTTATCATTTGACGTAGATATGATTGATTCCCAGATTTCAAATGATTTGAAGAAAATCTTCTTAATAAGATTTGACTCTCCGGTAATCAAGGGAATTAGGATCCGCTTAAAATGCGATCGTCCATTTTAATTGTTCTGTCGGAGATTTTCTTATAAATTTACCTCCTTCATTTCATTACAACTCACACCTTCTGTTGATGCATTTTATGCAAGTCCCTAGACATCTACCCACGTCCATTGCAGGTACAACAGTTTACAGGCCACCATGATTGCTCGTTATTATCCTATTCGTGTTTGTATGTGGTTACAAGAACTGCAGGGACGATATTTAGATGTTTGACTATGTTAGACTTAGTTAGACGTACGAGTGAAGCCTCTCTAGTACTGCTGATAGGCTCATACGCATGGTTGATGCTAAGCTAAGTCACAATTACAACCTAAATGAGAAGACATGAGTGAGTGATCACCTGTACGGCTGATGAAGCCAACTCGTACGTGTGATGAATGAATATTATGGGTGAGTCAACAGCAGGGGTATATAAAGTCTTATGTTCTTCATTTTGGGTTAAGCCTCTCATTTGTTACACACACTCAGATCTAGTGAGCTCCTCCGATTCTCTCTCAGTCCAAATCACCCAGGTGGTGAATAATAGCTCTAGGTGTTGATCTAATCACAATTGATTTAGTTGTGGTTTGACTAAATTAATCAAAAAAAACTTAACCTATTCACTAGAGGGTTTGATTCACTTATTCCGCCATTGTGTGAGTTAAATCTGTTGATTTCTAAGTTCCTAGTCATGTTTCATCACCTTCTATTCTTTCCCCCTCAACTCATATTTTAAAGTATTCATCAATATGCTCCATCCAGTTCTGATTCTCGATATACTTCTAACTTTCATATCGGTCATTCTTCTTTTTCATCTACCGCAGGAAGAATCTATTTACATCTACTATACTCTTGGGTTTATAGTGTTTCTAGTTCTCCCGTGTCTTTATATTACTATATGCATCGATATATATGGTTTATAATTTCTGGTTTATCGTTGGGCTTTATATGTTCCCTTATATTTCAAAGTCTCTACTTCTATCTTCTATAATCATTATCATTCACAGTTAATGCTCTCTTTTATTTGCTGCAATTTATACCCCAATTTCTATTTTGGAGTTTTGTCCTTTTGTTTCTTCTTCTTGCGATTAAGCACCGCTTGTAATGGTCCAGAATTCACATATATGAATTTCGGAATGAACATTGTTAATGTTCTAGGAAGGAAATTATGATGGCACGATCTTGACTTTTCAAATTACTAGAATACCTTGGAAAAGGCCGAATCATCAAGAAATATTTTCTTTATATTTTAGAGGTTAAATAGAATTTAAGAGTCGTATAACATGGCACATGATGATGTTATGATCAGCGAATCATCACGTTCCATTTAGAAACTCAGCATGACTTACTGTAATATAATCACGTTGATCAAGTGTCATTATATTATACTAATTCATGCTTCAGTTCCCAACACTACTTCAAAATATTCCTATTTTAAACTTGAATGTTTCAGAATTTAAAAACTAAAATAGTTTCTTTTATGATGTAATACAGATAGTGCGAAGAGGTAAATGATTTCAAATAAGAAAAATTAAGAAAATATCTTCAGAAATATGGAGGATATTTATAATGAAAGATATGATGATATTTTAGAATTTCTAATATTAGAGGATGATGAAGAATATTGTCCGCAGGGGTTTAGAGTCAGGAGCAAGGTATTCGTTAATGACTTCAGCAGGTACTGAATCATTTGGATCCTTTGAAGTCAGGTTCAGTCTTTGTAATTTGTCCACAGCCTCCTTCCTACTTTGCTCAATCTGTTTTCCAATTCCAAAACTTCTCTTTTTCTGCGCTTTGCCAGCACACTTCATCATTATCATCCAGCTTTTACCGTTTAAAGTCGTTTATAGTTTTTGCTGCTTCATCAGCATTTTTTCCATTTTCGGAGAACCAATTCTTAGTTCGGAGTGTTTTTCAGAAACTTCACATTCAAATTAAGTCCAGAAGATAGACGTTATATATACACATATAACTGTTGGCGTAGACATGCTGCGAGATTTCAAAATACAGATTGCTAATTCCCAATGATTCGTATGGCAATTCTCATTACAAGATGCGAATGAGTAAATGATGGGGTTTCAATAAATAATTATAATGACTTTTTGGAGAGGCTAAAGTCAAAGGGTAATGAAGTTGTTGGTACATCTGCTAATAATGTGGTGGAATGTAAAAGGTTCCCTGGTAACGATGGTGTATATCTCAAGGTTATAATAAGGTTAGTCTGACTAAAAAGTTGAAGTTGACTTGCTGAAGCTGTGACAAAACTGGCTACTTTGAATAGGAGTCGCAAAGTTATTTTTGCTAATAAATGCCAAAGAAGCTGACGCGGATACGTTGTTTAAACTTTTACTTTGGTTTCAAGAGTTTTTCGGGTACATAACTGTGGGTAACATGTGGTTGGATCATCATCTCAATTGCTCATCATTCGAAGTATCTTCAGAAATTTTCGAATGGTTTGAACACAAATTGTAATTGTTAACATACATTTGATGTTCTAACACAGTTTTGAAGTCAAAATATAGCTTGTGAAAGACGTAAGGATCTAAGAGTGATGATTTTGGTCATATCTCGAGTTGAATTTTGAGATTTCAAAATCAGAATATGTAATTAAATTTTGAATGAGTATGGTTGTTTTGATTTCTATAAAAGAATGTACATTGTTGTGAAAGTAGGGAGTATAATGGATGATTTGCTGAATCAGATTCGAAGAATGTAACATATTATTTGTGAATTTATATATCTCTCGGGTATTACCTACCCGTTAAAAAAAATTCACAATTAATATTTTGTACAAAATAATTTTATTACAGTCTTTATGAAAATATATATATATATATATTTTCTTCAGATGTAACATAGATTTAATGAGTTAATGTTAAATTAAACTCATTTGATTTACGGTTGAAACTAGAATTGAATAATCCCTAAAGGCTTTAAAAAGTACATAACTTTTACGCAGTATTTCTTTAATGACATTGAAATTATGAATCAATACTTCGTTATTTGTTGATGTATGATGTTCGGTTCGTGGAATTCTTGTGAATTTCGCAAAGTACGAATGATGTTATCTGAAAAGTTTCGGGTACATCGATGATGAAAGTGTAAAATCAAATATATACTTGATTTATTATGAATTGGAATTTGTTGAATTGCGACAAAGATTGTAGTTAACGCTGGTTAAGTTGCGGCCGAAGGACGTACATTATTGCATATTTGTAATATGAATTAACCGAGTAGTTAAGATTCACACACAATAGCTTAGCACGGAAAGATTTATTTCAATATATATATATATATATATATATATATATATATATATATATATATATATATATATATATATATATATATAATTTCTTCAGAGGGAATGAGTTAATTCTTCATAACTCGCTGATACAATATACACGTTATTGATTCGTAATGATGTCCACGGTGATTCTTGAACTGACGGAGTTTGTGATGTTATCGGTGTTGTTGATTCGGATGTTGACTGTACTGACGATGCTGGTAACGCTGACGGTACTGTTGATGCTGTTGGTAAAGCAAGTTTAGCTTGTTAATCACACACCATTTTTGTCAGGGTTTCTACTCTTCCTTCTATCATTTTAGTTCGCTTAACTGATTTATGGTTAGGGCAAGATTAGATAATCTCTAAGACTTTAGAGATTACATAATCGCCGATGAATGTTTCTCCAATGAAGTTATGAATTAATACTTCGTTAGTTATTGTTGTTGGTACTCCTTGGTATCTATGGTGCGTATGACGTTGATGCTCGTGGGACAGATTGTGAAGTTGAGGTTTACGACACGGTTGTGGTTGGAGGTGGTAATGGTACTGTTGGCGTTGATGATGGTAGTACTTGTTATGCTGCTGATGCTGCTGCTGGTGTTTGTAATCTCTGCACCATATTCTCCAAAGCCACTACCCGAGCGCGAAGGTCGTTGACTTCTTCTATTACACCGGGGCGATTGTCGGTTCGGACGAGCGGATAAATAAAATCTAAAATTTGATGTAATATATAATCGTGATGAGATACTCTGGAAATGAGCGAGAACATGGTGTTTCGGACAGGTTCGCCGGTAAGTGCTTCAGGTTCTTCGTCAAGAGGGCAATGTGGTGGATGGAAGGGATCACCTTCTTCTTGTCTCCAATGATTGAGGAGGCTACGAACCCATCCCCAATTCATCCAGAATAGGTGATAACTGATTGGTTGATCTATTCCGGTCACACTGCTTTCGCAGCTTGAATGGGATTCCATTTCAGAATCTGAGTGACTTGAACTGATGACGAATTCCATTTCATACGATTGGATAAAGGATTTTTTTTTCCGATATGAAATGATTTTGGCTAACGGATGGTATGCTAATTACATAGAATATATATATATATATATATATATATATATATATATATATATATATATATATATATATATATATATATATATATATATATATATATATATATATATATATATATATATATATATATATATATATATATATATATATATATATAGATCAAAAGATTTCGTAGATTACGGAGAACTTTGCGGGATATGTCAGGCAAAGTTTAAAGTTACAGATACGATAAGATATGATTTAGCAGATATGCTAAGATATGAATTTTTGTCTATACACTATTCATGCAATCAATGCAGCAAGACGTGTCTTAGACTAAAAATGATAAGCATGTAATTTCCTGAGGATGATAAGTAGTTAATTTTCGACACAAAATGATAAGCAAAACTTTTGACATGCAGACACGGTCAAAGTCCAGACTCACTAATGCATCATATTGACTTATCAGTTAGACACACTAATGCAGACCTGGTTCGTTAAGACCACCGATCTGATACCAACTGAAAGGACCCGTTCATATACATTATAAACGATTCACAATAGTTGATTACATTGCGAGGTATTTGACCTCTATATGATACATTTTACAAACATTGCATTCGTTGTTAAAAGACAATCTTTCTTTACATCGAAAATTGACAGGCATGCATACCATTTCATAATATCCACTATCAAACTATAAATTGATTTAATAATAATCTTTGATGAATTCAATGACTCGAATGCAACGTTCTTCGAAATATGCTATGAAAGACTTCAAGTAATATCTCTAAAATGAGCAAATGCACAGCGGAAGATTTCTTTAACACCTGAGAATAAACATGCTTTAAAGTTTCCACTAAAAGGTTGGTGAGTTCAGTAGTTTATCATAATCATTTATTTCCATCATTTTAATAGACCACAAGAATTTCATTTCCAGTTCTCATAAATATACGTACCATGCATAGAGACAAAAATAATCATTCATATGGTGAACACCTGGTAACCGACATTAACTAGATACATATAAGAATATCCCCTATCATTCCGGGATCCTCCTTCGGACATGATATAAATTTTGAAGTACTAAAGCATCCGGTACTTTGGATGGGGTTTGTTAGGCCCAATAGATCTATATTTAGGATTCGCGTCAATTAGGGTGTCTGTTCCCTAATTCTTAGATTACCAGACTTTAATAAAAAGGGGCATATTCGATTTCGATAATTCAACCATAGAATGTAGTTTCAATTACTTGTGTCTATTTCGTCAAACATTTATAAAAGCGCATGTATTCTCAGTCCCAAAAATATAAAGGGTAAAAAGGCAAATGAAACTCACCATACTGTATTTCGTAGTAAAAATACATATAACGTCATTGAACAAGTGCAAGGTTGGCCTCGGATTCACGAACCTAAATTAATTATATATATTTATGTGTTGGTCAATATTTGTCTAACAAATTAGGTCAAGTCATAGTGTACCACAATCCTAATGCTCGAGACTAATATGCAAAAGTCAACAAAAGTAAATTTGACTCAAAATAATTTCCAAAAATCTATACATGATTAATATATAGTTTAAATATCGTCGTTTATATTTTTAAATATTTTTAAAAGATTTATTAGAGTAAATAATATAATTTATTTATTAATAAATAAAATTGTATATTAAATTTATATAATAAAATATACTTTTATATATATAAAGTAATAAAATTTATAGGGTTCATTTAATATCATAAAGATAATATGATAGGTATTATTAAAGTAAGTTATTACACGTAGTAAAATATGTTTGTATCACATATTTATTTGATAAAATAATATCTATAATGATAGTAAGTAAAAGTTGTATTATTTTGTAATAATAATTATTATTATAAAAATATCAATATTTATAATTACTAAGATGACATTATGATAAAACGATAATTCTAATTATGATAACTTTAATATTTACGATAATTTTTAATATTATCTTTAAAATAATAATTCTATTTAAAATAATAATAATAATGATATTTTATATTAACAATGACATTTCTATTAAAATGATAATTTTTGTTAAAATGATAGTTTTAATACTAACGATACTTTTAATAATAATAGTAATGATAAAAATAATAAGAACGATAATTTTATCTAAATAAATATCTTATAATATTTCAATTTCATCATGATACCTTTACCCATTATTTCCTAATCGTTTCGTTTAATAGCTTTTAATCGTCTTTTATATCGTGTTCATAATAATGATAATAATAGTAATCAAAATAATTAGGTGTTACAAATATTTGTTTTAATTACACTAATATTAATAATGATAGTTACTATAACATTATTAACAATAATACTAATAATTATCTTAATGATAATATAGTAATAATAATAATAACAATAACAATAACCATTTTTAAATAATGATATATATATTAATAATGATAATGATAATAATAATAATAATACCAATAATAATAATAATAATAATAATAATAATAATAATAATAATAATAATAATAATAATAATAATAATAATAATAATAATAATAATTGGATAATAATAATACTAATTATAACTTTAACGATAATAACGATAGTAATAATAAAAAAAATAACAATTTTTAATGATAAATCCCTTGTATTGATAAAGATAATAATAATGATAATAATAAGATAAAACTAGAACGACGATAAAAACGACGATAATAATAATCATTTTTAAAAAAAATATCAAAAATTCAATTGATTATAACTTCTAATCCGTTCATCGAAACCATTCGATATCTAAAGGAAAAGTTCTTAATTTTTCGCTAGCTTTCCAAGGACATTCATATCTTATACCTTATCTCAACCGTAAGTGTAACTAATTCAAGATTTAACCTAACCTGTCTAAGGGCAATATCAAAAGTACAAGCATGCATAATCCTAAATACTCGAGCACTAGTCAGGGATACACTATTAGTATGTAAAAGTTAAATTATGAGTACTCACGTATCAATATTGAGATTCAATATTGCAGGAAAGGTACGTAGATGCAACGGAAATGATAAACACGATATTGACCTCACGAGCATACCTATGAACCATACTCAATCACCTCCATAGCTATAACCCATAATTTTCTTAATCCTATCCCACTCGAAAAACAATTTCGAAATCACTCGGACAGCACTCCGTCGTAATATTTTATGTATACTAATAATATCTTGAAATCATACGGAGTAAATATATATATGTAAATCGATTGAGAGAGTTTAGAGAAAAATATTTTCAAGTTTCTATGAAATAATGAAACCTATTGAATTCTATTTATAATAGATTTTTGAATTATTAAAGTGAATTATTAAAGTATGAATTATTAAAGTGAATTATTAAAGTATGAATTATTAAAGTGTATTATTAAAGTATGAATTATTAAAGTGAATTATTAAAGTATGAATTATTAAAGTAAATTATTAAAGTTAAAGTAAAGTAAAAATAAAGTAAAGGTAAAGTTTAAGTATAGTAAAAGTATAAAACTATGTACGTATAATACGCGTATAAATATATATAATATTAATTTAAATTGTTATATATATTTAATTAAATAAAATATAAATATCGTTATCTTTATCATACTAGTTAAGTAACGAGTTGTCAAAAGTGGTTCTAGATATTTATAAAAGTTATATACGTTTTAATAATAAAGTTCTTTTTAAACTGAAAACGTTTTTGTACGTTTGAAACTAAATAGATCAATCGAGTCTTTATGAGATTCAATCTTCCACTATCCTTTATCTAGTTCTCAATGATTGACAATTTATTCTTATTTATAAATCACTTTACCATTTTCTGAATATTGTTAAAATGGAAAGATTTCTCAAATCAACGTGGGCCTTTTAACAGAGACTTGTAATCATAATTCAATATATCTGATAATTCAATCATTTGATCTTATCTTCTAATTCCATTGATAAATATTTTGAAACAGATACAATCATATAAAGTATTTAATCTAATATTTTGTTTACGTTTCAAGTTATAATATATATACAAATATACATATATAATCATATTCGTTTAATGGTTCATGAATCGTTGGAACTTGGTCGAGGTTGAATGAATGTATGAACATAGTTTAAAATTCTTGAAATTTAACTTAACAAATATTGCTTATCGTGTCAGAAACATATACAGATTAAAGTTTAAATTTGTTTGGAATTTTCTGGGTTGTCACATATATGTATCCGTTCACCGCAGAATAACCATTTTTATTCAAATTCATATTTGGATTTTGATCTATCAGAATCCAACAAGTGGCATAATGAAGAAAACATTGGACAAAATAAAATTTGTTAGAAACAAACAAATTAACTATGAGAAAATTTGTTAAGAATCCACGCTAACTGTTCCTAGCTAACTGTTAATTCCGTATTACCTTTTATTTATCGCAATTTATTTATCGTAATTTATTTATCGCATTTTATTTATCGCAATTTTAATTCTTGCAATTTTATTTATCGTCATTTAATTTCTGTTATTTATTTTACGCACTTTAAATATCGGGACACGTATACAAGGTTTTGACATATCATATCGACGCATCTATATATATTATTTGGAATAACCATAGACACTCTATATGCAGTAATGCGGGAGTTAGCTATACAGGGTTGAGGTTGATTCCAAAATATATATATACTTTGAGTTGTGATCGAGTCTGAGACCGGTACACGGGTCACGATACGTATTAATTACTTCGAATATTATATATTAAACTATATATGAATTATTGAACTGCTAACTGTGGACTATCAACTGTGGACTACAAACATTGGACAATTAAAAATGAATTAAAATATTGATTATAACATATGAAACTAAACAATTCTTCAAGTTTGCCACTTGATTTCATCTTAAACCTCATTCGTATCTTGACGATTACAATTTGCATTCAAACCTTTCATAATTCTTGAAAACACCTCGATCGAGAGGATGAACCAGTCGCATAGTTATACACCTGAAAAACACCCGGAACCTGAGTAAACGCTTAACACGTAGCTGTGCTAATTCCTTTAGTGTTATTATTAACCAAAATAATTTGGTAATCCCTTTCAAAGTAGCAAATTTTGTCACAGCTCCAGCAAGTAAACTCCGACTTTTCATCCGAAACAACCTTATTATAACCTTGATATATATGCGTGCTCATTTATTGTTATCAGAGAACCTTTTATGTTTCACCATATTATCATCAGCGTTTAATCATTTAAAAACAAAATTCTCCTAAAACCACCTCGGTTTGATAACCGATGACCCAGATCCGTTAACTTTGAAAATGCTGACGAAGCAGCATGTTGTAGATGGTCTTAATGGCCAAAAGTTGATGATAAAGAAGGAAGTGTTAGGAACGCTCGATAGAAAATTGGTACTGAAAAACAGATTGAGTTAACCATGAAGAAGATCAAGAACAAATACAAGGACCAACCCTATATTCAAAGAATCCATGTAATTTTGGATCCGCCGAAATATTTAGAGAATATCTTGTTCCGAAGTCAGATTAAAATCTTGCGAAAATTTTTCTTCATCAACTCTCGAACTTAGAAATTCCAAAATATCATCATAAATATCTTCGATACTTCTGAAGATATTTTCATAAATATTCTCGTCCGAAATTATATACCTCTTTGTGCTATATGTATTACATTATATTGAAAACTTCTATAAAATCTAAGTATAAATACGAATGAATTTTGGAGAAGTGTTAAGAATTTGAGCATGAGTTAGTATAATATAATGACACTTGGCCAACGTGATTATATTACAGTAAGTCATGCTGAAAGTTCTAATGAAATGTGATGATTCTCAGTACCATCATCATTAACCATGTTACACAACTCTTTCATTCTACTTAATCTCTAAGCATATCACGGAAATATTTCCTTGATATTTCTGTTCTTCCGTAATTCAAACAGTTGCTAATAAATCATGCGATTACATTCTCTTATAATTAGAAGATTTCTTTAAATCCCCTGAACTCCGGAATATTGAACGTGACTACGTCAAAAGTTAAGACGAACCTTTAATTTTTCTCATTTCGCTCTTTTGCGATAACTTCATTTATACTCTTCGCGTAATCGAATTGTTTCATCCATACTACTCACCGGCGATAAAACTCTATTCGTCATGAAAACATTTTTAATTGTTATCCAAGACAACCTCTATCAAATTTCGGGGACGAAATTTCTTTAACGGGTAGGTACTGTCACGACCCGGAAAATTTCGACTAATTTTGAACCAAACTCTCGATACGATTCATTATCTTTGACATGATAAGCAAAGTCTGTTAGGTTGAGTCTCAAAATTTTTGAACTGTTTCATATATTCAAGTGACCTTCGACTGTTCTCGACGATTCACGAACAACTATTTGTAAATAGATATGTATATAGATATATATATAAATATAAATAAATATATTTATATAATAACTTGACTTATATTTATCTATTGAATGAAATTGTTGTTATAACTAATGATATAAAATAAAATAATATACAATAACTATTATTTAAAATATATCTATATATGTAAACGAAATACATTAAATATATATTTTGTGATTTCGAATCTGATTAGTAAACGACTGTAACACTCAATTGTCATTCGTTCAATATCAAGCAAGTTAAATTCGAACTCATATGATTTTAAAATAAACGGTGATCCGAAAATGAGCTTTATAAATTTTAGGCTTACTAAAAATGTATTTAGGATTTAGTTATTAAATTTTAGCATTTTTTTTATATTTTACTCAGAATTGAGAGGGACAGTTGATGTAATTTTTATTCAATAAATTAAGGATCAAATGTTATACTATAATGACCAAACTAAATAAATATAGTTAATTTAAAAATATGGGATTTTTCAGTAACAAAGGAGCCCGAATTAATATCTCCATATTATATGTCGACTGGAAATAGTATTTAATCCGTGAATTGAATCTATGTCAATATTACTGTTTTTATTTTTTTGTTTTGTTTCATTCTCCCACGTGATTAAAGGGTGTTAATTTATTATTGTTATTAAAAGTTTTACAGCTGTGTTTGTATTATTTCCTGATTCTCCACTTCATATATTTTATAAGTACACAAAATTTGCATACAAATTATATATATAGATATAGATATGTAACCACTGACCCATCATCACCCAATAGCCTTCACCACTTGATCTTTTATTGTTTCTTGTTTCTTTTGTAAACCACCAAGGTTCCATCATCACCAACCTTCGACCACCCGGAAACCGCCTCAACATTTAAGCAAGACTACCATCCACAAACCCACCACTTTCGTGAAATTTCTTCTCGATAACTATCTTCACCATAACCACCGATCATCTCTACCATAAACATCACTTAAATCACAACCATTCCACCACCCTAATCACCCCCATCATGAAACGCCACACCACAAAATACCATCTTCCTCGTCGAAAGTTACTGTTGTTGTCTAGTTGTTTCTGTTTCTTTTTCGCTGCAAAACCACCTTCCATCCACCATCTCTCTCTCCACCTATACCTCTCTCTCCTAATCCTTGTCACCGAGAACCGCCACAAACCACCTTCACCATCATCATCGTATATAACACCAATTAACCTCCATCAACGTGAACCTGCCACCTCTATCACAATCACCATAATCACTTTACAAAAACCATCTTCGAAAACTGCTATGTACAATTGTTTCTGTCCAGCTACAACTATCACCACCTCTTCAACAATTTAACAAATCACCACACCTTAAACCCATCAACACCTTTTTGGCTAATCATGGCGGCTGCTGTGTACGTTCTGTTTCTGAACCATCACCACCGTTACCATCTTCAATCTATGAACCGCCATGTAATGACCCGGAATTTTCCGACCAAATTATACTTATGAGATTAATATTTACATAAATTAAACCATACCAACATGATAACCAATCCAAATTGTTGAGACTTATGTTTTTGAAAAGAGTTTTACACAACGTTTGACCGTCCAATATGACCGATGATATCACGAACTATATAACATACGATAATTATACGTTTGTGTATATATATGTATTTATATATATTTAACATGATCTAAGGATGGTTTAACATCTCATTGTGTACTAATGACAATGAGTTATAAGTATATTTTGAAACTACTAACTTAAGTTTTCAAAACGATAACTATACGTAACATTCTTTGATATATATACTTATAATCTATAATGCTTATACATGTATCGTATATATAATGTATTTAATCACTTTTTAAGCACTTAAATACATAAAACAATATAAGTATATTCACAAAAGATAGCTATATTTGAATTCTCGTTCCGTTTCCTCAATATTTCTATACGTACATCTAGGGTATATGTACCCGTATCATACCCAGCTTCTATACGTATTTACTATTGGTATATACACATCAAATCAACATCCTAATCAACATTATTACTGCCCTAGATATGAGGTAACTAGGATTTGTCAAGTAGTATGAATTATTAGTGAAAAAACAAAATTAGGAATCCTTTTCTTTCTTTATAAACTAAAAACATTTTTATGAATGAACACCATTTCTTCACTCCATTTTCTCATACCTACACCCTCATTTCTCTCTCAAAATACTCCTAACTTCATACTTGATCATCTCCAAGCATTTTCCCCATCATTTAGCTTCAATTACAAGCCTTAAACACCATAAGAAAACTCTTTCAAGAACATATCAAAATAACCACCCATTTGAAGAAGTATACTTCCAACCTTTTGATCTAACTCCACCACTCTTTGATTCCAAGATTTTTTCTTATCTCTTACAGTAACTTTGTCCAAGTAACTTGAGGTAGTAACTTTGTTCATAATCTTGTTCGATTCATAATTATATAGCTATCTTATTTTATGTTGTAAAATTTTAACAACAAGAACATAGTTTGAATGATTTCAAACTTGTTTGCAAACTAAATAGATCCTTCTAACTTAACTTTTAAAACACTTCAAGACCTGTAATATATCATAATTATATGCTAACCTAACAAGATATAACTTGGTTTTACAAAGAACATCTTAAAAACTGAATCTACGTCGTCGGAGTGCAACCGGGGGCTGTTTTGGGTTGGATAATTAAAAACCATCTTGAACTTTGAATTGGAAGTTCATGTTCTGGAAAAATGATATTTCTTATGAATATGTTAACACATAAAAATTTCATGGTTTAACTCAAAATGTAAGTATTTTTAGAAAAATGATCATTAAATGTTGTTTTTATGATGGAAAATGATCACTTTCATAAGTTTCACCAAAGCTTGACCTATAACCTATGATTTCGAATACAAACTAAGGTATTTTCATTTCATATTCTTAAAATTTAACTCGATCCAAGGAAGGGCAAGTTGAACCAACAAAAACGGAGTTGTAATGAAGAAACTACGACTAAAACAAGATTGGGTATCCGAAGCTAGTTTAGCTACGAAAATATTTGGAGATAAAGTAAATTAATCATATCTTTTATAATTAATATGATATTTTATATATAATTACTTATGATTTGATTTTATATATTTCAGGACCGCCCGTAAACAACACGAGAAGATTAATCATAAGACCTCATGATTGTACGCAACACGTCATTTGACAACACGGTACTTTATGTACGCAACACGTCATTTGACAACATGGTACCATGGGTCGAGATTAATTCTGATCAATACGAATACGATGGGGTCTTTATTTATTTTATTTAAGCAACTAATTGTGGACCACTAACATCGGACTGCTAACTACGGACTAAGAAAATATTAAAAGTATTAAAAGTATGTATATATATGTAACGATTACTTAAAAAGAAATATGTTGATATATTATATATATGGTTAGGTTCGTGATATCTATCGGAGACCAAGTCGAATTAAATACCTTCAAGGAAAAAGTGAGTTTCATTTGCTCCCTTTTTAATTGCTTTTGCAATATATATTTTTGGGCTGAGAATACATGCGCTGCTTTTATAAATGTTTACAAAATAGACACAAGTACTTAAAAATATATTCTACGTTGAGTTGTACTACTGGCATATTTCCCTGTAGCTTGGTAACTACTATTTACATGGGTATTGTAAACGCGAATCCTGTTGATAGATCTATCGGGCCTGACAACCCCAACCGGACTGGACGACCAGTATTCAACGGTTGCACAGTACTTCGTTTTGGTGACTACACTTGGTACGGTGTAGTGAGATTTCATAATAAAGGGAATATGCGACGTTGATTAAATGTTAAGTATGGTTACCAAGTGCTCAACCACTTAGAATGCTTTACATACACTTGCGAGTGTATTATGTTTATGATTATGAAATCTTGTGGTCTATTAACATATTGAAATGATTGTTATGATAATCCTATGAACTCACCAACCTTTTGGTTGACACTTTAAAGCATGTTTATTCTCATGTACGAATTAAGTCTTCCGCTGTGCATTTGCTCAATATAAGGACATTACTTGGAGCCGATCATCGCAATGGGACCAAATGTTGATGACTTCGTCCAGGTGGATTAGGACGGGTCCTTTCACACCAGGATCATAACCCGCTATCTCTCTCTCCCTCTCTTTCCAAACTTTTCCTTCAAACTATCAAACCCACAAAAAAATAGCTGTTGCAGTTTATGATTTTCTGCCTTCTATCTTTATTCGCCAGCTCACAAAGTTGCTGCTATTGTTTACAACTCAACAGGAACTAATTCTTTTTATATAAACAGCTAATACGCGTTTATAATGGTCGACAACCCTTAAACAAATAACCCACATGGCTTATTTTATTCAATTACCGTCGGTGGCTGTTTCCCTTATTTGTTTTGTTGACCAAACCACAACTGGATCCTAATACTATAATTGCTAACGGGTTGTAAATGGGCTGCCAATTTTTATTGGACTGAGTTCTTTTTGGGCCATAAAAACTTGGCTAACTTGGGCTGTGACATGTAATGTTGTTGGACTTTATGTTGGGCCGAAAGAGAATAGTTAAATAAGTATGTTATACGGATCCTATCATAAAAACAAGGTAGCTTGAATGGTTAAGGGTATTAACGGGATAGCAAGAGGTCACGGGTTCGAATCTGGGCAGTGACAATTCTTTTTAGGAAGCTTATTTGATCATTTAAAGTTAAAGGTAGTATTATTATAGTTGTCTTTATTATCATTATAATTAAAATTATGAAATATCATTTTTATTAAAAGTAACATTTTTTTTAAAAATTATTATTATTAATAATATTATCATTAAAATTTTCATTTATTATTAAATTTAATATTATTATTAAAACTATTATTTTTAGTAAATTTATCATTATTATTAGAATTATCATTATTAGTATTAGAATTATCATTATTTTAGTATTATTATAATTATTATATTAGCAAACAAATAATGTTTTTATAAAACTATATTTATTATATATATATATCATAGTACATACTAATATTTTTAAAACTAAAATCTTATTATTATTTAAGTTACATATAATATATAAAAATATCTTAATATAAACTTTAATACATTATATATATTTTAGTTAAAACACTTTAATATGAATCTAATATACAAATTAAGTATCTATTTAAAATACCTAATTAGATGTAACTAAGTTATTTATTAACAAATATTAATATATGAACTTGTTTAAGTGTTATTATATGAGTTAATATATATACATATAAATGATATAGGTTCATAAATCCGAGGCCAACCATATACTTGTTCAATGTCGTTCTATGTATTTTTACTACAAAATACAGTATGGTGAGTTTCATTTGCTCCCTTTTTAATTGCTTTTGCAATATATATTCTTGGGCTGAGAAAACATGCGCTGCTTTTATAAATGTTTACGAAATAGACACAAGTACTTAAAAATATATTCTACGTTGAGTTGTACCACTGGCATACTTCCCTGTAGCTTGGTAACTACTATTTACATGTGGTATTGTAAACGCGAATCCTGTTGATAGATCTATCGGGCCTGATAACCCCAGCCGGACTGGACGACCAGTATTCAACGGTTGCACAGTACTTCGTTTCGTTACTACACTTGGTACAGTGTAGGGAAATTTCATAATAAAGGGAATATGCGACGTTGATTAAATGTTAAGTATGGTTACCAAGTGCTCAACCACTTAGAATGCTTTTCATACACTTGCGAGTGTATTATGTTTATAATTATGAAATATTGTGGTCTATTAATATATTAAAAAGATTGTTATGATAAACCTATGAACTCACCAACCTTTTGGTTGACACTTTTAAGCATGTTTATTCTCAGGTACGAATTAAGTCTTCCGATGTGCATTTGCTCATTTTAAGGACATTATTTGGAGTCGATCATCGCAATGGGACCAGATGTTGATGATTTCGTCCAGGTGGATAAGGACGGGTCGTTACATATTAGTAATATAATTATTAAGGATAGTATTTTTACAAATATATGTATTATGATGGGGAAATCCATTTATAAATACAAGTATGAATATCATTATTATTAATGTATTTATTAATATCATTTAAAAAATATAGCTTTAACATTTTTCCACTAGTATAACTATTATTATTATTAATACGACTAGGATTATTATTATTATCAACAAAAGTATTATGAATATTATCATATTTTACAAAAATTATTATTTTGTTGTTATTAAAACTATTATTATTATTATTATTATTATCATTATTATCAAGTATTATCTATATCATTAGTATTAAGACAATATTGTTTATGAAAATAAAAGTTTTAAAACGATGTTGTTAAGATTATAAGTATTAAAATAAAGATTATAGATATAAAAATACATTTATATAATATAACCTATCTAATTTAATAATACTATATATAAAATGAATATATATAAATAATTAATAAAACTTATAAATTATTAAATATAACAAGTACATCACTAATAATAATATATAAATTTACTTGATTACAATTATGCATATTAATAAATATACAAATGATATAGGTTCGTGAATTCGAGGCCAACCCTGCATTGTTCAATATAGTCATATGTATTTTTACTACAAAATACATTAGGTGAGTTTCATTTACTCCTTTTTTAATTGCTTTTGCAATATATATTTTTGGACTGAGAATACATGCGCTGCTTTTATAAATGCTTTACGAAATAGAGACAAGTGATTAAAAATGATATTCTGCGGATTGATGTGCTAGGTAATTTAGTTACATGTTATAAGAGCATGTAAGCACGAATCCTAAAGATAGATCTATCGGGCTTAACACCCCCATCCTGTAGGCTGCACTAGACATAAGAGTTAGTGGGCGGATGTTTAGTACTTCGAGGATTATATATACACTTGCGAGTGTACGTATCCATCTTTGCGAAGATGACTTATTATATTATTGTTAAGATTGGTTACTGAGGCCTCAACATAAGCAGAACGGTTTTATACACTTGCGAGTGTATATTTATAAACAGAAATCTTGTGGTCTATTAATATATTGGAATGATTGTTATGATAAACCTATGAACTCACCAACCTTTTGGTTGACACTTGAAAGCATGTTTATTCTCAGGTATGAAAGAAATCTTCCGCTGTGCATTTGCTCATATTAGAGATATTACTTGGAGTCATTCATGACATATTTCAAAAGACGTTTCATTCGAGTCGTTGAGTTCATCAAGATTATTATTAAGCCAAGTATAGCTGTATATATTATGAAATGGTATGCATGCCGTCAACTTTCGATGTAATGAAAGATTGTCTTTTCAAAAACGAATGCAATGTTTGTAAAATGTATCATATATAGGTTAAGTACCTCGCAATGTAATCAAATATTGTGAATCGTTTGTAATCGATATGGACTTCGTCCAGATGTGTGATGACCCAGAAATTTCTGACCAAATTTAAACTTAATCTTTAACGTTTCCGACACGATAAGCAAAGTCTATAAAACTGAATCTCAAAATTCTTGAACTATTCAATTACCCTGTTTGTCCGACGATTCACGAACGTCATAACATGTATTATATAAACATAAGAGTTTTCAATATATACGGAATCATGCGAATAATATTTATATATGAAATGATAAAAATTTACTATTAAACGATGCTTTTCAAATTAAAAATTTTACGTATTAAGTCGTTTTATTTTTATGATATAATTTTTGTAATTTTTTTTAAGAAACGAAGTTAAATTAAAAATGTACAATTTGTAAATGACACTTGATCAACGTGATTATATTAAAGTAAGTCATGCTGTGTTTCTAATAGAACGTGATAAAGGTTCACAGATCCCACCCTTATCAAGAACCATGTTACATAACTCTTTCATTCTATTTAATCTCTAAAAATATCAAGAATATATTTATCTTGATGATTCGGTCTTTTCTAGATATTCTGGTAATTTGACAAATCAAATCGTGCTATTACCTTTCCTTTCTACTTTGTATATTATGATCATTCAAAACTCCATACCTACGAATTCTGGACCATTATTCGCTTGACTTGAAGTCGAGAAGGAAAAACGAAAGCATTGAGCTCCTAAATATAAGGGAAAATATAAAGCCTGACAACAACACATATATTACAAACCGTGTATATCAATGCGTATAGCAATATAAAGACACGGGAAAATGAAAAATACTATAACCCCAAGGTAGTGGTAGAAGAAAATAACTTCCTCTGGTGGTAGATGAAAAAGAAGATTGACAGATATGAAAGTTAGGAGTATATCAAGAATCAGAACTGGATGAAGCATTTCACAATCTTTGGAAGTATGAAATGAGGAAGAAGATGTAGGAGTGATGAAAATAATAAAACGGAAGTGGTCAATTTATAGTGAAATATCGGACACAGCAATAGAGGCAGATTACGCATTTAATCAAAGAAAATCCTAATTTTCGCAATTTCCAAAGAATCAAATCTTATTTAGATTATGAAGATTTTCTATTCCTTAAATTCAGAAAATCAATCGATACTACGTCAAGAGTTAAGACGAATCTCTATTCTTCATTTCACTCTATTATGATAACTTCTCTCATACGCTTCGAGTAATTGGATTGTTTTATTCATATTATTCAATGGTGATAAAACTCTATTTATCAACTCATATTTGTCATGAAAACATTTTTATTGTTACCCATGACGACCTCACTCAAATTTTAGGACGAAATTTTTTTAACGGGTAGATACTGTGATGACCCAGGAATTTATGACCAAATTTAAACTTAATCTTTAACGTTTCCGACACGATAAGCAAAGTCTATAAAACTGAATCTCAAAATTCTTGAACTATTCAATTACCCTATTTGTCCGACGATTCACGAACGTCATAACATGTATTATATAAACATAAGAGTTTTCAATATATACGGAATCATGCGAATAATATTTATATATGAAATGATAAAAATTTACTATTAAACGATGCTTTTCAAATTAAAAATTTTACGTATTAAGTCGTTTTATTTTTATGATATAATTTTTGTAATTTTTTTTAAGAAACGAAGTTAAATTAAAAATGTACAATTTGTAAAGCACAACGTATAACAACGTGTAGCTTAAATAGTTGAATCGAAATTAATTCATTTACTATTCATATGAATAGTAAATGAAAAGAAATTAATTAATTTAATATTTACATGAAAGCGACATGATTAAAATTATTAATTATAAGTTACATAAAATACCCATGAAGTATTTTAAAAATACGACTTTTAAAATATTATTATTTTATTATTATATTATTACTTTATTATATTATTATATTATTATAATTATAAACGTACGATTCCTTTTATTATTATATTATTACTTTATTATATTATTATAATTAAACACATTTGATTCCTTTTATTATTATAATATTATTTTCTAACTATATATCGATCGATCGATCGATTGCAGAAACACACACACACATATATGTACATATATATATATATATATATATATATATATATATATATATATATATATATATATATATATATATATATATATATATATATATATCATATATTTTTATTCCGTAATAATTCTAGTGCAATATTCAAATTAAGTATTAGTAGTATACATAAAATACTACGACAGAGTTATGCTCGGGTGATTTTCAAAACGAATTTTATGAGCGGGATAGAGCTAAGGAAAATTATGGGTTATAGCTTTGGAGGTTATGGATAATGTTCATGGGTATTGTTCGCAAGTTAAACCTAGTGTTTATCATCTATGTTGCATCTACGTACTTTCCTGCAATATTGAATCACAATATTGATACGTGAGCATTCATATCTTATCTTTTATATATTAATAGTGTATACATGACTAGTGCTCGAGTATATATGTTTATGCATGCTTTTATGCTAAATTTCATCGTTAAACAGTTTATAATGAATCATGAATTAAATACATATATTACTGATAAAAGGTATATGATATGCATGTTTTTGGAAAGCTGGCGAAAAATCAATAACTTTTCATTTAGAAATCACTTAATTTCGGTGAACGAATTAAAAGATATGATCAACTGAATTATGATTGACAGTAATTGAAATTGCTCTTTAATCTGCAATTGATATTTAAACAACTTGTTTGTAAGATTGATAAATTAGATTTTTGAATATTACCAGCCGAGTAAATGAATCCTTATATAAGGCACATCTCGTTTTGTTGAACAATTGTTAAAATTGACTGTTTTATCATGTTTTAAAGCCTTATAAAAACTATAGTCTAATTTTACAAGAATTGGGAAACTATGTGAAATGTTAAAATGTTTCGATTGCCATGATCATTCAACTATAGTATTAAGTCAGATTGACTTTTTGAAATGACTTTTGATAAACTTTTGTATGTTGATCTCGAGCATTAGGATTGAGATACACTATGACCTGACCTAGCTTGATAGACATTTATTGACCAACATATGTTCTCTAGGTAAAGATCTACGGTTATTTGTTAATCCGAGTTTCAGTCACATTTTGGTGAATGACTTTATATGCTGCTAAGGTGAGTTTCATTGCTCCCTTTTTAATTGCTTTTGCAATCTATAGTTTTGGCCTGAGAATACATGCACTTTATTTTAAACGCAATGGATACAAGTACATACTAACTTCTACACTGAGTTTGAACCGAAAATCCCTTAGCTTTGGTAACTAGTAACTGCCAGTTATAAGAACTGGTGGGCGCTAGTAGTAGTATATGGATCCATAGGGCTTGACATCCTCGTCTGTTCCAGGTATAGAAACCCTAGCCTGAACTATAAAATAGACGTATACTATTTGAGTTTAGTACACGTTAGATTGCGTGTATTGTACATGTTGGTTGCATGTATGTTAAAACATGGGTATTTATTATAACGTTAAAGTTTAGTTACCAGGGTGCTCAATTTTGTAGAATATTTTGATAAACGTTTCTAGATGAAACAACTGAAATCTTGTGATCCACCTTTATATACAGATTATGTGCAACACTAAAACTATGAACTCACCAACCTTTGTGTTGACACTTGTTAGCATGTTTATTCTTAGGTTTCCTAGAATTCTTCCGTTGTTTGCTTATATGTTAGACAAGCTATGTGCATGGAGTCTTACATGACATATTTTTCAAGTAAACGTTGCATTCACCAAATCATCACCTTGTATCTTATTTTGACTGCATTGTCAACGGAAGTATTATTGTAAACTATTATTTACGATGATTGTCTATATGTAGAAATCATCAGATGTCAAAAATCTTTGATTTAAATATTCATTTATGGAGTGCCTTTTCAAAAGAATGCAATGTTCACAAAACGTATCATATAGAGGTCAAATACCTCGCAATGAAATCGATGAATGACGTGTTCGTCCATATAGATTTAGAGCGATCGTCACAAGATGGATTAGGACGGGTCGTTTCAGTTGGTATCAGAGCGGTGGTCTTAGCAAACCAGGTCTTACATTAGTGTGTCTAACTGATAGTTGTTTAGATGCATTAGTGAGTCTGGACTTCGACCGTGTCTGCATGTCAAAAGTTTTGCTTATCATTTCTTGTCGAAAATTACCTGCTTATCATTCTTAGGGAATTACTTGCTTATCATTCTTAGTCTAGACACATCTTACTGCATTGATTGTATGAAAAGTGTATAGACAATATTCATATCTTAGCGTATCTGCTAATTCATATCTTAGCACATCTGTTACTGTAAACTTTGCCTGGCATATTCCGTAAATTCCTCCGTAATCTGCGAAATCTTTTGTTTTATATATATATATATATATATATATATATATATATATTCTACGTAAATTAGAAAACCATCCAATAGCCAGAAAATCATTTCATTTCGAAAAATCCTTTATTCAATCGTACGAAATGGAAAAATCGCCACTAGTTCAAGTTCCTCGAATTCCGACAGCTATTCCGACATGAGTTTCACCTAAACTCCGACAGAAGTGTCACCAGAATGAATCAACCAATCAGACATCCTCAATTCATCTAATGGGTTCGTAGTCGACTTAATCAATGGAGACAAGAAGAAGGTGATCCTTTCCATCAACCAAATTCACCTCTTGGCGAAGAACCTGAAGCACTTACCGGCGAACCTGTTCGTAACACCATTTTCACCCTCATTTCCCGAATATATCTCCATGACTATATCATAACTCAGATTCCAAACCTTATTCATTCGCTCGTTCCAACCGACAATCATCCCGGAGTAATAAAGTCAACGAGCTTCGCCCTCGAGTTGTAGCCTTGGAAAATATGGTGCAAAACGTACCAGCTTCAACAATATCAACGGCATCAACAGTACCACCAGCAACAACACAAACCACAACAACACACGCCTCAACATCATAATCTGTACCCCGAGCATAATCATCGTTCTACATGACGTTCTACATTATTTATCTTCATACGACATGACTATTATGTAATCTCTAATGTTCTAGAGATTATATATTCTTGTTCCAACAGTAAATCAAATGAGTTTAATATCACATTAACTCATTAAATCCATGATTACCTCTGAAGAAAATATATACGTATATATGTTTTCATAAAGATTATAATTAAAAATTCTTTCGTACAAACTGTTAATGGTGAAAATATTTTAACGGGTAGGTAATACCCGAGGAAATATTTAACTTTCATATTAACATGTTATATTGTACATTCTTCCAATCTGGTTTAACAGTCATTTACTATCCTACTTACATCCACCTATATATGTATCCGTTCACCACAGAATAACCATTTTCATTCAAATTTCATATTTGGATTTTGGCCTATCAGAATTCAACAAGTGGCATAATGAAGAAAACATTTGACAAAATAAAATTTATTAGAAACAAACAAATTACCTATGAGAAACTCTGTTAAGAATACACGCTAACAAAATCCTAGCTAACCGTTCCTAGCTAACTAATTAATTCCGTATTACATTTTATTTATCGCAATTTATTTATCGCAATTTAAATTCTCGCAATTTTATTTATCGTCATTTAATTTCTATTATTTATTTTACGCACTTTAAATATCGGGACACGTATACAAGGTTTTGACATATCATATCGACGCATCTATATATATTATTTGGAATAACAATAGACACTCTATATGCAGTAATGCTGGAGTTAGCTATACAGGGTTGAGGTTGATTCTATAATAATATATATAGTTTGAGTTGTGAACGAGTCTGAGACATGTACACGGGTCACGATACGTATTAATTAATTCGAATATTATATATTAAACTATATATGAATTATTGGACTGTTAACTGTGGACTATCGACTGTGGACGAATAATATTGGACAATTAAAATGAATTAAAATACTGATTATAACATATGAAACTAAATAATTCTTTAAGTTTGCCACTTGATTTCATCTTAAACCTCATTTGTATCTTGACGATTACAATCTGCGTTCAAACCTTTCATGATTCTTGAAAACACCTCAATCGAGAGGATGAACCAACTGCACTTCATCTACGGAAGAAAAGATTGATGCATATAGTTATGTACCCGAAAAACTCTCAGAACCTGAGTAAACGTTTAACACCTATATGTGCTAGCTTCTTTAGCGTTGTTATTATCGAAAATAAATTTACCATCCCTCTCCAAAATAGCCAATTTTGTCACAGCTCCAACAAGACAACTTCGACTTTTCATTCAAAACAACCTTATTATAACCTTGATATATATGCGTGCTCATTTATTGTTACCGGAGAACCTTTTATATTCCACCATATTACCATCAGCGTTTAATCATCTAAAAACACAATTCTTTTGAAATCACCTCGGATTGATAATCGACGATTCAGATATGGCTGCATTAAATGCAGACGAAACAGTAAAATTGTAGATGGCCTGAATGGCTAAGAGGTTGATGATAAAGAATGGAGTGTTGGGAACGCTCGATTAAAAGTTTGGTACTGAAAAACAGATTGAGCTAACCATGAAGGAGGCCAAGGACAAATACAAGGACTAAACCCTATATTCAAAGAATCCAGGTAATTCTGGATCCGTCGAAATCTTTAGAGAATATCTTGTTCCGAAGTCATGTTAAAATCTTGCGAAAACTTTTTCTTCATCAACCTCCGAACTTAGAAACTCAAAAATATCATCATAAATATCTTCGATATTTCTGAGGATATTTTCATAAATATTCTTGTCCAAAATTATCTACCTCTTCATGTTTTCTGTATTCCATTATATTGGAAACTTCTGTAAAATCTAAGTATAAATTATGAATGAATTGTAGAGAAGTGTTGGGAATTGAAGCATGGGTTAGTATAATATAATGACGCCCGACCAATGTGATTATATTATAGCAAGTCATACTGAGTTTCTAATGGAACGTGATAAAGGATCACAGATCATACCTTTATCATGAACCATGTTACATAACTCTTTCATTCTGTGTAACTTCAAAACATATCAAGAAAATATATTCTTGATAGTTCTATTCTCAGTAATTTTGGTAATACGACAAATTAAATCGTGCTATTACGTTCTTTCTTATTTAGAACATTAATCCATACTTACGAATTCTGGACCATTACTCATTTTACTAGAGGTCGAGAAGAGAATAAAAATGCAAGGAGCTCCGAAACATAAAGGAAGATATAAAACTCGACAACAACGCAGAAATCACAAACCGTGTATATCAATGTTTATCGCAACATAAAGACATGGGAGAATTAAAAACATTATAACTTCAAGGGTGAAGTAGAAGGAAACAGATTCCTCCGGTGGAAGTTGGAAAAGGAGAATGATTGTTGTGATAGTAAGGATAAGGACAAGGATTAGAACTAGATTAAGCATTTTCACAATCTTTTGAATTTGGGAATTAAGTATAGAAGTGGTGAAAATTAATGGAACGGAAAAGGTAAAATTTATAGTGGACATATCAGACGTAGTAATCGAGACAGATCATCGTATTTAATTAAAGAGATCCTAATTTCCATAAATCTCGAAGAATCAGATCTTATAGATTTCCAAGATTTTCTCTAAATCCCTCGAATTCCGGAATTCAACCAAGGCAACGTCAAAGGTCAAGACGAACCTTACTTTCTAAATTCAACTTGACTACGTCAAAAGCTAAGATAAATCTTTACTTCTTTACTTCACTCTTTTGTGATAACTTCCTTCGTACTCTTCGAATAATCGAATTATTTTATCCTTATTATTCAAGGGTAATGAAACTCTATTTATCAACTCATATTCGTCATAAAAACATGTTTATTGTTAATTATGACAACCACACTCAAATTTCAGGACGAAGTTTCTTTAACGGGTAGGTACTGTGACGACCCAGAAATTTCTGACCAAATTTAAACTTAATCTTTATTTACTTTCGACACGATAAGCAAAGTCTATCTAATTGAATATCAAAATCTGAACTGTTTATAGGGAACCATTTAACCTCTGACTATTCCCGACGATTCACGAACAATTGTGTGTAAATAAAAATGTATATTTTATGTAAATGTAAATATATATATACAACAATCTGAAATTTACAAAATATAAATGAAACCTTAAAATCAAATACGTAATGTATGATACAAAATAATGAAACTGTTATGAAGAATGAATCCATGTATATATATATATATATATATATATATATATATATATATATATATATATATATATATATATATATATATATATATATATATATATATATATATGATTTTTGTACACAATTAATATACTATGTATATTGTATTAAAAATTAGAATATGTTATATGAAGGTTACATAATAAATAATATGTAATGTTTGTATATAAAATATAATTACAGAATAGTTATTATATTAATGAATATTACTTTCATTATTAATATTGATATCAGTATCATTAACAATATTAATTTAAATACCTAATATATAGATTTGAGTTTGGATAAGCATAATTTGTTATATCAATATTATTATTAGTATTACTATTAACATTAGTATTAATTGTATTATTAATATTATCAATTTTAATATAAATAAAATAAGATATATATAAGTTGTTATTAATATCAATAATATTCATATTATTATAAGTAGTGTTATTAATAAAGTTAATGATAGTATTATCGTTATCATTGTTAATATCAGCTTAACTGATAATAAAATTTCAATTTTAGTTATTATGATTAATATTAGTATTATTATTATTATTAGATATTATTGTTATCAAAATTATTAATAATTATTAGTATTATTATATTAAATTATTACTATCATTGTTATTGTTATTAGGAATTAATACATTTTAATATTAATTATTATATTAATAACATTTCTATTATTAGCTGTATCATTATTACTTAACATTATTAATAATATAATTATTATTATTATTTATATAATTACTAAATCATTAATCATTAAATTTAACTATATAAAACATATAAAAAGAAAAAGGCACGTAATCTGTTTCAATCCATCTCAAACTGTATATGAACTTGTTTCTTTGCTTTTAATCGTGTACTAAGATTCAGATACAAACAGATATATCCAAAATCTGTTATGTATCCACATCGTTTATTTTTTTATTTTTTTTCTCTCTTATATCGTACTCTTGTCTGCACAATTGGAGATATCGAATTCCATTTTCAGTACAAACCAACTGGTATCCATTATTAATCCACTCCAAACACATTACAAATAATAGGTAGTAATTCATAAGAAAAACACATAGTCAAATTTTATTTTTTTTCCTTCCAAATACCTCTGTTCTTGAACATAATTTGAAATTGATTGAATTCATATTAAACTTCAAAATCCTTTAATGTAGATTTGTTAGGAATCGATTATGTAAACTTTCTCTAAAATTTCAGCCTTCAATTCTTTCAAACAACTTCGAATTTAAGAGTCAAAGTTTTATGTTTCAAAAGTCAACCGATGTGTTCTTGCAGAAATTCGAATTTGTATTTGTATTTCAAGAGCAATTAACGATTCCAATAGTTTTTATATATGTTTATCAACCATTTTATGTTATAATAAAAATCTAATATTTGATCAATTTCGTAAATCAATTTTTTTTTAAAACCTAAACAGCGACGGGCAGTATTGTGCTGCTTCATTTTTTTTATTTTTTTTGTTTTTTTATTTCAATTAATCGCGAATAAAATTTTCGGTATTGGATACTATATCCTAAATTCGTTTTGATACTTAATATTAAGTTGAAAAGAAGTTGGATCGATTATGAGAAGGAAGAAGAAGGAGAACATGGGTACTAGAAATACGGTATTTAATAAATTAAAAGGGACATTAAAACAGAAAAGGGCTGTTAGGACCCCGAAGTTGTATAGTGTTAATGTGAATTAAGCTTAAATGAAGGTTCCTTAGAAGTGGGCTATATAAGGAACCTAAGTAGTCCTAATTAGATAGCCATTGCATTGTAAATGAGTTCTAGAAGATGTGGAATGTAATTTTACCAATTCTCTCTCATACCGAGTCTCCTTCCTACATACCGAATCTCACTCTATCTTATCATTTCTCTCAATCTCATCATGATCTGACCTATCATTTGGTATCAGAGCTTCCAGGAAGTGATTCTACATCACTATATCGATCCAGAGATTGTAGATTACAGAATCTGAATACTCTCGGTAAAATGAATCAGATTCGGTATTATCGAATTTGATAATCTGACGTTCAGATTCTTGTGATAAGTTCAGCGAAGGTTTATTAGGTCTATTAGAAAGAGTTTCGATCATCATTAAAGCTTTTTAACTTCAATTATGGAGAATCAAGTTGATTTTTAGAGTTTGTGGCTAAAACTCTCGGTATTGCTTAATTCAAGCATGATTATGGAGTTTTGTGAAGATTTAAAGATTCAGTTGTGTTCATGAGGTGTTAAATCACATTTCTGTCGATTCAATTTCTCCAATTCTTCAAGTTTTGAAGATTTGATCAACACTCGGTATCGTAACTGTCATACCAAATCTGCTTCATTACTGAAAATTCATCTTAAGTGTTGCAGATTGTGGTGTGTTTGTGATTCTATCACATTCGGTTTGATCATACGCAGCTAATTGGTGTGGTTTGAGAAAGGATTCTGTTATATTTCTAAGTTTTAGACTTAGACTCGGTATTGTCAACTGCTACAGTTGACATTCGGTATCCTGAATCTTCGGTATCATTGATATTCTGTTTGTTACTAACTTGTGTTCTTGTGCAGCAAGGTTACCGAATCTAATTCAAGGGTATTGGATTGAGTTTACACATAATATTTTACAGAATTTGACTACCGAGTCATTTACCGAATCAGAATCTCGGTTTCACTTAATTCTTTAGTTTTAAGTATTCTGAGGCTTCAAGTTGTGTGGTTACCGAATCCATACCGAATTTGGGTGTGTTACTTGTGATTCTTATCAGTTTATGATGCAGAATCTGGTTTATCGAATTGTTACCGAATCTGCTACACTACCGAACCACTTACCGAATCTGCTACTGTACCGAATCTTTACCGAATCTGACATTCTTGTTAGATTTTATACTGAACCTGATCATAGATTGTGTTTAATACCGAATCTATATCGAATCTACCTCAATTTAAGATGTCTACACAAGATACTCTTATCATTGGATCAGATTCCCGACCTCCAGTGTTGTTTGATGGCAAGTACACTCAGTGGCTTCATCGTATCACTCAGTACATAGACTATAAAGGTGAGAAAGCTAAACATATTTGGGCTTCTCTGAGAGATGGTCCAGTTGTTGATTTTCATCTGGATACTGGTATGCCAATTCCAGTCTATGAACTTTCTGGTGATAAACGTGAAAGAGCTCAGGATGACATAGAGGCTAAGAATATTGTCATGCAAGCTATCCCATATGAGCTATTTGAAAATGTTGATAGCAACACTACTGCAAAAGATATATGGGATGAGATCAAACGACAACAAGAAGGTTATGACATGTCAGACGTTACTAAATTGAATAAGGCTCTGGGATTATATGAAGATTTCAAGTAGGAACCAGAAGAACAACTCAAGGATACCTACCGTCATTTCAATGGTGTTCTCAATGAGTTGAAAAGGTGTAAGATTGTAAAAGTAGATGCTGAAATCAACATGAAATTCCTCAAAAAGCTCAATGCTGATTGACTTCCTTATGTACATTAGTGATTTTGATATGGCGGTATAAACAATGATAGTAACGATAGAACCATGGTTAAAGGTGGGTGTGTTATCCACAGTTGCCTCGGGTTTAGGTCAACGACACTTGCAGTCCCACATGACTATGAAAATTTAGACCCGTTAGGAAATTGGATCTTTATGAAAACATTTGATCTTTTGAAAATTCAAGCTAGATTTTACCCTAGACAAGTTTTCCGGAATAACCCTTCACCGGTGTTTGCAAAATATTTTTGTGGGTTTTGTGGGTTTCAGATTTAAAATTTCAGCTCAAAACTTGCGATTTTGTGTCACCCACTTGCTAACCTTGTATTTAGGAAAGCACACATTCAGTATACTTGCTCCGTATATTACCTTTCGGTAAACTACCGTCCGGTTGTAAAGGAAAGCGTTGAACAAGCAACTGTTAAGGCAATGTCCCCTGACATACTTTTAATTATGGTCTATAACGTGTCGGACGCAATTACTATCCTTTGTAGGAGCAATAGTAAAGCTCACCCTTATAATTTTCAAGTCTGGCACAAGGTCCTGTCTTTGACCATGCTATGCAACCACCGTTCTTACGGTTGACACCCGATTTGGTTCAGGTGACCTAATGAATTCCAGGTGAATTCCTAGGATTTTACGTTCAATGGTAATGAACGCATTGAAAATAGGTTTTCAGAAAACAAATCGGTTTTAATTTGATCAAAATATTTTCTCGTTCAAGCTCGAGTTTAGATATCATCGAATTCCATGAGTTTGTAATTCTCAATCTTTAAGGTCAATCTCAAGGATTGAGTAATATCAGGCTTAAAAGCTGATTTTTAATCTTTAAGGAGATTATCCTTTCTGGGGATCTGACTCATTAGTCTTATCAAGCTAATTTGCATGGTGCCCCCCATTGTACGAGATAAATCCTTCTCATGGTTAGGATAAATCTGACCACTTGGCGACCCTGTTTGATGCTGAGGTCCGTGGATTTCCTGCTGATTTTAGAGATGACTTTTCTAGATTTTTCGTCAACCTACAGCTGGTCTGGACGACAACTTCTTGACCTAAATCAAGAAGCGCGTGTCTTTTCCGGAAGACTTTACTTCCTTTTAATGATGGAATTGATTCATCGTGTAGATCCATCTTTTCTTTTCTTTCATCGGGTAAAATAGTTAATTTAGTCCAAAACAAAAGCACCTGCAATAAACTTTACAGAAACATGTGCTAGATAGTTTTTAATTGAATAACTAGGTACATTCTCCCCACACTTGGCTTTTTCATGCTTCTTTTTATATCCTAATAAATAAATTCAAGCGTTTTAGTTGTTTCTCAATTTATGTCCTTTCCGAGGTAACGATAATTTCGGCATTAACACCTAGTTTTATCGTTCATAAATATGTATAAACATGATTTTGAATTTATTTAGTTTAAAATTTTTCAAATTTTCATAAAATTTAGAAAATAAGCCAAATATAAACCCGAGAGAATTTATAACCCTTCCCCACACTTGAGATCATGCAATGCCCTCATTAGCATGAAATCAGACTATAATTATAAATTCGTGAGGGTGATTAGTGTAGAAAAGTGATAAAAAAATACCCAATTTGTAATTACAAAGCTCATCGAATGATAGATGACGCGCCTCATCGTTCATTCCTTCTTGTTTTATCACACATGCTTTTTTTTCAAAAACGGCTGATTTTCTGAACTGTTTACTAATATTTGAAAAAGCGTCTTTTACCCTAATCATGCATTTTTATTAACGAGTTATGCACTAACCCGAACCCCTAATTTAACATTAAGTGGGGTTAGACTTCCCCATATTTAGCTGACAACATGTGAAGTCGGTAGAATAAGTTCCACGAATTAAAATAGTGAGCCAGTTATTTACATCTCGGGTGGTGTATAATATATCAATGGGTTTAAAGTTTAGACCCACCCGATCGTCACTACTTAATTTTTTTTAAGTGTAGCTTTTAGTAAATGGATATGTCTCTTTTCTGGTTCTTGGTCAAATGGATCGATATACACCGACATACTTATTTCTATAGGGTGGACAATTCCTAATATTTCCTTCCTTTTATTCTCAGGATCAAAGTTTTCACCTCTATTACCCAATTGGGTGAAATTCGAGGTGTCATTATCTACTACAGCTCGTAGTTCATTTCCGGTGGATGACTCGTCTATTGAGAATATTGGGTTGGAAGGTTGTGGAATGGTGAAGTTCGGTTTGGCCTCGGGGCTAAAATTTTCAACGTTATCATATTCCCAAGAGTACCAATTTGTCACCCTTACTTCTTCTTTATCCATTGATGGATCGATGATTTCATCGGTAGAGGCTAATGTGTCGATATGTTGTGAAATTGGTAAGACTGAATAAAGAGTATCATCGGGATAGTTGGTGATTTCGGAGCTCTCGAATTCATCAAAATTCGATGATATGAGATTTTCTTGCACACGACTCCTCAGATCAACAGGTGTGTAGTCTGATAGAGTTTCAGCTTGCCGGTTTACAAACTCTCTCATTTGTTCATTTTGAGCATTGAGTTCTTCGAGTTTGATTTTCATATTGTCTAATAAATTTTCAGACACGTAATTTTCCTCGTCTAGTGGTTGTTGAGTTTGGAAATATTCTTGGGAATAATCTCAATTTGAATTGTATTCTTCATAATCATTCCATTCAGGTTCTGTGGGTGCGTAATTTTCCATAGGAACGTAATAATAACATTCCCATATTGAGTGATAATCTCCACAGATTTCACAACCAGTTATTGTTTCGTCATTCGTGATCCAAGATTGACCGAACGAATTATCATCAACACCCGTTTGAGAGTATTGATTTAATTGATTTTGGATATCAAAAAGAGTTTCCATAGCCTTGTTTTCAAAATTTTCCATTTTATTGCGATGGCCAAATTTTAGCTACAATGTGGTGCATTTACTAATTATCCTATTAGTTATAAAAATAAAAAAACTTATATAAGTTGTTCAATTAATAGACTTTTCTGCTTTTGCCCACGTTTCGAATAGCCAAAAGATGCAGCAGGGAGCCAGAACCCTTTAAATCGGAAGCTCACAACTCAGCCACTAATCCAACTATTACTACGAAGCAGAAAATTGTCAACGTCCATTAATTTAACCACTTAAATAATTTTTCTTTCCGTTTGAGATATTAGATAAGAAATAGAGAAAATTTCTAAGTCCTAAAAACTAAAGCGTCGAGAAATAAGAAAGAAAAAGAATGCGCGTCGAAAAACGTCGAATAATAAAAATAAGAAAATAGCGCGTCGTAACTTAAAAGTCTAAAAATTAAATCTAAAAAGTTACGCCTAAAGGTATTAAAGCTTAAAGGAATTCTATATCCAAAACGGCAATAACTTAATTAGGCACTAAAATCTAAAAACTGCGTCGCAAAATTCTAAAGCACCTAAATCTTAGTCTAAAGAAAAATCACTTAAGGGATTTTACGGCAAAGCCTAAAAATCTAGAAAATAAAAATAAGCTACGGCAAAACTAAATTTAAAACTAATTACGAATAATAAAAATACAAAATATTACGATTACATTAAATAAAAGGATACAAATTATAAAAAGTGATAAAATTACTTATTTTTATAAAAAATATTATTTTTATATTTTTATTTTTATATTTTATAAAAGTATTAATTTTTTATATATTAAAACTAAATATAATTAATTATAACTAATTAATTTAAAAACTTAAACTAAATAATAATAATAATAAAGTAATTAGGGTTAAATAATAATAATAATAATTAATAATATTCCGTAATAAATGCGAAGTAGGGTTCCTGGGTGCGCCTGTCAGGGTGGCTCTGCGAGTCGTGGAGTTTTAAGCCTGCAAACTCCGCGAGTCGTGGAGTTTGAAAGACGTTTTTTTTTTAAAATTTTATATTGTTTTTCTAAAATGATATATAAATATATTTATAGAAAAATAAATTAAAAATATAGCGTTTCGCTGAGTTCCCCGGCAGCGGCGCCAAAAACTTGATTTCGTGCGAGGTGTACGTGAAATACTATATATTTTTGATACGAAAAGCGATACAAATTACACAAGTTTTAATTATTTATTTACAGATGGTATATACCTAAACCTTGCTACAACACTATAGGCAGTGTACCTAATCGTAGAGTAGTAAAGTTTTTAGTAAGTCCGGTTCGTTCCACAGAGAGTTGGCTTATTTCACACTATATTTTAATTAACTATATTTGTACAAAATATATATAATTATATATAATAATATATAAAAGGGGAGTTTACCGTTTAATGACCGGTTTGTCGATTTTATATTTTACGCGAAGCGTATAGTAAATGACGATATTTAACTAACAATATAAAATAAATAACAATAATTAAAATGACAATAAATAAAAGTACCAGGAAATATGTGATGTTTCGCGAGGTGTATATAAAATAGCTTATATTTTTGCAGGAAATACTATTAAATACGATACAATTTTACACAAAATATTTATTTATTTAGAGAATGGATATACTTAAACCTTGCTACAACACTTATAGGCAGTGTACCTAATCGTACAGTAGCGTAGTTTTTCGTAAGTCCGGTTCGTTCCACAGGGAATCTTTTTAAACAAAGCTTAACGCTATATTAGTTTACTTTTATAAAAATACAAATATATATATAAGTAATATTATTATTATAAAGGGGGGTTTTTACCGTTTAATGACCGGTTTGTCGATTTTAAAACTTTAGTCGCAGTTAAAACCAAATGTAAAATAATAAATAAATACAAGACTTAAATTAAAGAGTAAAGTAAATAACGATAATGAAATTGCGAATAATAAAAGTGCGATAAAATAAACTTGCGATAATTAAAAAGTACGATAATTAAAAGTGCAATTAAATACAATAACAATAAAAATGCGATAATTAGAAGTGCAATTAAATATAAAATAAAGGAAATTAAATATGAAATAAAAGAATTATGCTTATTTAAACTTCCGTAATCATGATGTTTGACGTGTTGATTTTAGTTTTATGCCCATGGGTTAATTGTCCTTTGTCCTGGATTATTTAATATGTCCGTCTAGTTTTTATCCATAACAGTCCATCAGTCATAAATATAAAGTGCGAGTGTCCTCGTCAAATTATCCTTATACCCGAAGTTAAATATTCCAACTAATTGGGGACTTAAACTGTAACAAGATTTTAATACTTTGTTTAATAATTACACCAGGATGTCGACTGAGTGTAATCCAAGGTTTCAATATTTTGTTATCAATTATACCAAGTGTCCTTGTACATAATTTCACCCCTGTTTTAATTATTCTAGTGGCTATTAATCCATTCCCGTGTCTGGTTAAATGAACGATTATTCGTACATATAAATACCCCGCCCATCGTGTCCGATCGAGTGTATATGGTAATTTATAGGAACGCCCAATTGTAAATCTTTATATTAACATTAACAAACTATCATTTAGTTAAACAAATATAAAGCCCATTAATAGCCCATAGTCTAATTTCCACAAGTGTCGTTCTTTTGTCCAAACCCCAATTATGGTACAAAGCCCAGTTACTCAATTTTAGTGATTAGCCCAACATCATGATTACTTCGTTTTAAATAAGCATAATAATAACTTAGCTACGAGACATTAATGTAAAAAGGTTGAACATAACTTACAATGATTAAAAATAGCGTAGCGTTACACGGACAGAATTTCGACTTACACCCTTACAATATTCGCTAACATACCCTTATTATTAGAATTATAATTAAAATTAAAATTAAAATATAAATTATAAATATAAATATTACGTATGAATGGAGAGAAGAGAAAGATAGATTGTTTTGTGGTGTACCAAAGCTCGATTTTTATAGGCATGTGGGCTGGAACTGGGGCTCATGCGATCGCATGGATTTATGCCTTCCAGGCCATGCGATCGCATGGCCAGCTGGGGAGGCTCATATTTGGTTGTTTTCTTCTGCCGACGGTTTTATAAATAAATATAATATATTAAATAATTATAAGAATTATTTAAATATTATTTTATATTTATGTGCATAGTTGACTTGTAATTTTTAGTCCGTTGCGTCGAGCGTTGAGAGTTGACTCTGGTCCCGGTTCCGGATTTTCGAACGTCCTTGCGTACAATTTAATATCTTGTACTTTGTGTTTTGAATCTTGTACTCTTGTAATTTCGAGACGTTTCTTATCAATAATTGGAACCTCTTGGATTGTATTTTGTAATTTTGAGCTTTTTGGTCTTTTGCGTCTTCAATTTGTCGAATTTGTCTTTTGTCTTCATCTTTTATTATTTAAACGAATATCACTTGTAAATAGAACAATTGCAACTAAAAGCTTGTCTTTCTTGAGGAATAATGCTATGAAATATATGTTCATTTTTAGCATTATCAAATATTCCCACACTTGAGCGTTGCTTGTCCTCAAGCAATATCGTCTTGAAATACTAGAATCACTTCTTTATTCTTCACACTTTGTACATCAGTGATTTCTATACGGCGGTATAAACAATGATAGTAACGATAGAACCATGGTTAAAGGTGGGTGTGTCATCCACAGTTGCCTCGGGTTTAGGTCAACGATACTTGTAATCAAATAGCAGATTTACTTTCGGTTTCCAAAGCAAAGTGCACATTTGAAAGGCGGTTTACAGTCCCACATGACTATGAAAATGTAGATCCTTAAAGAAATTGGATCTTTATGAAAATATTTGATCTTTTGAAAATTCAATCTAGCTTTTACCCTAGATAAGTTTTCCGGAATAACCCTTCACCGGTGTTTGCAAATTATTTTTGTGGGTTTGGTGGGTTTCAGATTTGAAAATTTTAGCTCAAAACTTGCGGTTTTGTGTCACCCACTTGCTAACCTTGTATTTGGAAAGCAACACGTCTAGTTTACTTGTCCCGTATATTACCTTTCGATAAACTACCGTCCGGTTATAAAGGAAAGCGTTGAACAAGCAACTGTTAAGGCAATGTCCCCTGACATGCTTTTAATTATGGTCTATAACGTGTCGGACGCAATTACTATCCTTGGTAGGAGCAATAGTAAAGCTCACCCTTATGATTTTTCGGTCTGGCACAAGGTCCTGTCTTTGACCACTATGCAACCACCGTTCTTACGGTTGACACCCGATTTGGTTCAGGTGACCTAATGAATTCCAGGTGAATTCCTAGGATTTTACGTTCAATGGTAATGAACGCATTGAAAATGGGTTTTCAAAAAACAAATCGGTTTTAAATTGATCAAAATATTTTCTCGTTCAAGCTCGAGTTTAGATATCATCGAATTCCATGAGTTTGTAATTCTCAATCTTTAAAGTCAATCTCAAGGATTGAGTAATATCAGTCTTAAGAGCTGATTTTTAATCTTTAAGGAGATTATCCTTTCTGGGGGTCTGATTCATTAGTCTTATCAAGCTAATTTGCACGGCGCCCTCCTCATTTTACGAGACAGATCCTCTCATGGTTAGGATAAGTCTGACCACTTGGCGACCCTGTTTGATGCTGAGGTCCGTGGATTTCCTGCTGATTTTAGAGATGACATTTCTAGATTTTTCGTCAACCTACAGCTGGTCTGGACGACAACTTCTTGACCTAAATCAAGAAGCGCGTGTCTTTTTCAGAAGACTTTACTTCCTTTTAATGATGGAATTGATTCATCGTGTAGATCCATCTCTTCTTTTCTTTCATCGGGTAAAATGGTTTAGTTTAGTCCAAAGCAAAAGTATTTTCAGTTATTTGTTACAGATATATGTGACATATGTTTAAGATAACTTGGTAAATTTTCCCACACTTGACTTTTATTTTCCTTTTTATCGTCCTCTATTCCATTTTAAATGAATTTCAACATTTTGGTTTGTTTCTCAATTTATGTCCTTTCCGAGGTTACAATAATTTCGGTGTTAACACCTAGTTTTATCGTTCATAAATATGTATAAACATGATTTTGAGTTCATTTAATTAAAAATTTTGAAAATTTTTACTAGAATTGGGTAGTCAGTATATAAGACTAGGGCCGTTCTTTATTATCAGAGAGCACTAGATTCTAATACAACTACTACGTTACTAGTATTTTTAATGGTAACCAAGTGTATAAAGATAAAAATTTTAAAAATCCGAAAGAATTTAACCCCTTCCCACACTTAAGATCTTGCAATGCCCTCATTTGCAAGAAATCAGTACAATTGAAATTATTGAGGGTGATTAGCGTAGAAATGATTAAATTTTACCAAAGTTTCCAAACATATTGGCGTTTGTTTGCTGAATGATAAATGGTGCATATCATTTGTTCATTTCGTCTGTTGTTACATCACATTTATTTGTCATCTTGTCGTCAAAATTAGTAGCTTTTGCTGAACTTAATGCCAGTCTTTGAAAATGCACTGTTTTACCCTTTTTGTACAATCGACAATATACATACATACAAATATAATTATGCATGGCAATTTGAAATGGGACTTAATATCCCACTTTTAAATTCTAAATATGAAATATTAGTACACAATAATAATAAAATAATAAAAATTACACAAATATATCCAATAACATAAGTTTAAACATGAAAAAGTCAAAAGATAAAAACATAAAAATCATAAAAATAACCAAATGGAACTAAATCAGTCTGGATAGGGGTTCCAGTTCATCTCATCGGGTGGGTTCCATTGTTGGTTATAGGTGTTCTGATAGGCTGGTTATAGTCATACCGGTTAAAGGGTGGTCGGATATCGGGGCTATGTGGCGGAAAATGAGCAGGTCGAGTAGGTACATAGTTATTTGGTACCTGATATGATAGCTGGCTCATGATTTGGTGCTGATGAACTAACCAGCTATCGTGTTGGCGTTGCCTATAATCCTCGTATACTCGCTCGGAGTTCCACTGCTCATACATACTATGTCTTGCCGCGTTCGTCATTGCTTCCTCATCTATACGAATGTGGACGTCAAGAATAGCATCTCGAAAGACATCCCTAATGTCTTCCGCCTCCTCCATTTCCTCGTCTGAGCCTCTCTCTACCTGAGGATGAGATCCCTCATAGGGTACTGCCTGGTTACGTCTACTTTTCAATACCTTAGCACCCACATAAACTTTCAATCCTAAGGGCTCAACCTGTTCTCTACAAATCTGTAATGGACCCCCTTGGTTCCTATCAACACATAAATACTCTCCAATGAGAGTAACAAAAATACCTCCTCCTATTATACTCCCGTCCTGCAATCCCTCTACCATTTTAGATAAATAAAAAGCAACACAGTAAGGGATATTGACAAAGCTTCTAGGATCCCGAATACACTTTAGGTAGAATAAATCATATAAGGTAATTTTTTCTTTATTATGACCTCTTTGTGTAATCGAGTTAGCCAAATATCTATGAATAATACGAAGCTCGGCTCTGTCAATATGTGTATAGGAGTGTCCTCCTGCTCGCGTAAAAACATCAAAATGTGACATACGCCTCCAAATGGCGTCAGCGTCAAAGTTACTATCTACCCGTTCACCATAATGAATCAAGTTTGTACAATCGGGTAATAGCAACTCACCAGGAGTATATATCTGTAAGGCCCTGGCCATGTCCAGCATGGACATTCTGTACATCCTACCGCCAAGGATAAACCTAAGAAATCTTCTATCATCTATTCTAACTATATTTGTATCAAGTGATACAGTACTCATCAACTCAACACACCATTCCTTATATACAGGTCTACGAATGGTGAAAAGACGTTCCCAATCTGTAAAAGAAGAACTGTCATACCTTTGAACTAAAAGCTGTCTAACACGGTCAGCTAAATGGACCGTTTCCAAAGGGGCCCAATCGATTACCCTTGGCACCTCTACATTTTTTGTTACCAATTTGAATTTGTTCCTTTGATATGTCTCGTAATCTCTCCATCTTCTATCAAATCTCAGATTAGGATGTAGAGTGTGCTCAGGAATCGTTGGGAATTCTACTGGCGGCCTCATTGGGAATACTATGAATTCATCAACAAACTGTACCGGATCATAATAAGGTATGTGCTGATCAGGATGTTGTTGTTCCTGTTGTGGTTCTTGTTCGTGTTGCATTTCTGGTTCTGGTTCTGGTGCTGGTCGTCTAGATGATGATGCTCCTGAACCTCCAGTATCGGCTCTCTGTAAAACACATTAAACACAAAATTTGTGCATCCAAATATGCATTAGTGTTAGCAAAATAACAACTTAAAACAATCACTATAACATGTTAAATCAAAATTAAACTTATACACATTTTCACAATTTTTCACAATTCTACACTTTTCAAATAAGCACATATGAAAATGTATACAAAATTCATAAGCATTTAACTCAAATAATATGTCAAAATATTCATTACTAATAATTAAACAAGTCTCAAATGGCAAATATATCAAATTAATCAAGTTCATGAATTTTGGACTTAAAAAGTCCACTTTAATATCCAAAAATCATGTTTAGGATCATTGTTTGGATCATTTAACTATCTAAACATGTTACACTACTCAATTTAGCAATAATTCATGATAAAAATCGGCCATAACCTGTTTATATCAAAAAGCCCCAAATTGCTCAAGAACACAAACCCTAGATTTCTAAAAATTTTGAAGTTTTTGGCTTCAAATCATGTTAATTAGCATCAATCTAGGTTATACATGCATAAAATACTAACAATTTAACACTAATTACATTAGAAATTAACAAAATTGCATTAGGTAAAAAATTGGTAATTATCACAAAAACTAGGAATTTATAGAGTTTAGGGGTGTAATTTTTACCAATTTGCTGAAGAATGAGAATCTAGGCATGATTAGAGCAAGAAAAATGACGAATTACTGTGAATTTTGGCAAAATTTGGTGAAGATTTGAGAGTTTTTTTCGGGTGTATGTGTGTGTTTTGTGTGAAGAACAGACCCGCTGCTGTATTTGTTTCTGACCTGCATTTGGTTCCCGTGCGATCGCATGGGTTCCAAGTGCAAACCCCATGCGATCGCATGGGGTGCCGGCTACAGTGATTTCTGACTTTTTTTTTTTATATATATAAAACCTTATACTTTATAAAACTTATAATTAATTAAATTTTAAAAATTTGGTTTCCTTTAGGAGCGAGGGCGTTTCGGATCGTTGTCCTAGTCTGTCCCTCGACAAAATTTTAAAATTTGTCAAATCAAAGCGCGGTTTTTTAAAAGTAAAGATTTTTGGGTTTTTTAAATGTTTTTGGCATACTTTAATTCAATAAGATTAAAAATAATGATAATAAAAGTTCTCGTCCCTCCCTCGGGTAAAGCAATTTCGGTTTAAAGACCTAGTCTTCAACTTACGATGAATTTTAAAAATCATATTTTTAACTTAATGAGATAAAGTAAATTTTTGTTTTTAAATTCACACAACTTAAATATAAAATTCAAAATTAATATTAAAAATTCACACCAAACTTAAAATTTGAAATGCATAAAATTAAAAATTCATATTTTAAAAATTAAAAATTCACACCAAACTTAATTTAAAAATTCATATTATAAATTCTCATCAAACTTATATTAATTTTTCAAGTATTTACAATTTTAAATATATTGTTTTTACAAAGTTTACAATATTAATTTAAGATTTAAATATTAATTTTAAAAACATGGTAAAAATAAAATTAAAAATCTTTTTGGCTTTTTATCCCACTTTAATCAATCAAATATTATCAAAAATATACGCCCCTCTTTTTGGTAAAGTAATTTCGGTTCCAAGACCTAATTTAACTCATGACGAATTTTTGAAATATTTTGGGTTGATTGATTAAAGATATTTATACCTTAAGAATAAACATTAAATTTCGCAGTGATGTAATAAATTTTTGAATGATATCAATAATTTCAGTCACCAAACCTAATTTTATTCAATACCAATTTAATACTTTATAGCGAACAAATTAGCGTTTATTATCAAAAGGTTAAAAATAAAAAAATAAAAACTGTACAAACATTCCTGTGAAATAGATTTCTTAGTTATATGATCTATCCCATTCATAAGATAGTCGGTTTAATTGGTTTTCCATAGCTACATAGGCGTAACCTCGAGCATTCAGTGTCTTTTCTTCTAAACATATGAACGGTCCGTCTCTGCATAAAGTAACAAATTCGGTGTTTGAATAGGTTTGATTATTTGAACATTTACCTCCATGTGACCATTTTCCGCATTTGTGACATCTTTCTAGGTGTCGTGCTCTTCTTTTCGCTGCGGATTTTGATTTTCCTTTACCAAATTGTAACTTATTATCTTCGCATCTGGATTCTTTTCTAACTCCATCCATTCTTTCTCTGATTACTGATACTATTTCACTCGGAAGTGTGTCATTATTACGTTTAGTAATCAAAGCGTGTAGCATTAGACCATGGTTTAGTTCACAGGCAGTCTTCATTTCGTAAAAACCTGAAAAAAATTAAAAATTCAGAATGGGGAGAGAAGACTAGTTCTTTAGGGTCTGCTAGGGAAAGACCATTCGGGTTCCATTTTCGAGAACTACACGAAAACAGACAATCTAACTCTAACAGAAATACATATTATCCTTTAAAGACTTGATTCTCCCCACACTTAGTTAGCTGTGGTGTCGAAATTGTGATTAACTTCATTGTCGACTTCCATCGGACTATCTATGTAGTGTTTAACTCTGTGACCATTAACTTTAAATTCAATCCCATTTGAATTTATTAATTCTATCGTTCCGTATGGAAAAACTCTTTTGACTATGAATGGTCCAGACCATCTTGATTTCAATTTTCCAGGAAATAGCTTGAATCGTGAATTGAAAAGAAGAACTCTGTCTCCTTCCTTAAATTCTTTTGAACTTCTGATTCTTTTATCATGCCATTTCTTCGTTCTTTCTTTATAGATTAACGAATTTTCGTATGCTTCATGTCTTAATTCTTCTAATTCGTTTAGTTGACTTAATCGTAGACGTCCGGCTTCATGTAAATCAAGATTACATGTCTTCAAAGCCCAAAATGCTTTGTGTTCAATTTCTACTGGAAGATGACATGCTTTTCCATAAACAAGTCTAAAAGGTGTAGTTCCAATTAGAGTTTTGTAGGCTGTTCTAAAAGCCCAGAGTGCATCCTCCAATTTAATGGACCATTCCTTCGGATTTGATCCTACGGTTTTCTCTAGAATACGTTTTAAAGCTCGGTTGGTATTTTCAACTTGTCCACTTGTTTGTGGATGATATGCGGTGGAGATTTTATGAGTTACTCCATATCTTTTAAGAACTTCCTCAAGTTGATTATTACAGAAATGAGTACCCCGATCACTTATTAAAGCTTTCGGTGTTCCAAACCTTGCAAAAAGACGTTTTAAAAAGTTGACTACAACTCGTGCATCGTTAGTTGGGAGAGCTTGTGCTTCCGCCCATTTAGATACATAATCAATGGCTACGAGAATATAGAGATTATTATGAGATTTTGGAAATGGACCCATAAAGTCAATACCCCAAATGTCAAATATTTCACATACTTGGATGACATTTTGTGGCATTTCATCACGTTGACTTATTTTTCCGGCCCTTTGACAAGCATCACAGGATTTGCAAAGAAGGTGTGCGTCTTTGTAAATTGTAGGCCAATAGAATCCAGCATCATAAACTTTTCTTGCTGTTAGTTGAGGCCCATAATGCCCTCCTGTTGGTCCTGTGTGACAATGGTTTAATATTTTACTGGCTTCATTTCCAAATACACATCGGCGTATTATTCCATCGGGACAACTTTTAAACAAATGTGGATCTTCCCAGAAATAGTGTTTTATATCACTGAAGAATTTCTTTCGTTTTTGGTACGATAATCCTTTTTCAAGGAATCCACAAACTAAGTAGTTTGCATAGTCTGCAAACCATGAGATTCCTTTATAATCTATCTTCAATAGATATTCATCAGGAAAGTTGTCTTGTATGGCCGATTCATTTAGAACTTCTAATTCGGGATTTTCAAGACGAGAAAGATGATCAGCGGCGAGATTTTCTGCTCCTCTTTTATCTCGGATTTCAATATCAAACTCTTGTAAGAGTAAGATCCAACGGATTAATCTTGGTTTAGCATATTGGTTTGAAAATAGGTATCTAAGAGCAGAATGGTCGGTATAGACCACCGTTTTTGCTAGAACGAGATATGATCGAAATTTGTCAAAAGCAAAGACAATAGCAAGGAGTTCTTTTTCAGTAGTTGTATAGTTCGTTTGTGCTCCTTGTAATGTCTTACTAGCATAGTATATAGGTTGAAATCGTTTTTCAATCCTTTGTCCTAAAACGGCTCCCATTGCAAAATCACTTGCATCGCACATTAGTTCAAATGGTAGATTCCAATTTGGTGTTATCATGATCGGTGCATTAGTGAGTTTCTCTTTAAGAATATTAAAAGATTTGATACACTCATCTGAAAAGATGAATGGAGCATCCTTTTCTAGGAGTTTATTCATAGGAGTGGCAATTTTAGAAAAATCTTTTATGAAACGTCGGTAAAAACCGGCATGCCCTAGAAAACTCCTAACTCCTCTAACATTGGTGGGATGTGGAAGTTTAGCAATTACATCTACTTTAGCTCTATCCACTTCAATTCCTTCTTTTGAAATTTTATATCCAAGAACGATGCCTTCTTTAACCATGAAATGGCATTTCTCCCAATTAAGTACTAGATTTGATTGTTCGCATCTAATAAGCATTCGTTCCAGATTAACTAGACATGATTCAAATGTATCACCGAAGACTGAAAAGTCATCCATGAAAACTTCCATGCATTCTTCTATCATGTCATGAAAAATTGCCATCATACACCTTTGAAAGGTTGCAGGGGCGTTGCAAAGTCCAAATGACATGCGTTTGTACGCAAAAGTACCATAAGGGCACGTGAATGTGGTTTTCTCTTGATCTTCAGGTGCTATTGGAATTTGAAAATATCCGGAAAATCCATCTAGAAAACAATAGTAACTATTTTCGGCTAATCTTTCCAACATTTGATCTATGAAGGGTAAGGGAAAGTGATCTTTTCTGGTGGCGTCATTTAATTTTCTATAATCAATACATACACGCCATCCTGTTATAGTCCTAGTAGGAATAAGCTCATTTTTCTCATTTGTAATGACAGTCATGCCACCTTTCTTAGGTACGCATTGAACTGGGCTTACCCATGGACTATCAGAGATTGGATAAATTAGACCTGCATCTAGCAGTTTAATAATCTCTTTCTTAACTACATCTTGCATATTAGGATTTAGTCTTCATTGGCGTTGCACATACGTTTTATGACCTTCTTCCATAAGAATTTTATGTGTGCAATACGAAGGACTTATTCCTTTAATATCATGAATCTTCCATGCAATGGCTGGTTTATGAGCTTTTAACACAGAAATAAGTTGTGATTTCTCATTTTCAGTAAGAGAAGACGATATTATTACAGGTAATTCAGATTCACCATGTAAATAAGCGTATTCCAAATGGTTTGGAAGTGGCTTTAACTCTAATTTCGGAGGTTCTTCTATCGATGATTTATATCGATATCTGTCTTCTTCTTTTAACATTTGAATTTCTTCTGTTGTTGGTTCATATCCATTAGCTATAAGTGTAGCTAACATTTCAGCTTCATCAATTGGTTCATTACCTTCTCCTAAAGAACATTCTCCTGTTCCTTGTAATTCTGGAAATTCTTCTAATAATTCTGCATGTGCTTCTATAGTTTGAATATAATAACATGTATCATCTACAGATTGTGGTTGTTGCATTGCTCTATCAACTGAAAAGGTAACACTCTCGTCCTCTATACTTAGGGTCAGTTTCTTACCGAACACGTCTATCATTGCTTTAGCCGTATTTAAGAATGGTCTTCCTAATATGAGAGGAACTTGAGAATCTTCTTCCATGTCCAAAACAACAAAATCTACTGGAAATACTAAAGTACCAACTTTAACTAGCATGTTCTCCATTATCCCTCTAGGATATTTTATTGATCTATCGGCTAGTTGTATGCTTATTCTGGTTGGTTTCAATTCTCCAAGGTCTAGTTTAGCGTATAGTGAATATGGCATTAGATTTATACTAGCACCTAAGTCTGCCAATGCTTCTATTGAACTAAGACTACCCAGAAAATATGGAATTGTGAAACTTCCTGGATCAGATAATTTTTCTGGTATCTTATTCAACAGCACTGCTGAACAATTAGCATTCATAGTAACAGCCGAGAGTTCTTCCATTTTCTTTCTATTTGAGATTAGATCTTTCAAGAATTTAGCATATCTAGGCATTCCTGAAATCACTTCAATGAAAGGAAGATTTACATTTATCTGTTTAAACATATCCAAGAATTTGGATTGCTCGGCTTCAAGTTTCTCTTTCTTCATTTTACTCGGGTAAGGAAGTGGTGGTTGGTATGGTTTAACATAAGGTTTAGCCTTAACTGTGTTATCTTCATTAACCTTTTCAACTACCGGTTCTTTTTCCTTATCTTGATCAGGTTGTGATTCTTGTGGAGTAGGAATAGCTTCATCAGAAGTTACAGGTATTTTAGGTGGTTTAAGTGTTGTACCACTTCTTCTGGTAATGGCTTTAGCTGTTTCATTCCGGGGGTTAGCATTTGTATCACTAGGTAGACTTCCCGGTTTTCTTTCACCTATTAACCTTGCTAGGTTACTTACTTCTTGTTCCAAATTTTGAATAGAAGCTTGTTGATTTCTAAATGCTTGAGCATTTTGTTCATTGGTTTGTTTTTGAGATGTGAAAAACTGCGTTTGAGTTTCAACTAGCTTCGTCATCATATCTTCTAAATTTGGTGTGGTTTGTTTTGAAAATTAGGTCTTTGCTGGTTGTAAGTATTATTGGATACTTGTTGATTGCTAGGACCTTGTTGGTTGTTGTATGGAATATTTCGGTTATAATTCTGGTTTTGATTGTAAATCGGTCTTGGCGGTTGATAATTATTCTGATAATTATTTCCAGGCCTTTGGTTTATGTATGAAATATTCTCTCTTTATTCCATTGTTAATTCAATACTGAGACAATCTTTTGTCAAATGTGGTCCTCCACACTGCTCACAACTAATTCGTATTGAGTGAATATCTTTAGTCATCTTTTCCATTCGTCTCTCGACAGCATCTATCTTTGCGGAAATGGAATCTAAGTCATGGCTAGAATCGACTCTAGCTGCTTTAGATGATCTAACGATATCTTTTTCTTGGTGCCACTCATGTGAGTGGGAAGCCGTGTTATCAATAATTTTGTAAGCATCAGTTTCGGTTTTCTTCATAATAGAACCACCAGCTGCTATATCTATGTCTTTTCTTGTAGTGATGTCGCATCCTTGGTAGAATATTTGTACTATTTGACAGGTGTCTAAACCATGTTGCGGACATCCTCTTAATAACTTTCCATATCTAGTCCACGCCTCATATAGAGTTTCATTTGGTTTCTGTGTAAACGTAACAATTTCTGCTTGAAGTCTTACGGCTTTAGATGCAGGAAAGAATTGTTTAAGAAATTTTTCAACTAAAACGTCCCATGTATCAATCGCCCCTTCAGGTAATGATTCCAACCAATCTTTGGCTTCTCTCTTTAAAGTCCAGGGAAATAACATGAGATATATCTGTTCATCCTCCACTTCTCGGATTTTAAATAGTGTGCAAATCCTATTAAAGGTACGTAGATGTTCATTTGGATCTTCCTTCGGCGCACCACTAAATTGACATTGATTAGTCACCATATGTAGAATTTGTCCTTTGATTTCATAATCTGGCGCATTAATGTCTGGATGAGTAATTGCGTGACCTTGGCCAGTGCGTTTAGCTCTCATTCGGTCTTCCATACTTAAAGGTTCCAGATTCTCCATAATTGAATTTTTTGAATCGGAATCACTAGAGGATTCTGATTTAATGGTTCGTTCCTCAACAATCTCTGTTGGAATGATTGGTGGTTCCGGAGGAAAGTTTAGTGGTTCAGGATCTACGAATCGTTCCTGAATATTCTCCGGATTCTCAATTGTGAGGTCGGGTTCAAAAAATGGATTATCGGAAATTTGAACTGGAGTACTTGGTCGACTGGATGACGATTCTAAAGAAAAATCGACGGCAGTAATATTTGCTAAATGTCTTGATCTAGTTACAGGTGGTGAACGTACAAAAGGTGGTGAACGTCTTGCTCGGTGCATTCACTGAATATCCTATTAGTTTTTAAAAGGAAAGAAAAATTATAATAAGTTATCCAATCAATAGACTTTTCTGATTTTGCCCACGTTTCGAATAGCCAAAAGATGCAGCAGAGGGGCAGGATTCGTTTGGTCTCAATATAATTGAGGACTGTTTGGCTCCAATAACCCGGTCCACATACAAATCCAACTATTACTACGAACCAGAAAATTTTGATGTCTATTAATTTAATCACTTAAAATAAATTTTCGTAATTTTAAGAAATTTAGATAAGAAGTAGAATAAAAATCTATGTCCTAAAACTAGAATAGCGAGAAATAAGAAAGAAAAATAGTTCGTCGGAAAAAGGTCGAAAAAGAAAAATGGTTGAAAAATAAAAGGTGACGGAAAAATAAAAGAAACTTATAAAACTTAAAACACTTGACTAACCTAACCTTATTACTACAACTAACTTAAAATTATAATCGCAAATTGAGATTACTAATTGGAATGATAATTGATACATAGGAAAAAGTCGTCTAAAAATATTAAAGCTTACAGGAAAAACTAAATCCCAAATGGAAATAACTTAAAAAGGTACTGAAATCTAAAAAACTGTGTCGCAAAATTCTAAAGCACTTAAATCTTAGTCTAAAGAAAAAGCACTTAAGGAATTCTACGGCAAAGCCTAAAATTCTCGAAGTAAAAATAACTATGGCAAAGACTATGAATTAAAACTAAATATGAGCGAAAAATACAAAAGTTACGCTAAAACGATTAAAAAGGGAAAAAATATAAAAATATATAAAAAGTTGTAAAAAGTACAATTTTTATAAAAATATTATTTTTATATTATTTATTTTATAAAACTATTAATTTTACAATTTAAATAAACTAATTAAACTAAAAATACAAATTAATTAATATCTAAAATTAATTAATATAATAACTAAACCTAATTAGGGTTTAATATTAATAATAATTAATAATAATCCGTAATTAATGCTGTCGGCAGGTTCAGTAGGGTGTGTCAGATGAGCTCATGCGATCGCATGAGTCCTCAGTTGCCCAGCCATGCGATCGCATGGGCTAGGGTTTCGGGCCACAGAGTGGGCTGCTACAGTACATGCCGAATTAATTTTTTTTTTTTTCAGTTTTTGCTGTAAAATATAAAATATATTTATTAATTAAATAAAACTTAAATATTTACCAAACTCTAAAAAAAAATATTTATATTTATATTTTTCTTTTTTTATATTTTCGAATATTTAAAACGTATTTTTATAAAAACGAATTTTAATAAAAGTAAAAAAAAATCTTTTTTTTTATATTAGCGTTGCGCTTCCGGCGTTTAAGAGTTCCCCAGCAGCGGCGCCAAAAATATACTTGATGTTTCGCGAGGTGTATATAAAATAGCTTATATTTTTGCAGGAAATACTATTAAATACGATACAATTTTACACAAGATATTTATTTATTTAGAGAATGGATATACTTAAACCTTGCTACAACACTTATAGGCAGTGTACCTAATCGTACAGTAGTGTAGTTTTTAGTAAGTCCGGTTCGTTCCACAGGGAATCTTTATAAACAAAGCTTAACGCTATATTAGTTTACTTTTATAAAAATACAAATATATATATAAGTAATATTATTATTATAAAGGGGGGTTTTTACCGTTTAATGACCGGTTTGTCGATTTTAAAACTTTAGTCGCAGTTAAAACCAAATGTAAAATAATAAATAAATACAAGACTTAAATTAAATCGTAAAGTAAATAACGATAATGAAATTTCGAATAATAAAAGTGCGATAAAATAAACTTGCGATAATTAAAAAGTACGATAATTAAAAGTGCAATTAAATACAATAACAATAAAAATACGATAATTAGAAGTGCAATTAAATATAAAATAAAGGAAATTAAATATGAAATAAAAGAATTATGCTTATTTAAACTTCCGTAATCATGATGTTTGACGTGTTAATTTTAGTTTTATGCCCATGGGTTAATTGTCCTTTGTCCTGAATTATTTAATATGTCCGTCTGGTTTTTGTCCATAACAGTCCATCAGTCATAAATATAAAGTGCGAGTGTCCTCGTCAAATTATCCTTATACCCGAAGGTAAATATTCTAACTAATTGGGGACTTAAACTGTAACAAGATTTTAATACTTTGTTTAATAATTACACCAGGATGTCGACTGAGTGTAATCCAAGGTTTTAATATTTTGTTATCAATTATACCAAGTGTCCTTGTACATAATTTCACCCCTGTTTTAATTATTCTAGTGGCTATTAATCCATTCCCGTGTCCGGTTAAATGAACGATTATTCGTACATATAAATACCCCGCCCATCGTGTCCGATCGAGTGTATATGGTAATTTATAGGAACGCCCAATTTTAAATCTTTATATTAACATTAACAAACTATCATTTAGTTAAACAAATATAAAGCCCATTAATAGCCCATAGTCTAATTTCCACAAGTGTCGTTCTTTTGTCCAAACCCCAATTATGGTACAAAGCCCAATTACCCAATTTTAGTGATTAGCCCAACATCATGATTACTTCGTTTTAAATAAGCATAATAATAACTTAGCTACGAGACATTAATGTAAAAAGGTTGAACATAACTTACAATGATTAAAAATAGTTTAGCGTTACACGGACAGAATTTCAACTTACACCCTTACAATATTCGCTAACATACCCTTATTATTAGAATTATAATTAAAATAAAAATTAAAATATAAATTATAAATATAAATATTACGTATGAATGGAGAGAAGAGAAAGATAGATTGTTTTGTGGTGTACCAAAGCTCGATTTTTATAGGCATGTGGGCTGGAACTGGGGCTCATGCGATCGCATGGATTTATGCCTTCCAGGCCATGCGATCGCATGGCCAGCTGGGGAGGCTCATATTTGGTTGTTTTCTTCTGCCGACGGTTTTATAAATAAATATAATATATTAAATAATTATAAGAATTATTTAAATATTATATTATATTTATGTGCATAGTTGACTTGTAATTTTTAGTCCGTTGCGTCGAGCGTTGAGAGTTGACTCTGGTCCCGGTTCCGGATTTTCGAACGTCCTTGCGTACAATTTAATATCTTGTACTTTGTGTTTTGAATCTTGTACTCTTGTAATTTCGAGATGTTTCTTATCAATAATTGGAACCTCTTGGATTGTATTTTGTACTTTTGAGCTTTTTGGTCGTTTGCGTCTTCAATTTGTCGAATTTGTCTTTTGTCTTCATCTTTTATTATTTAAACGTAATCATGATGTTTGACGTTTTGATTTTAATTTATTGTCCTGGGTTAATTGTCCTTTGTCCTGGATGTATTTGAAACCTATCTGGTTTTTGTCCATAATAGTTCATCGGTCATAATTATAAACTGCTCGGCAAATTTAACCTTATACCCGAAGTCAAATATTCCAACTAACTGGGGATTCGAACTGTAACAAGGTCTTAATACTTTGCTTAATGAATACACCAGGTTATCGACTGTGTGTAAACCAAGATTTTAATACTTTGTTAACAATTACACCAATTACCCTTGAATGTAATCCACCCCTGTTTTAATGAGTCCATTGACTATTAATTCATCCCCGTGTCCGGTTAAATGAACAATAATTCGTACTTATAAATATCCCGCCCATCGTGTCCGATTAAGCGTATGTGGTTATATATAGATACGTCAAATCATAACCTTTATATTAAATTAACGAGGTATCGTTAATTTAATATAAAGCCGATTAATAGCCCATAGTCTAATTTCCACAAGTGTCGTTCTTTTGTCCAAACTCCAATTATGGTACAAAAACCAATTACCCCGTCTTTAATATTTAGCTCAACATCATGATTACTTCGGCTCAAATAAGCATAATAATAACTTAAGTACGAGACATTAATTTAAAAAGGAGAACATAGCTTACATTGATTATTTATCGCGTAGTAGTACACGGACAGAGCTCCGACTTTAAAAACCCGTAAAATAACCTTTACATAACCTGAACTAATCTAATATAAAACTACCCTATACTATATATATATATTATATATATATTTATTTATTTATTACAGAGTATTATTATTATTATTATTTTTTTTATCGAACGAATGCATGGCCTTTTATAGGTGTTTTGATTTCTAACAGCTCCGCGAGTCGTGGAGTTTTTGGCCTTCAAACTCCGCGAGTCGTGGAGTTTGATTTTCCAGCTCACATCATTTTGGATCTTTGCTTGTCGACGTTATTAAATAATAATATATATATATATATATATATATATATATATATATATATATATATATATATATATATATATATATATATATATATATATATATATATAATTTTTAAGAATTATTTATATATTATATTTTATTTATGTGCATAGTTGACTTGTAATTTTTGGTCCATTGCGTCGGGCGTTGATAGTTGTCTCGGGTACCGGTTCCAGATTTTCGAACGTCCTTTCGTATAATTTAATATCTTGTACTTTGCGTTTTGTAACTTGTACTCTTGTCATTTTTAGACGTTTCTTATCAATAAATTGAACCACTGGGATTGTATCTTGTACATTTGAGCTTTTTGGTCATTTGCGTCTTCAAATCTTCGTTTTCGCCTTTTGTCTTCGCACTTATTTAATATAAACGATTACAACTTAAAATAGGACAATTACAATTAAATAATTTACATATTGGGAGGATATTGCTACTAAATATATGTTCATTTGGAGCACTATCAATATTGCGTATGATGCTTCATGTAATGTGGTTTTAAATGATGCTTTATTGTCTAAACTGCATGATGTTTTACGTGATTATCTTTTTTTTTATCCAAAGTTTATTGCTGGTACTAACCGTAGAGGACCCAAGAAACTTTGGGTACCTAACCTCTAGAAAATTCACATTTACAGGGTTTCGACGTCTGTGTTTGGTATATCGATTTTGGTTGTTCTCGACACATGACGGGCGATAAATCCTTGCTTGTCAACTTCATTGACAAATTCCTAGGAACGGTTACTTTTGGAAATGATGAAATTGCAGCGATAAAACGGGTTACGGAGATTATGTGTAAAATGGCATAACAATCAAACGGGTTTCATATGTTGAAGGTTAGGGGTGCAGTTTATTTAGTGTGAGTCAATTCTGCGATGGAGATCTTAAAGTTCTGTTTGAATGTCGTCAATGCTCGGTGCAATCCACCGAAGGAAATGATCTTCTTGTTGCCTCGGAAAGTTTGATCCAAATGGCGATCAAGCCATATTTCTCGGTTATTCTTCGAACAAAGTTGCTTATCGGGTTTATCACAAACGGACAAAAACGATTAAAGAGAGCATCAATGTCAAGTTCGATGAATATTCGGGAATGGCTTTTGAACAACTCAGTTCAAAACCCGATCCTAACCTGGCTACTTCTTCTTCCGTGCAAAACTCAATTTTCTCGACGAAGGGTGCTCCTACGGTTACATCAGAGGAACTGGATATTTTGTTTGATAGTCTTTATGCTCCTCAACGGAATTCAAATGTTCAAGCCGTACCGGTTACACCGTCACAGTCAACTACTGTGGAGACTCAACAAAGTCTTTTTGATGAAGATACAACTCCAACTGATTCACCTGTTGCTTCTTCATCCTCCCTACCACCTCCTGTTACTGATAATCTTGAACCAATTCAAGATTCATCAGTTGATACAACTCCAGCTGTTTCTCCAGATAATCAATTGAATCCATTAGATCATGTTACATCAGATCAAGCGGATCAAGGCTCAACGTCAACAACGGTTGATGTTTCAATGGATGCCACTGATGTACAACATCTTCCACACAACCGATGGACTAAAAGTCATCCAATAGATCTTATTATTGGTGATGCATCTGCTCCAGTCTCAACTCGAAGGGCTACTTGGAATATGTGTCTATACACTGCCTTTCTTAGTAAGATTGAACCAACAACGGTTGCTCAAGCTTTACTAGATCCAAACTGGGTGGTTGCAATGCAAGAAGAGATCAATCAATTTGAAGGGTTCAAAGTATGGCGATTGAAATGTCCCGTTCTTATTGATTAAAAACGTTCCATATTAATTGATTTCGTTGCGAGGTTTTGACCTCTATATGAGACGTTTTTCAAAGACTGCATTCATTTTTAAACAAACCATAACCTTTATTTCATCAATAAAGGTTTAAAAAGCTTTACGTAGATTATCAAATAATGATAATCTAAAATATCCTGTTTACACACGACCATTACATAATGGTTTACAATACAAATATGTTACAACAAAATAAGTTTCTTGAATGCAGTTTTTACACAATATCATACAAGCATGGACTCCAAATCTTGTCCTTATTTAAGTATGCGATAGCGGAAGCTCTTAATAATCACCTGAGAATAAACATGCTTAAAACGTCAACAAAAATGTTGGTGAGTTATAGGTTTAACCTATATATATCAAATCATAATAATAGACCACAAGATTTCATATTTCAATACACATCCCATACATAGAGATAAAAATCATTCATATGGTGAACACCTGGTAACCGACATTAACAAGATGCATATATAAGAATATCCCCATCATTCCGGGACACCCTTCGGATATGATATAAATTTCGAAGTACTAAAGCATCCGGTACTTTGGATGGGGTTTGTTAAGCCCAATAGATCTATCTTTAGGATTCACGTCAATTAGGGTGTCTGTTCCCTAATTCTTAGATTACCAGACTTAATAACAAGGGGCATATTCGATTTCGATAATTCAACCATAGAATGTAGTTTCACGTACTTGTGTCTATTTTGTAAATCATTTATAAAACCTGCATGTATTCTCATCCCAAAAATATTAGATTTTAAAAGTGGGACTATAACTCACTTTCACAGATTTTTACTTCGTCGGGAAGTAAGACTTGGCCACTGGTTGATTCACGAACCTATAACAATATATACATATATATCAAAGTATGTTCAAAATATATTTACAACACTTTTAATATATTTTGATGTTTTAAGTTTATTAAGTCAGCTGTCCTCGTTAGTAACCTACAACTAGTTGTCCACAGTTAGATGTACAGAAATAAATCGATAAATATTATCTTGAATCAATCCACGACCCAGTGTATACGTATCTCAGTATTGATCACAACTCAAACTAAATATATTTTGGAATCAACCTCAACCCTGTATAGCTAACTCTAACATTCACATATAGAGTGTCTATGGTTGTTCCGAAATATATATAGATGTGTCGACATGATAGGTCAAAACATTGTATACGTGTCTATGGTATCTCAAGATTACATAATATACAATACAAGTTGATTAAGTTATGGTTGGAATAGATTTGTTACCAATTTTCACGTAGCTAAAATGAGAAAAATTATCCAATCTTGTTTTACCCATAACTTCTTCATTTTAAATCCGTTTTGAGTGAATCAAATTGCTATGGTTTCATATTGAACTCTATTTTATGAATCTAAACAGAAAAAGTATAGGTTTATATTCGGAAAAATAAGTTACAAGTCGTTTTTGTAAAGGTAGTCATTTCAGTCGAAAGAACGACGTCTAGATGACCATTTTAGAAAACATACTTCCACTTTGAGTTTAACCATAATTTTTGTATATAGTTTCATGTTCATAATAAAAATCATTTTCTCAGAATAACAACTTTTAAATCAAAGTTTATCATAGTTTTTAATTAACTAACCCAAAACAGCCCGCGGTGTTACTACGACGGCGTAAATCCGGTTTTACGGTGTTTTTCGTGTTTCCAGGTTTTAAATCATTAAGTTAGCATATCATATAGATATAGAACATGTGTTTAGTTTATTTTAAAAGTCAAGTTAGAAGGATTAACTTTTGTTTGCGAACAAGTTTAGAATTAACTAAACTATGTTCTAGTGATTACAAGTTTAAACCTTCGAATAAGATAGCTTTATATGTATGAATCGAATGATGTTATGAACATAATTACTACCTTAAGTTCCTTGGATAAACCTACTGGAAAAGAGAAAAATGGATCTAGCTTCAATGGATCCTTGGATGGCTCGAAGTTCTTGAAGCAGAATCATGACACGAAAACAAGTTCAAGTAAGATCATCACTTAAAATAAGATTGTTATAGTTATAGAAATTGAACCAAAGTTTGAATATGATTATTACCTTGTATTAGAATGATAACCTACTGTAAGAAATAAAGATTTCTTGAGGTTGGATGATCACCTTACAAGATTGGAAGTGAGCTAGCAAACTTGAAAGTATTCTTGATTTTATGAAACTAGAACTTTTGGAATTTATGAAGAACACTTAGAATTTGAAGATAGAACTTGAGAGAGATCAATTAGATGAAGAAAATTGAAGAATGAAAGTGTTTGTAGGTGTTTTTGGTCGTTGGTGTATGGATTAGATATAAAGGATATGTTATTTTGTTTTCATGTAAATAAGTCATGAATGATTACTCATATTTTTGTAATTTTATGAGATATTTCATGCTAGTTGCCAAATGATGGTTCCCACATGTGTTAGGTGACTCACATGGGCTGCTAAGAGCTGATCATTGGAGTGTATATACCAATAGTACATACATCTAAAAGCTGTGTATTGTACGAGTACGAATACGGGTGCATACGAGTAGAATTGTTGATGAAACTGAACGAGGATGTAATTGTAAGCATTTTTGTTAAGTAGAAGTATTTTGATAAGTGTATTGAAGTCTTTCAAAAGTGTATAAATACATATTAAAACACTACATGTATATACATTTTAACTGAGTCGTTAAGTCATCGTTAGTCGTTACATGTAAGTGTTGTTTTGAAACTTTTAGGTTAACGATCTTGTTAAATGTTGTTAACCCAATGTTTATAATATCAAATGAGATTTTAAATTATTATATTATCATGATATTATCATGTATGAATATCTCTTAATATGATATATATACATTAAATGTCTTTACAACGATAATCGTTACATATATGTCTCGTTTAAAAATCATTAAGTTAGTAGTCTTGTTTTTACATATGTAGTTCATTGTTAATATACTTAATGATATGTTTACTTATCATAGTATCATGTTAACTATATATATATCCATATATATGTCATCATATAGTTTTTACAAGTTTTAACGTTCGTGAATCACCGGTCAACTTGGGTGGTCAATTGTCTATATGAAACATATTTCAATTAATCAAGTCTTAACAAGTTTGATTGCTTAACATGTTGGAAACATTTAATCATGTAAATATCAATCTCAATTAATATATATAAACATGGAAAAGTTCGGGTCACTACAGTACCTACCCGTTAAATAAATTTCGTCCCGAAATTTTAAGCTGTTGAAGGTGTTGATGAATCTTCTGGAAATAGATGCGGGTATTTCTTCTTCATCTAATCTTCACGCTCCCAGGTGAACTCGGGTCCTCTACGAGCATTCCATCGAACCTTAACAATTGGTATCTTGTTTTGCTTAAGTCTTTTAACCTTACGATCCATTATTTCGACGGGTTCTTCGATGAATTGAAGTTTTTCGTTGATTTGGATTTCATCTAACGGAATAGTGAGATCTTCTTTAGCAAAACATTTCTTCAAATTCGAGACGTGGAAAGTGTTATGTACAGCCGCGAGTTGTTGAGGTAACTCAAGTCGGTAAGCTACTGGTCCGACACGATCAATAATCTTGAATGGTCCAATATACCTTGGATTTAATTTCCCTCGCTTACCAAATCGAACAACGCCTTTCCAAGGTGCAACTTTAAGCATGACCATCTCTCCAATTTCAAATTCTATATCTTTTCTTTTAATGTCAGCGTAGCTCTTTTGTCGACTTTGGGCAGTTTTCAATCGTTGTTGAATTTGGATGATCTTCTCGGTAGTTTCTTGTATAATCTCCGGACCTGTAATCTGTCTATCCCCCACTTCACTCCAACAAATCGGAGACCTGCACTTTCTACCATAAAGTGCTTCAAACGGCGCCATCTCAATGCTTGAATGGTAGCTGTTGTTGTAGGAAAATTCTGCTAACGGTAGATGTCTATCCCAACTGTTTCCGAAATCAATAACACATGCTCGTAGCATGTCTTCAAGCGTTTGTATCGTCCTTTCGCTCTGCCCATCAGTTTGTAGATGATAGGCAGTACTCATGTCTAGACGAGTTCCTAATGCTTGCTGTAATGTCTGCCAGAATCTTGAAATAAATCTGCCATCCCTATCAGAGATAATAGAGATTGGTATTCCATGTCTGGAGATGACTTCCTTCAAATACAGTCGTGCTAACTTCTCCATCTTGTCATCTTCTCTTATTGGCAGGAAGTGTGCTGATTTGGTGAGACGATCAACTATTACCCAAATAGTATCAAAACCACTTGCAGTCCTTGGCAATTTAGTGATGAAATCCATGGTAATGTTTTCCCATTTCCATTCCGGGATTTCGGGTTGTTGAAGTAGACCTGATGGTTTCTGATGCTCAGCTTTGACCTTAGAACACGTCAAACATTCTCCTACGTATTTAGCAACATCGGCTTTCATACCCGGCCACCAAAAATGTTTCTTGAGATCCTTGTACATCTTCCCCGTTCCAGGATGTATTGAGTATCTGGTTTTATGAGCTTCTCTAAGTACCATTTCTCTCATATCTCCAAATTTTGGTACCCAAATCCTTTCAGCCCTATACCGGGTTCCGTCTTCCCGAATATTAAGATGCTTCTCCGATCCTTTGGGTATTTCATCCTTTAAATTTCCCTCTTTTAAAACTCCTTGTTGCGCCTCCTTTATTTGAGTAGTAATGTTATTATGAATCATTATATTCATAGATTTTACTCGAATGGGTTCTCTGTCCTTCCTGCTCAAGGCATCGGCTACCACATTTGCCTTCCCCGGGTGGTAACGAATCTCAAAGTCGTAATCATTCAACAATTCAATCCACCTACGCTGCCTCATATTCAGTTGTTTCTGATTAAATATGTGTTGAAGACTTTTGTGGTCGGTATATATAATACTTTTGACCCCATATAAGTAGTGCCTCCAAGTCTTTAATGCAAAAACAACCGCGCCTAATTCCAAATCATGCGTCGTATAATTTTGTTTGTGAATCTTCAATTGTCTAGACGCATAAGCAATCACCTTCGTTCGTTGCATTGATACACAACCGAGACCTTGCTTTGATGCATCACAATAAATCACAAAATCATCATTCCCTTCAGGCAATGACAATATAGGTGCCGTAGTTAGCTTTTTCTTCAATAACTGAAACGCTTTCTCTTGTTCATCATTCCATTCAAATTTCTTCCCTTTATGCGTTAATGCAGTCAAGGGTTTTGCTATTCTGGAAAAGTCTTGGATGAACCTTCTGTAGTAACCAGCTAGTTATAAAAATTGGCATATGTGTTTCGGAGTTTTCGGGGTTTCCCACTTTTCAACAGTTTCTATCTTTGCCGGATCCACCTTAATACCTTCTTTGTTCACTTTGTGACCGAGGAATTGAACTTCTTCCAACCAAAATGCACACTTTGAAAACTTAGCGTACAATTCTTCCTTCCTCAATACTTCTAACACCTTTCTCAAATGTTCACCGTGTTCTTGGTCATTCTTTGAGTAAATAAGTATGTCATCAATGAAAACAATGACAAACTTGTCAAGGTATGGTCCACACACTCGGTTCATAAGGTCCATGAACACAGCTGGTGCATTAGTTAAACCAAACGGCATGACCATAAACTCGTAATGACCGTAACGTGTTCTGAAAGCAGTCTTTGGAATATCATCTTCTTTCACCCGCATTTGATGATACCCGGAACGTAAGTCATTCTTTGAATAAACAGACGAGCCTTGTAGTTGATCAAATAAGTCGTCGATTCTCGATAGTGGGTAGCGATTCTTGATGGTAAGTTTGTTCAACTCTCGGTAGTCGATACACAACCTGAATGTACCATCTTTCTTCTTGACAAACAAAACAGGAGCTCCCCAAGGTGATGTGCTTGGTCGAATGAAACCACGCTCTAAAAGTTCTTGTAATTGGCTTTGCAGTTCTTTCATCTCACTGGGTGCGAGTCTGTAAGGAGCACGAGCTATTGGTGCAGCTCCTGGTACAAGATCTATTTGAAATTCAACGGATCGATGTGGGGGTAATCCCGGTAATTCTTTCGGAAATACATCGGGAAATTCTTTTGCGACGGGAACATCATTGATGCTCTTTTCTTCAGTTTGTACTTTCTCGACGTGTGCTAGAACAGCATAGCAACCTTTTCTTATTAGTTTTTGTGCCTTCAAATTACTAATAAGATGTAGCTTCGTGTTGCCCTTTTCTCCGTACACCATTAAGGGTTTTCCTTTTTCTCGTATAATGCGAATTGCATTTTTGTAACAAACGATCTCCGCTTTCACTTCTTTCAACCAGTCCATACCGATTATCACATCAAAACTCCCTAACTCTACTGGTATCAAATCAATCTTAAATGTTTCGCTAACCAGTTTAATTTCTCGATTCCGACATATATTATCTGCTGAAATTAATTTACCATTTGCTAATTCGAGTAAAAATTTACTATCCAAAGGCGTCAATGGACAACTTAATTTAGCACAAAAATCTCTACTCATATAGCTTCTATCCGCACCCGAATCAAATAAAACGTAAGCAGATTTATTGTCAATAAGAAACGTACCCGTAACAAGCTCCGGGTCTTCCTGTGCCTCTGTCGCATTAATATTGAAAACTCTTCCACGGCCTTGTCCATTCGTGTTCTCCTGGTTCGGGCAATTTCTAATAATGTGGCCCGGTTTTCCACATTTATAACAAACTACATTGGCATAACTTGCTCCGACACTACTTGCTCCGCCATTACTCGTTCCGACACCATTTGTTCCTTTCGTTCTATTAACCCCTGGTCCGTAGACCTCACACTTCGCCGCACTATGACCATTTATTTTACACTTGTTGCAAAATTTGGTGCAGAACCCCGAGTGTTACTTTTCACACCTTTGGCATAGCTGTTTCTGATTGTTGTTGTTGTTGCGGTTATTATTGTTGTTGGGATGATTGTTGTAGTTGCTGTTGTTGTTGTTGTTGTTGTTGTTGTTGTTGTTATTGTTGAGCCGTTTGTTGTAGTTGCGATTGATGTTGCGATTGTTGTTGTTGTTGTATTGGTGATTCTTATCACCATTTTCCTCCCACTTTCTTTTGACTTGCTTCACATTGGCCTCTTCAGCAGTCTGTTCTTTAATTCTTTCTTCAATCTGGTTCACTAGTTTGTGAGCCATTCTACATGCCTGTTGTATGGAGGCGGGCTCGTGTGAACTTATATCTTCTTGGATTCTTTCCGGTAATCCTTTCACAAATGCGTCGATCTTCTCTTCCTCATCTTCGAATGCTCCCGGACACAATAGGCACAATTCTGTGAATCGTCTTTCGTACGTGGTAATATCAAATCCTTGGGTTCGTAACCCTCTAAGTTCTGTCTTGAGCTTATTGACCTCGGTTCTGGGACGGTACTTCTCGTTCATCAAGTGCTTGAATGCTGACCACGGTAGTGCGTACGCATCGTCTTGTCCCACTTGCTCTAGATAGGTATTCCACCATGTTAACGCAGAACCTGTGAAGGTATGCGTAGCGTACTTCACTTTGTCTTCTTCAGTACACTTACTTATGGCAAACACCGATTCGACCTTCTCGGTCCACCGTTTCAATCCGATCGGTCCTTCGGTTCCATCAAATTCCAAAGGTTTGCAGGCAGTGAATTCTTTGTAGGTGCATCCTACACGATTTCCTGTACTGCTAGATCCAAGGTTATTGTTGGTATGTAGCGCAGCCTGTACTGCGGCTATGTTTGAAGCTAGAAAAGTACGGAATTCCTCTTCATTCATATTCACGGTGTGTCGAGTAGTCGGTGCCATTTCCTTCAAAATAGTTAAATGGAACAAGTTAATCATACAGAATATTAAGAGTAGTTAATAGTATTTCGTAGCATAATATGAACTCATTTATAAAAGCTTTTTCTTCATATTAGCGTTTTATAAGTTTAAATTCGGGTAGTACCTACCCGTTAAGTTCATACTTAGTAGCTAATATACAATTCAACTACTACAATTCTATATGAAAAACTGATTATAATAATATTTCGCGTTCAAACTTTTATACAATATTTTACAAACTTACAATACCGCTTATTTTACATAAAGCATGAAATATAGCACACAATAACTTTGATACAAGATAGTTGTGAAGATAATTCTAGCTAATACACAAGTCGTTCAGCAAAGGCAATAAAGACACGTAATTCATACGTCCAGAAACAAGTCATGCATTCTGGTTTTACTAGGACTACTTCCCATCCTTGGTCTTGTGCAACATAACCGTTATGGCCGTTGATAAGACAGCGTGTTGTAACGTCATCAAAGGGACGAGGGTTACGTAATGTCCAACAGTCCCGTAACAATCTAAAAACCCCATTTCTTACCCCAATTACCGACTCCGTCACTTGTGGAAATGTTTTGTTTAATAGTTGTAGCCCGATGTTCTTGTTCTCACTTTGGTGAGAAGCGAACATTACTAATCCGTAAGCATAACATGCTTCTTTATGTTGCATGCTAGCCGCTTTTTCTAAATCACGAAGTCCAATATTCGGATATATTGAGTCAAAATAATTTCTTAACCCGTTGCGTAAAATAGCATTTGGGTTCCCCGCAATATATGCATCAAAGTAAACACATCGTAACTTATGGGTTTCCCAATGTGATATCCCCCATCTTTCAAACGAAAGTCTCTTATAAACCAAGACATTCTTGGAACGTTCTTCGAATGTCTTACAAACTGATCTCGCCTTAAATAGTTGTGCCGAGGAATTCTGGCCGACTCTAGACAAGATTTCATCAATCATGTCTCCGGGTAGGTCTCTTAAAATATTGGGTTGTCTATCCATTTTGTGTTTTTAAACTGTAAAATAGACAAGAGTTAGATTCATAAAAAAAATACTTATTAATACAAGCAATTTTTACATATATCATAAAGCATAAGAACACTATATTACATATATTACACCACACGAATACAACTATCTTATTCCGACTCGTTCGTTTCTTCTTCTTCGATTTTTGTTCGTTTTGCCAAGTTTCTAGGGATATATGATGTTCCCCTTATACGAGCCGTCGTTATCCACATTGGTTTAGAAAAACCTGGTGGTTTAGAGGTTCCCGGGTCATTGTTACAACTTAAGGACTTCGGGGGTTGACGATACATATACAGTTCATCGGGGTTGAAATTAGATTTTTCTATTTTTATGCCCTTTCCCTTATTATTTTCTTTTGCCTTTTTAAATTCAGTTGGGGTAATTTCTATAACATCATCGGAATTCTCGTCGGAATCTGATTCATCGGAGAATTGGTAATCCTCCCAATATTTTGCTTCCTTGGCGGAAACACCATTGACCATAATTAACCTTGGTCGGTTGGTTGAGGATTTTCTTTTACTTAACCGTTTTATTATTTCCCCCACCGGTTCTATTTCTTCATCCGGTTCCGATTCTTCTTCCGGTTCCGATTCTTCTTCCGGTTCCGACTCTTCTTCCGGTTCCTCTTCGGGAACTTGTGAATCAGTCCACGAATCATTCCAATTTACATTTGACTCTTCATTATTATTAGGTGAGTCAATGGGACTTGTTCTAGAGGTAGACATCTATCACATAATATCAAACGCGTTAAGAGATTAATATATCACATAATATTCACATGTTAAAAATATATAGTTTCCAACAAAATTTGTTAAGCAATCATTTTTCAAGTAAACACGGTCGAAGTCCAGACTCACTAATGCATCCTAACAAACTAGATAAGACACACTAATGCAAAATTCTGGTTCTCTAAGACCATCGCTCTGATACCAACTGAAATGTCCCGTTCTTATTGATTAAAAACGTTCCATATTAATTGATTTCGTTGCGAGGTTTTGACCTCTATATGAGACGTTTTTCAAAGACTGCATTCATTTTTAAACAAACCATAACCTTTATTTCATCAATAAAGGTTTAAAAAGCTTTACGTAGATTATCAAATAATGATAATCTAAAATATCCTGTTTACACACGACCATTACATAATGGTTTACAATACAAATATGTTACAACAAAATAAGTTTCTTGAATGCAGTTTTTACACAATATCATACAAGCATGGACTCCAAATCTTGTCCTTATTTAAGTATGCAACAGCGGAAGCTCTTAATAATCACCTGAGAATAAACATGCTTAAAACGTCAACAAAAATGTTGGTGAGTTATAGGTTTAACCTATATATATCAAATCATAATAATAGACCACAAGATTTCATATTTCAATACACATCCCATACATAGAGATAAAAATCATTCATATGGTGAACACCTGGTAACCGACATTAACAAGATTCATATATAAGAATATCCCCATCATTCCGGGACACCCTTCGGATATGATATAAATTTCGAAGTACTAAAGCATCCGGTACTTTGGATGGGGTTTGTTAAGCCCAATAGATCTATCTTTAGGATTCGCGTCAATTAGGGTGTCTGTTCCCTAATTCTTAGATTACCAGACTTAATAACAAGGGGCATATTCGATTTCGATAATTCAACCATAGAATGTAGTTTCACGTACTTGTGTCTATTTTGTAAATCATTTATAAAACCTGCATGTATTCTCATCCCAAAAATATTAGATTTTAAAAGTGGGACTATAACTCACTTTCACAGATTTTTACTTCGTCGGGAAGTAAGACTTGGCCACTGGTTGATTCACGAACCTATAACAATATATACATATATATCAAAGTATGTTCAAAATATATTTACAACACTTTTAATATATTTTGATGTTTTAAGTTTATTAAGTCAGCTGTCCTCGTTAGTAACCTACAACTAGTTGTCCACAGTTAGATGTACAGAAATAAATCGATAAATATTATCTTGAATCAATCCACGACCTAGTGTATACGTATCTCAGTATTGATCACAACTCAAACTAAATATATTTTGGAATCAACCTCAACCCTGTATAGCTAACTCCAACATTCACATATAGAGTGTCTATGGTTGTTCCGAAATATATATAGATGTGTCGACATGATAGGTCGAAACATTGTATACGTGTCTATGGTATCTCAAGATTACATAATATACAATACAAGTTGATTAAGTTATGGTTGGAATAGATTTGTTACCAATTTTCACGTAGCTAAAATGAGAAAAATTATCCAATCTTGTTTTACCCATAACTTCTTCATTTTAAATCCGTTTTGAGTGAATCAAATTGCTATGGTTTCATATTGAACTCTATTTAATGAATCTAAACAGAAAAAGTATAGGTTTATAGTCAGAAAAATAAGTTACAAGTCGTTTTTGTAAAGGTAGTCATTTCAATCGAAAGAACGAGATCTAGATGACCATTTTAGAAAACATACTTCCACTTTGAGTTTAACCATAATTTTTGGATATAGTTTCATGTTCATAATAAAAATCATTTTCTCAGAATAACAACTTTTAAATCAAAGTTTATCATAGTTTTTAATTAACTAACCCAAAACAGCCCGCGGTGTTACTACGACGGCGTAAATCCGGTTTTACGGTGTTTTTCATGTTTCCAGGTTTTAAATCATTAAGTTAGCATATCATATAGATATAGAACATGTGTTTAGTTTATTTTAAAAGTCAAGTTAGAAGGATTAACTTTTGTTTGCGAACAAGTTTAGAATTAACTAAACTATGTTCTAGTGATTACAAGTTTAAACCTTCGAATAAGATAGCTTTATATGTATGAATCGAATGATGTTATGAACATCATTACTACCTTAAGTTCCTTGGATAAACCTACTGGAAAAGAGAAAAATGGATCTAGCTTCAATGGATCCTTGGATGGCTCGAAGTTCTTGAAGCAGAATCATGACACGAAAACAAGTTCAAGTAAGATCATCACTTAAAATAAGATTGTTATAGTTATAGAAATTAAACCAAATTTGAATATGATTATTACCTTGTATTAGAATGATAACCTACTGTAATAAACAAAGATTTCTTGAGGTTGGATGATCACCTTACAAGATTGGAAGTGAGCTAGCAAACTTGAAAGTATTCTTGATTTTATGAAACTAGAACTTTTGGAATTTATGAAGAACACTTAGAACTTGAAGATAGAACTTGAGAGAGATCAATTAGATGAAGAAAATTGAAGAATGAAAGTGTTTGTAGGTGTTTTTGGTCGTTGGTGTATGGATTAGATATAAAGGATATGTTATTTTGTTTTCATGTAAATAAGTCATGAATGATTACTCATATTTTTGTAATTTTATGAGATATTTCATGCTAGTTGCCAAATGATGGTTCCCACATGTGTTAGGTGACTCACATGGGCTGCTAAGAGCTGATCATTGGAGTGTATATACCAATAGTACATACATCTAAAAGCTTTGTATTGTACGAGTACGAATACGGGTGCATACGAGTAGAATTGTTGATGAAACTGAACGAGGATGTAATTGTAAGCATTTTTGTTAAGTAGAAGTATTTTGATAAGTGTATTGAAGTCTTTCAAAAGTGTATAAATACATATTAAAACACTACATGTATATACATTTTAACTGAGTCGTTAAGTCATCGTTAGTCGTTACATGTAAGTGTTGTTTTGAAACTTTTAGGTTAACGATCTTGTTAAATGTTGTTAACCCAATGTTTATAATATCAAATGAGATTTTAAATTATTATATTATCATGGTATTATCATGTATGAATATCTCTTAATATGATATATATACATTAAATGTCTTTACAACGATAATCGTTACATATATGTCTCGTTTAAAAATCATTAAGTTAGTAGTCTTGTTTTTACATATGTAGTTCATTGTTAATATACTTAATGATATGTTTACTTATCATAGTATCATGTTAACTATATATATATCCATATATATGTCATCATATAGTTTTTACAAGTTTTAACGTTCGTGAATCACCGGTCAACTTGGGTGGTCAATTGTCTATATGAAACATATTTCAATTAATCAAGTCTTAACAAGTTTGATTGCTTAACATGTTGGAAACATTTAATCATGTAAATATCAATCTCAATTAATATATATAAACATGGAAAATTTCGGGTCACTACAGCGATTAGTTCCAAGACCAACGGGTCAACGACCAATAGGGGTTAAGTGGATTTTTAAGAACAAAAAGGATTCTGATGGAATTGTGGTTCGAAATAAGGCACGTCTTGTGGCCAAGGGATATCGACAACAAGAGGGTATTGATTATGACGAAACGTTTTCTCCGGTTGCTAGGATTGAGGCTATTCGTCTTTTCCTTGCATTTGCTTCTCATATGAAGTTCACAGTGTTTCAAATGGACGTCAAAACAGCTTTTCTGAACGGTCATCTTCAAGAGGAAGTCTATGTCAATCAACCAAAAGGCTTTGTCGATCCCATTCATCCAAATCACGTATACTACTTGGAGAAAGCTTTATATAGTCTGAAGCAAGCACCGCGTGCATGGTACGAGACCTTAACAAAGTATTTGCTGGACAATGGCTTTTCTCGTGGAATGATTGATACAACGCTATTCATCCGTAAAAACCACGATCACATTCTCTTGGTTCAAATTTACGTTGATGACATTATTTTTGGTTCCACGTCCCCGGCCTTATGCAAAGAATTTGGTGACCTTATGGCCAACAAATTCGAAATGAGCATGCTTGACCAGTTAAATTTATTTTTGGGGTTACAAGTAAAACAATTACCAAACGGGATTTTTCTCAGTCAAAGAAAGTATATCAATGATATGCTAAAACGTTTTAAAATGACTGCTTTAAAACCAATGACAACCCCAATGAGAACTTTACTGGATGCTGATACTAATGGGGAACCCTTTGATATTACGCTTTATCGAAGCATGGTTGGTTCTTTAATGTATCTGACTGCAAGTCGACCTGACATTACACTTGATGTAACTGTTTGTGCCCGCTTTCAGTCAAACCCTAAGAAATCTCATTCCAAAGCGTTTGTTAGGATTTTTCAGTACCTTAAAGGTACACCTAACCTTGGGATCTGGTATCTTCATAGATCTGATTTCAATCTCACTACTTACACTGATGCAGATCATGGCGGTTACCATGTTGATAGAAAAAGCACATCTGGATCAATTCAGATGTTGGGGAATAGGCTAGTTGGTTGGTCATTCAAAAAGCGGAACTGTGTGTCTTTATCAACAGCTGAGTCTGAGTACATTGCTGCAGCTCATTGTTGTTCACAAGTTTTATGGATACAAATTCAACTTTCAGACTATGGCTTTAAGTTTTCTAAGACCCCGATTTACTGTGATTCACAAAGTGCTATTGCAATAACAAGCAACCCGGTCCAGCATTCTAAGACTAAACACATAGATATTCGCTATCATTTCATTAAGGACCATGTAGAGAAAGGGGATGTAGAGTTATACTTTGTGCCTACCAAAGTACAATTAGCTGACATTTCACTAAGCCCTTAGATGAACTTAGGCTAAAGTTCTTGATCAAAGAGATTGGCATGGTAGAGTATAGTGCTTGATATTCCTTAGATCTATTGGGACTTATTCTTGGGATCTTGTGTTTAGGGGGAGTAGATACATTCTAGGGGGAGCAACTACTTTCATATGCTTTGGATATCATCTTTTAAGGGGGAGCCTTTAGATTTATGATAACTTTCTGGATATAATTGTTCAATGGTTACGTAAGGGGGAGGTAACTCATTGATACCATATTTCAAGGGGGAGTTAATTCATTTTCTTGGAAATTTTATCAAAATGCTGATTTACTTTCTTGTATCTCACATTTTGAGAGGGAGAAAAAGGGAGAAAATGAGAAAATTACTCAAAAATATTGTTTTTCAAAAAGTGAATTCATAAATTCTTTGTTTTATATCTGAAATAATTCACTAAGGCTTGTATACATCTCAGTATGCAACCCGTTTTAACATTTGGTATCACTGAAGATTTGTACTTTGTTCACTAATTCAAAGTTCTTTAAGTACAAATCATATTTTAAAAAATTCATAAAAATTGGAAAAGATAAAATCTAAAAATATTTGATTTTTACTGAATAAATGTTATTTTTAGCATTATACCGAATCTGACATCCAACAGTACAGATTCGGTAAGTTCAAAGTTTTCAAATATTGTCTCAGAATTGTTTATCATGAAAAGATTGAAATGAATTTTAATAGGAAAAATCAATTTGTCAAGATTTTAAAGTTAAATTGATAAAATTTTGAAAAGTGGACTGTATTCGGTAAAATAGGCCCATTCGGTAAAGCCCATTCGGTACTTTATCTTCGGTATCTATAAAAGGAGGGTCAAAGTCAAACTAACTCTCTTACTGTGCTTAATTACCTACCGAGTCTTATTGAACATACCGAATCTGCCTAATCTACCGAATCCGTTCTTCTGTTCTTCAAATATTTGGTATAATTTCATTTTAATCATTGCTTTAGATACATACGTGTAGATCTGAGATAATTAAATGTTTTCTAACCAGAAAAGATCAAAATAACTGGATTGTGACTCTCAATTTTGAAATTTTGGTGATTATACCGAGTCTGAGTCGTATTCTACTAATCTTTGATTAAACTTAATTGATTTGGTTAATTAACATGAATTCTTGTCTACTCTGAGTTATATTAATTGATCTATCATTTGACCAAGTTTGATTACATGTTTAATTGATTGTTTGATGGATTCTGTATCTACCGAATATGTTCTATCTACCGTGCCGAGTCTGTTCATACGATTAACATGTTGATCTGCTTCTAATTAAGTGGTTAATTGATTATGGTTGTGATTTTACATGATAGAATATGCATGTTTGAGTGACTTTATGTTAATTTTGGAGATACCGAATCTGTTCTTCTCTTGATACCGAGTCTAACTTTTGGTACCTTGAAACTTTCTGATTTTTATCTTCAAACACTTAACATGTTTATTTTATATCTTTCTGATCTGAAAACTCAAGCTTATTTGGTTACAGAATCTCAAGTTTTCATGACTACCGAATCTGCTTGTATTGTGTTTAAAAATTGAATAAGTGTTGTTCTGATTCTTTGAGTTATATAATTGATTTTTCATGATGAATTTGTATTGTGATGAATATCATATGAATGTCATGATTGTGAATTACTTGTTCATATTTGAGTATAAAGGATTTTTATATCTTTGAAAAACCATAAAAATCATAAAATATAAAAGATAAAACATATACAAAGGATTTCAAAGGCAAATAAGAATAGAGATATATGTTTTATGTTAAATATCTTGTGATCTTCTATTTCTTATTTATACAGCTAAATGACGAACAATCACTTCATCAACTCTGAAACCAACATTCCCTGCAACTACTGGACTGCAATTCTAGAGAGGCACACTCTGTGGCCTGCTCTAAACTCTACAGTCAGTGTACCTGTAACAGATATGGAGCTACTTAATAGAACAATTAGGTTTGTGGAAGCTACACAACCTACTGCTGAAAATCCAGAGGGAACACAAGATCATTTTGAATTTCAACTGAGAGGAGTTCAAGGGAGGAGGAGTATCACTAAGGCTGATTTCAGGAGGATATTCAGACTTCTTGTTGTGCAGAATGCTCCTGCTTTTCCTGCTACTCAGCAGATGATGTCATCTATCTTCGATCTTAGTTATGTTGGAGCCCGCAATGTTCCTCCGGCTAAGTTTCAGAAGAAATATCTGCACTCAAGGTGGTATGTGATCTTCTCAATCATCAACAGATGCTTGCTGATGATAAGGAGTAGATCCGACAACCTGACTGTGCCTATGCTGAAGTTGTTCTACTCTTTCATAAGAGTAGAAGCTCCTGACTATGCAGAACTAATATGGAATTTGGTTCAAGCTCAAGTGGATAAACTAAGGGGTTCATACATCCCTTGCGAAAGGTTTTTCTGTATCTTTATCCATGATGCTATAAATGCTTGCAGAAATGCAAAAATATTTGTACCAGGTACACATGGATTACAGATGAAAAGATTTGGGGAGCTGAAGATGAATACCCCGATGGTATCTGATAATCAATTCACTGTGCCGATTCCAAATTGGCTAGTGAGGCTAGCTGAACCCCAAGACGCTCGTATGCGTTCTTATTTTGAGGCTGTAGGAATACCTCTTTCGAACCCGGTACAACAAGAACAAGTTGAACCCGCCGCGGTTCCATCCCCAGAGGTTTAGAGGAACCTGTAGTACAACCACCTGCACCAGCTAATCCTCCACTTAGGGTGAACCTTAAACGTTTTAGGGCAGCACACCAAGCTCAACCCGTGAGGATCAGGGAACCTAGTCCAACTAGGATTGAACCAACCCTTTCCACAACACCCGAAGTGAGCAGTGACACCGACACTTCAGCAACAGCATCTGAATCGTCTCCTGAACATTCTCCTAAGAGAACTCGATATATACCTAATGAGATGATTCAGACTCCGCCAACCCAACGAGTAACTAGATCTAGGACTTCGACACCTATCGTTCGCCAAGCAATTACTACAACCATTGGTGATACGGACCAAGACCTAGAATCAATTAGGTCACCCTCACCCATTTTCGTATCACATCCAATAATAACAGTAAGCCCTACGCTAAATGAAGTGCAAGCTTCGGTAAGCAAGAGATCTAAATGCATGGATGGTAAAAAGACCACTAAGCCCATCCAATCTAAATAGGACTTGATAATAAATCCTACAAAGCAAGGTGCTTCGGCATCTAAGGAAGTAAAGTCTTCCTCTGCAGTAAAGTCTGCGTTGACTCAATCGATTGAGGCAACTCAGTCATTGAACTCCAGAACGGCCGAAGGGGAGCCGAAAAGTCTTGAAAAGGCACCCTGCGTATCGGCTGGAAATCCTCCTGTGCCTCAACGTACAACAGGGTCTAGAGGTCCGGCTTATCTTAATGAGGGAGATCTGCCGTGTCCCATGGAAACGAGTCAACATGACAATCCTTCGGGATATTTATCAAACTTCTAGCAGACTGATCCCTTGGTTCATGAAAGTGATCCATTGGATCAAACCACTTCTCTTCTGGATTCTGAATCTCAGGGTCTGGAGGAAGAGTCTTTAACTGAAAGAGATGTGCCACCTCATGGTATATCAATGATTTCAGGAGTCGGAGATAGTAATATCTCTGCGAGAGCTAAATCAACGGGTAGTTCTGCTACTCTATCAGAGTCCCATGAGACTAAAGTCATGGAGGCGGATGCTTCGAAAGAAACTTCGCCGGTGACAACTCCGGTTGTTACCCAACCTCCATCAGAAGGGGATATCACAAATCTGACTAGTAGTATGTACAGCCCTACATATAAGAATAATACCGCACAATCATACTTACCTGCCCTCATGGCAACTCAAACACTTCCATCGACATCGCCTTCAACAGATGCTGTTGATGCTGCTTTTGTTCATGGTTACACCATTTTTTCACCAACTGGGTCACCTTCTCGGATTTCAAATAGATATGGATTACAGTATCTCTCTGACAATGAGGTGGAGGAGCTCTATCTTGCTGAGTTTGCTAAACGGACTGATCTTGATGAAGTTCGCGAGACTATGATGATTTATCTTGAGCAAGCAAGGATAGTGTATCCTTTCTCTCCATGCAAGTCGCCTGGACCAATTCACATGCCTGATCATGATGATTTCATTCCCAACAATCTTCATGAGGGGGAGAATAGAAAAAGTGGTCATAGGTCCAGTGGTTATGAAGCTGGTACATCTAGTCAACAGAAGGATAAAGATGTTGTTGATATATCTGATTCCGGTAGTGATGAAATTGAGGAAATCCAGTGTGAAAGTTTTCTAGATGAATCAGAAAGTCAGAGAGAGGGTGACTCAGGAATGTTAATGATTATGGATACAGTTGATCAATAAGAGAATAAGTCACCTCAAGAGAACAATCAAAACTTTGACAACATTGAAGATATTTTGAAGGGGTCATCGAGTATCGCTAATGAATTCAATGATCATCAATTTGTTAACTTGATATCTCCAACTAATGAATGTGGAATACACTTCGAAAAGGAGATTTTCTCTAATGGCAAAGAAGATACTACGACTCCTCCTGATTTGAATGTTCCATTTCAAACTGCAGAGATTGTTCTTGAGCGTGATGCTGATTACCAACTAAGTGAGGATGAAGAGAAAAAGATTCTTCGTTCACCATTCATTGAACAACAAGCGTATAGAATCTATGGTAATTCTGATCTCGTCCTTTCTGCATCAATGAGTGTTCTGGGTGCATGGAAATTTCATAAGAAGCCAGAATATCTCAAAGCTTATCTGAGTGTTCGCAATAAATTCAAATTGAAGAATGAAGAGAAACTTCAAATTCAGCAGAATTCAGAGACCAAAAGCATTAATAAGGTTTTGATGATTAATAAGGATGGAGTGAAGATGCCATTATTTCAAGTTACAAGAATGGATGATGAGGATTATCAGTTTTCAGAAGCGAATTTTGATAAACTAAAGATGGACGACATTATTTTCATTTACAATTATCTGATTAACTTGAATGAATCTGCAACAACTTATCATGCTACTGCAATGAAGGCAATCTACATGTTTATTCTTGATTCGATGAGATGGATGTCTGTTCATGATTTTCAAATGGGATTGGAATCTGGACACAAAAAGCTCGGAATCAAACCGCTAAATCAAGTGATTGAAGAGCTAAGATACATGTCCTTACTTGAAGTGAGCGACTGTCCATATGGGTGTGCATTTGTCAATTCTCATTATACAAAGATCTTCATCAGAGTCTCAGATTTCAGAAGATACTCAAACGGAACGTTGATGTATGCTTTCAAATACATGAGATGGAGACTGATCAATAATTGCTATTCAACTGAAGATAATGAGATTGTCAAATACATTCTCACAAGATTAAAAAGTCATCTCAAGACAAGAGTGAATATATGAAGATATGAGAATCTCAAGGGATTCAAATCTAAAGTTCACTTCAGAGGAACAAAGTTCCTTTAGATATTTTCGATAGGATTATATTGTAAAGATCACATTTAACACTAAGGGGGAGATTGTTAGGACCCCGAAATTTTATAGTGTTAATGTGAATTAAGCTTAAATGAAGGTTCCTTAGAAGAGGGCTATATAAGGAACCTAAGTAGTCCTAATTAGATAGCCATTGCATTGTAAATGAGTTCTAGAAGCTGTGGAATGTAATTTTACCGATTCTCTCTCATACCGAGTCTCCTTCCTACATACCGAATCTCACTCTATCTTATCATTACTCTCAATCTCATCATGATCTGACCTATCAAGGGCAACAGCCCAAACGGTTTGTGTGTTGGAGAGGTTAACGAGGGGTCTCGGGTTCGAGCCCTGCAGACAGCAACTATTTTTTTAAAGGCCGTATAAGGTAGTTTTTAATGTCAAAAATCTTTATTATTATTATTATTATTATTATTATTATTATTATTATTATTATTATTATTATTATTATTATTATTATTATTATTATTATTATTATTATTATATTTATTATTATTACTGTTATTAGTAATATAATTATTAAGGATAGTATTTTTACAAATATATGTATTATGATGGGGAAATCCATTTATAAATACAAATATGAATATCATTATTATTAATGTATTTATTAATCTCATTTAAAAAATATAGCTTTAACATTTTTCCACTAGTATAACTATTATTATTATTAATACGACTAGGATTATTATTATTATCAACAAAAGTATTATGAATATTATCATATTTTACAAAAATTATTATTTTGTTATTATTAAAACTATTATTATTATTATCATTATTATCAAGTATTATCTATATCATTAGTATTAAGACAATATTGTTTATGAAAATAAAAGTTTTAAAACAATGTTGTTAAGATTATAAGTATTAAAATAAAGATTATAGATATAAAAATACATTTATATAATATAACCTAACTAATTTAATAATACTATATATAAAAGGAATATATATAAATAATTAATAAAACTTATAAATTATTAAATATAACAAGTACATCACTAATAATAATATATAAATTTACTTGATTGCAATTATGCATATTAATAAATATACAAATGATATAGGTTCGTGAATCCGAGGCCAACCCTGAAAGGACCCGTCCTAATCCAACTGGACGAAGTCACCAACAACTGGTTCCATTGCGATGATCTACTACAAGTACTGTCTTTAAAATGAGCAAATGCACAGCGGAATGATTCTTTTATACCTGAGAATAAACATGCTTTCAAGTGTCAACCAAAAGGTTGGTGAGTTCATTAGTTTAACATAAATAATCATTTCCATCATTTTAATAGACCACAAGATTTTCATATTTCAATACACATCCCATACATAGAGATAAAATATCATTCATATGGATTGAACACCTGGTAACCGACATTCACAATATGCATATAAGAATATCCCCATCATTCCGGGATCCTCCTTCGGACATGATATAAATTTCGAAGTACTAAAGCATCCGGTACTTTGGATGGGGCTTGTTGGGCCCGATAGATCTATCTTTAGAGTTCGCGTCAATTAGGGTGTCTGTTCCCTAATTCTTAGATTACCAGACTAAATAGGGGCATATTCGGTTTAATAATCCAACCATAGAATGTAGTTTCGATTACTTGTGTCTATTTCGTAAAACAGTTCTAAAAGCAACGCATGTATTCTCAGTCCCAAAAATATATATTGCGAAAGCATTTAAAAAGGGATTAATGAAACTCACCATACTGTATTTTGTAGTAAAAATACATATTACGACATTAAACAATGCAGGGTTGGCCTCGGATTCACGAACCTATATTATTTGGATATTTATTAATACACATAATCGTAACTGAGCAGATTTATATATTACTAGTGATATAAATGTTTTAGTAATAATTTATATATTTATATATTAATATCATAGTATTTACATATCAAAAGTTTGGATTATATAATATTTATTATATCATTACGTTAATAATTTTAATAACTAATATTTATATTTGAACTAATATAAATGTAGTAAGTACCTAATATAAATGTAGTAAGTACCTGTTTAAATATTTTTAATACATAATTTATATTAATATGTTTAAATACTCAAAGTTTTTAATATGTTAATATTTTAAGTAAATACAATTTATATAGTTATATGAAAACGTAATATATTATATTGTTAGTAAATATTTATAAACTTGTTAATATGTCAATTAAAAATATATGCTCATATGTATATATATAGAAGATTATAATCAATATATATTGTATTTATTTCTAATATTCATATATAACAAGTTATATACTTATTTTCCATTAAAATCATATCATCTATAATACTTAAAATACTAATACTATTAATAATGATAATAACATTCATAATAATAATGTTAATAATAATAATACTTATCATATCAAGAACACTAATAATAATAATAATAATTAATATTAACAACATTAATATAGTAATAATAATAATAATAATAATAATTTACAACCTTTGAAGGGAAGCTCAATAAAAAGAATGCACCCGCCAGGACTCGAACCCGAGACCTCTAGCTCACATACTAACACTCCAACCCCTTGGGCTGTTGCCCCTTATCTGATTTAATAACATTACCAGTTTATTTAACCCGTATTTCCTTTTGTCTAATTCATCTCCTTCCTCAATCAATAACAGGCTCATCTTCATCATCTACCTTTATCATTCGAATCACCATTGAAGCATCATCACGTCCTCCTTCATCAACCTCGTTACCATCATCGTTATTATTTAATGATAACCTCATCATCATAAGTTTTTATCGACTAACATAAAATCATAACAACAATCATCATTATCTTAAATGATTTTCTCCCATCATCATCGTTCATCTTCATCGTATATTATTCATCGTCTTCCCTATCGAGCATTATCTTCTTTTTCAACATCAACCCGATTATCATCATCATTAGAAATAGAAAAAGAATGATGCAGCAGTAGCACGTCGACAACCAACAATAACTAGTCTAAATGGGTTTTGGGTCGATTTTATAACAAGTTTTATTTTAATTGTAAGATGGGCTTCGGCCTATACAGCATCATAAATCCAAAACATCTTGATCCAAAAACAATTCGTGGTTTGGTCTGTTTGGTTTATCACTCAACTGAGAATGAGAAAAAAAAAAAAAAATAGCGGATCTATTTCATCGTGTACCAATTATCATATTTATCCCCACTTCACTTTATGTGGTCATTTTGTCTGCCATCAAACTCCATTAGTGCCACATGTGTGCTTGTAATATAATAATTAATCAAGTTGACAAATCCAAATAAATACTCCATGATACAACTTCATTTCCTTTACAGCTTATCACCAATATTATTTTGATCACTATCGTTCATCATCTAGGAGTTTGGAAGAAAGAAGAAAAAATTAATTTGCTGCAGTCGTCTAGTTCAGAAAAGGAGAAACAATTATTGTAGCAGTAAAGAATAGCAGGTAAGTTTAGTTCAAATGGGTTTCGTTGACCGGGAACTAAAACGTGTGGGTTTTTGGGTTGCGTCCGAACAAAAGCAGGAACAAGGAGATAGTTGTTGAGGTTGACTATGGTGGTGATGTGTTCAAGTGTTGACGGTAGTCAGGTGGTCGTGGAGATAATCCATGGAGGTGGTAAAGTAGTTCCAAAGTGGTTCAAGTAATGAAGTTCTTGGTGTCGTGTTGGTGATTGAAGAAAGGATAACGAGATGTTGACTGGTTCTTGATTCAAGCAACTCAACAAGAAAAATAATGGATTTGTTCTTGTCTCAAGTAGTTTCAAAGGTGATTAAAAGAATGGTGTGAAGGTGTTTGTAAATGGGTGGTTCGATCAATTAACGAAAGAGATGATTGATCAGTGGTGGTTTTGAGTTTAGTTTATCAAGTAATAATATATGTAGGTGTGTCCATCAAACCATAAGCAAATGTGTATGTAAATATAATATGTTTAGTACATGATTTAATAGTTAACTAGATCCTAATTGATTTTGTGAATTCGATGCTTAACAATTTGTAGACAAGAAGTACAAGCAATTTGTATTAGGTGGAAAAACAAGATAATAAAACAAATAACAAAAGTAAACAGATTTGTATTTATCTGATTTTTAATTCTCTCACACTTGCATAAAGAAATATGTAATACGAAGTTTCTTTTGTTTGATATCGAAATTTTGATGGACAAGTAACGGATTATAGATAAAAACAGAATTGTGTACAGCTTGAAAGTGAGGCACATAGGATGCTTTCCCTTTATCTGAATTCTATATATGTATGATTAATATTAATAATTAGTATTATTTGTTTATAAATATAATTATATTAATAATAAGATTATTGTTAATATTATAAAAAAGTTACTAATAAGAATAATAATCGGAATAATAATAGTGTTATTAATAATATTAAACTAATATTAATACTAATATTAATGATAAAAGTAATGATAATACTAAATCTTAAATAAGTATGATACCTTTTAGTAATCATATTCATAATGTAATAATAATAATAATAATAATAATAATAATAATAATAATAATAATAATAATAATACTAATATCATCAATACCAATATTAATGTTAATATTAATAGTAATAATGAAAATAATATTAATATTACTTACAACAATGGTTCGTGAATCGTCGAGTACTGTCAAAGGACAAATGCATTCATACATACTGTTCTAAAATTTTGTGACTCAACATTATAGACTTTTGCTTATCGTGTCGAAACCATATAAAGATTAAGTTTAAATTTGGTCGAAAATTTCCGGGTCGTCACAAACCCTGCATTGTTCAATATAGTCATATGTATTTTTACTACAAAATACATTAGGTGAGTTTCATTTGCACCCTTTTTAATTGCTTTTGCAATATATATTTTTGGGCTGAGAATACATGCGCTGCTTTTATAAATGCTTTACGAAATAGAGACAAGTGATTAAAATGATATTCTGCTGATCGATATGCTAGGTAATTTAGTTACATGTTATAAGAGCATGTAAGCGCGAATTCTAAAGATAGATCTATCTGGCTTAACACCCCCATCCTGTAGGCGGTACTAGACATAAGAGTTAGTGGGCGGATGTTTAGTACTTCGAGGATTATTTATACACTTGCGAGTGTATGTATCCATCTTTGTGAAGATGACTTATTATATTATTGTTAAGGTTGGTTACTGAGTCCTCAACATAAGCAGAACGGTTTTATACACTTGCGAGTGTACATATATTTATAAACGGAAATCTTGTGGTCTATTAATATATTGGAATGATTGTTTTGATAAACCTATGAACTCACCAACCTTTTGGTTGACACTTGAAAGCATGTTTATTCTCAGGTATGAAAGAAATCTTCCGCTGTGCATTTGCTCATATTAGAGATATTACTTGGAGTCATTCATGACATATTTCAAAAGACGTTGCATTCGAGTCATTGAGTTCATCAAGATTATTATTAAGTCAAGTATAGCTGTATATATTATGAAATGGTATGCATGCCGTCAACTTTCGATGTAATGAAAGATTGTCTTTTCAAAAACGAATGCAATGCTTGTAAAATGTATCATATAGAGGTCAAGTACCTCGCGATGTAATCAACTATTGTGAATCGTTTGTAATCGATATGGACTTCGTCCAGATGGATTAGGACGGGTCGTTTCATGACCGTACTGCTTGCGAGTTGTTCTCTCATGCTGGGAATGTTTACAGGCACAACTGAACCACATAACTCGGTTGTTCGATGTGACGCAATCGTGGCAATTCCTCCCATTGTAGGGAACTTAATCAAGCCATGCACTACCGATGGTATAATATTAAAACGTCGTATGAAATTTCTCCCTAGTAGCGCATTGTAACGCGAAGTCAAACGAACCACATAAAAGTCAACTAACTCGTGTCTGACCAACTGCAGGTCTTTATCGTCCGCAAGCTCTATTATTAGCTCTATCCGGCCTAGCGGCCATGAACTTTCTCCAGAGAACCCTGATAGCGTAATATCGCGCTGGCGTAACTGCGCTTTAACTTCTGCAGGAAGGAAACGATAGCAATGATCATACATAATGTCGATGCCACTCTTGGTGTCAACATGCATGCGTTTGATCTGTATTCTGCAATTAGGAATGTGACACTTGATGATAATGGGCTCGTTAACTGTGTCAATCGACATTACGGGAAGGAATGAAATTGGAATGAGCTCCCAATCCTGGTAGTCGTTGTATTTCCTTCACTGGCCAACTTTGTCTGCATCAACCATATTGATGGTTACATCGGCACTTTTATCTTTATTTGTTTTTTGCCATGCGAACGTTTTAGCTTTTGAACTTTCTTCCGCGGCCTTTCCCTTATCTTTCTTTGGCGGCTTGAGATGATCCAATTTTCCTGCGCGTAGCGCTTCCAATACTCACTCCATTGAATTTTTACACCGATTGGTGCCATGTCCGTGATCGTCATGGAACTCGCAGTATTCTGTTTTATCCCGCTTTCCAAATTCTGTCAGCGGAGTTGGAACCGCAAAGGTTGCACATACTGGTTCAGTTTGTAGTGATCCAAACTTTTCCATGCTTATATATATTAAATGAAATTGGTATTTACATGATTAAGTGTTTCTAACATGTTAAGCAATCAAACTTGTTAAGACTTGATTAATTTAAAAAGGTTTCATATAGACAATTGACCACCCAAGTTGACCGGTGATTCACGAACGTTAAAACTTGTAAAAACTATATGATGACATATATATGATTATATATATAGTTAATATGATTTTATGATAAGTAAGTATCTCATTAGGTATTTTAACAATGAGTTATATACATAAAAATGAGACTATTAAATTAAGAAACTCGAAAACGATATATATAACGATTATCGTTATAACAACGTCTTACTAAGTACATATGAATCATATTATGATATTGATAAACTTGGTTAATTATGTAAATGATAAGTAAATATATCATTAAGTGTATTAACAATGAACTACATATGTAAAAATAAGACTACTAACTTAATGATTTCGAAACGAGACATATATGTAACGATTATCGTTGTAACGACATTTAACTGTATATATATCATACTAAGATATATTATATATCATAATATCATGATAATGTAACAATTTAACATCTCTTTAGATATAATAAACAATGGGTTAATAACATTTAACAAGACCGTTAACCTAAAGGTTTCAAAACAACATTTACATGTAACGACTAACGATGACTTAACGACTCAGTTAAAATGTATTTACATGTAGTGTTTTAATATGTATTCATACACTTTTGAAAGACTTCAAGACACTTATCAAAATACTTCTACTTAACAAAAATGCTTACAATTACATCCTCGTTCAGTTTCATCAACAATTCTACTCGTATGCACCCGTATTCGTACTCGTACAATACACATCTTTTAGATGTATGTACTATTTGTATATACACTCCAATGATCAGCTCTTAGAAGCCCATGTGAGTCACCTAACACATGTGGGAACCATCATTTGGCAACTAGCATGAAATATCTCATAAACTTATAAAAATATGAGTAATCATTCATGACTTATTTACATGTAAACAAAATTACACATCCTTTATATCTAATCCATATACCAACGACCAAAAACACCTACAAACACTTTAATTCTTCAATTTTCTTCATCTAATTGATCTCTCTCAAGTTCTATCTTCAAGTTCTAAGTGTTCTTCATAAATTCTATAAGTTCTAGTTTCATAAAATCAAGAATACTTCCAAGTTTGCTAGCTTACTTCCAATCTTGTAAAGTGATCATCCAACCTCAAGAAATCTTTCTTATTTACAGTAAGATATCTTTCTAATACAAGGTAATACTCATATTCAAACTTTGATTCAATTTCTATAACTATAACAATCTTATTTAGAGTGGAAATCTTACTTGAACTTGTTTTCGTGTCATGATTCTGCTTCAAGAACTTTCAATCCATCCAAGGATCCTTTGAAGCTAGATCTATTTTTCTCATTTCCAGTAGGTTTATCCACAAAACCTAAGGTAGTAATGATGTCCATAACATCATTCAATTCATATATATAAAACTACTTTATTCGAAGATTTAAACTTGAAATCACTAGAACATAGTTTAGTTAATTCTAAACTTGTTCGCAAACAAATGTTAATCCTTCTAACTTGACTTTTAAAATCAACTAAACACATGTTCTATATCTATATGATATGCTAACTTAATGATTTAAAACCTGGAAACACGAAAAACACCGTAAAACCGGACATACGCCGTCGTAGTAACACCGCGGGCTGTTTTGGGTTTGATAATTAAAAACTATGATAAAATTTGATTTAAAAGTTGTTCTTCTTTGAAAATGATTTTTCTTATGAACATGAAACTATATCCAAAAATCATGGTTATACTCAAAGTGGAAGTATGTTTTTTCAAAATGGTCATCAAGACGTCGTTCTTTCGACTGAAATGACTACCTCTTACAAAAACGACTTGTAACTTATATTTCCGACTATAAACCTATACTTTTTCTGTTTGGATTCATAAAATAGAGTTCAATATGAAACCATAATAATTTGATTTACTCAAAACGGATTTAAAACGAAGAAGTTATGGGTAAAACAAGATTGGATAATTTTTCTTGTTGTAGCTACGTGAAAATTGGTAACAAATCTATATTAATCATATCCTAGCTAACTTATATTGTATTATACATGTATTCTAATATATTATGTAATCTTGGGATACCATAGACACATATGCAAATGTTTTGACATATCATATCAACCCATCTATATATATTATTTGGAACAACCATAGACACTCTATATGCAGTAATGTTGGAGTTAGCTATACAGGGTTGAGGTTGATTCCAAAAATATATATACTTTGAGTTGTGATCTAGCCTGAGACGTGTATACACTGGGTCATGGTTTGATTCAAGATAATATATATCAATTTATTTCTGTACATCTAACTCTGAACAACTAGTTGTAGGTTACTAACAAGGACAGCTGACTTAATAAACTTAAAACATTAAAATGTATTAAAAATGTTGTAAATATATTTTGAACATACTTTGATATATATGTACATATTTGTTATAGGTTCGTGAATCGACCAGTGGCCAAGTCTTACTACCCGACGAAGTAAATCTGTGAAAGTGAGTTATAGTCCCACTTTTAAAATCTAATATTTTGGGATGAGAATACATGCAGTTTTATAAATGTTTTACGAAATAGACACAAGTAAATGAAACTACATTATATGGGTGAATGATCGAAGTCGAATATGCTCCTTTTTCTTGGTAGCCTAAGAATTAGTAAACCGATCTACTAATTGACGCGAATCCTAAAGATAGATCTATTGGGTCTAACGAACCCGATCCAAAGTACCGGATGCTTTAGTACTTCGAATTCATTTTTATCATGTCCGAAGGATTTACCGAAATGATAGGGAATATTCTTATATGCATCTTGTTAATGTCGGTTACCAGGTGTTCACCATATGAATGAATTTTATCTCTATGTATGGGATTTATATTGAAACATGAAATCTTGTGGTCTATTATTATGATTTGATAATATATAGGTTAAACCTATAACTCACCAACATTTTTGTTGACGTTTTAAGCAGGTTTATTCTCAGGTGATTATTAAGAGCTTCCGCTGTTGCATACTAAAATAAGGACAAGATTTGGAGTCCATGCTTATATGATATTATGTAAAAACTGCATTCAAGAAACTTATTTTTGATGTAATATATTCTTATTGTTAACCATTATGTAATAGTCGTGTGTAAACGGTATATTTTAGATTATCATTATTTGATAATCTACGTAATGCTTTTTTAAACCTTTATAGATAAAATAAAGGTTATGGTTGTTTTAAAAATGAATGCAGTCTTTGAAAAACGTCTCATATAGAGGTCAAAACCTCGCGACAAAATCAATTAATATGGAACGTTTATAATCAATATGAACGGGACATTTCAGTTGGTATCCGAGCGTTGGTCTTAGAGAACCAGAAAATTGCATTAGTGTGTCTTACCGAGTTTGTTAGGATACATTAGTGAGTCTGGACTTCGACCGTGTTTTTCTTAAAAAACGATTGCTTAACATTTTTTTGTTGGAAACTATATATTATTAACATGTAAATATTATGTGATATATTAATCTCTTAACGTGTTTGATATTGTGTGATAGATGTCTACCTCTAGTATAAATCCCATTGATTCACCTAATAATAATGAAGAGTCGAATATATTTTGGGAAGATTCACAAATTCCCGAAGAGGAACCGGAAGAGGAGGAACCGGAAGAGGAGGAATCGGAAGAGGATGAATCAGAAGAGGAGGAACCAGAAGAAGAAGAGGTTTCGGAGGAAGAAATGTTGATACCTATATTAAATCGATTAAATAAAAGAAAATCCTCAACCAACGGACCCAAGTTAATAATGGTCAATGGTGTTTCCGCCGAGGAAGCAAAATATTGGGAAGATTACCAATTTTCCAATGAATCGGATCCCGATGAGGATTCCGATGATGTTATAGAAATTACCTCGACCCAATTTAATAAATCGAAAGAAAATAATAAGGGAAAAGGTATAAAAATAGAGAAACCCGATTCCAACCCCGATGAACTTTATATGTATCGGCAACATCCGTATTTCCTAAAATGTAACAATGACCCAGGAACCTCTAAACCACCTGGTTTTTCTAAACCATTGTGGAAAACAACGGCTCGTATTAGAGGAACACCATATATTCCTAGAAAATTAGGAAAACGAACCAAGTCTGAAGAAGAAGAAACCAGTGATTCAGATTAGAGGGTTGTAATCATGTTGTATATTATATGTATCGTAGTGTGCTTGTACTTTTATGTTCTATGTAAAAATTGTTTGTATTATTTAGTAATTATCTTTTACGAATCTAATCCATGTCTATTTTACAGTATAAAAACAAAATGGACGTTAAGGGTAGACAACCGAATATTTTAGAAGACCTACCAGAGGATATGATTGAGGAAATCTTGTCTAGAGTCGGTCAGAATTCATCAGCACATTTAGTTATGGCGAAATTAACTTGTCAAACATTTGAAAGACTTTCCAGAAATGCCTTAGTTTATAAAATGCTTTCCTTTGATAGGTGGGGAATATCACATTGAGAAGACCGTAAGTTACGCCGTGTTTTCTTTAAAGCGTTAAATGCGGGGAACCCAAATGCAATTTTACGCTACGGGTTAAGAACCTATTTTGACTCAACATATCCCAACATAGGATTTCGTGAATTAGAAAGAGCTTCTAACATGCAACATAAAGAAGCATGTTATGCTTACGGGTTAGTGATGTTCGCTTCTTACCAAAGTGAGAAAAAGAACATCGGATTGCAACTTTTAAATAAAACCTTCCCACAAGTGACGGATTCAGTAGTTGGGGTGAGAAACAAGGTTTTTAGATTATTACGGGGCTGTTGGACATTACGAAACCCTCGTCCTTTTGACGACATTACAACATGCTGCCTAGCCAATGGTCATAACGATTATTTTCCACAAGACCAAGGATGGGAAGTCATCTTAGTAAAACCAGAATGCATGACTTTTTTCTGGACTTATGAACTGCGTGTCTTTATTTCCTTTGCTGAACAACTTGCGTATTAACTAGGTTTATCTTCAAAAAAATTGTCCTGTATTAAAGTGTACTATATTTCATGTTATATGTAATATAGCGAAGTTGTAAGTTTGAAGAATATTTGTATGTGATATATTATTATAATCAGTTTTTCATATGGAATTGTAGTAGTTGAATTGTATATTAGCTACTAAGTATGAACTTAACGGGTAGGTAGTAGCCGAATTTAAAATTATAAAACGCTAATATGAAGAAAAAGCTTTTATAAATGAGTTCATATTATGCTACGAAATACTATTAACTACTCTTAATATTCTGTATGATTAACTCAATTCAGTTGTCTTTTTGAAGGAAATGACACCGACTACTCGACACACCATGAATATGAGCGAAGAGGAATTTTGTACCTTTCTTGCTGCAAACATAGCCGCAGTACATGCTGCGCTACATACCAACAATAACTCTGAATCTAGCAATGCAGCTAACGGCGCAAGAAATCATGTAGGATGCTCCTACAAAGAATTCACTGCCTGCAAACCTTTGGAATTTGATGGAACCGAAGGACCAATTGGATTGAAACGGTGGACCAAGAAAGTCGAATCGGTGTTTGCCATAAATAAGTGTACTGAAGAGGACAAAGTTAAGTACGCTACGTATACCTTCACAGGTACTGTGTTAACATGGTGGAACACCTATCTTGAACAGGTAGGACAAAATGCTGCTTACGCACTACCATGGTCGGCATTCAAGCAATTGATGAACGAGCAGTACCGTCCTAGAAACGAAGTCAATAAACTCAAGGCAGAACTTAGAGAGTTACGAACACAAGGGTTCGACATTACCACGTATGAACGACGATTCACAGAGTTGTGCCTATTGTGTCCGGGAGCATTCGAAGATGAAGAAGAGAAGATCGACGCATTTGTAAAAGGATTACCAGTAAGGATTCAAGAAAATGTGAGTTCACACGAGCCCGCTTCTATACAGAAGGCAAGTCGAATGGCTCATAAACTCATAAATCAGATTGAGGGAAGAATTAAAGAACAGGCGGCTGAAGAAGCCAACACAAAACAACTCAAGAGGAAGTGGGAGGAAAACGGTGACAAGAGTCACCAGTACAACAACAATTACAACCACAATCGCAACAACTATCCCAACAACCGCAACAACAATCGCAACAATAACCGCAATCCTAACAATAACTACAACAAACATTCCAACAACAATAACAACTACAACAACCGTTTCAACAACAATAACAACCCCAACAACAACCTCAATAACAACAACGGCAACAAAAACCAAAAACAGCCATGTCATAGGTGTGAAGAAAATCATCAGGGGTTTTGCACGACATTTTGCAACAGGTGTAAAAGAAATGGTCATAGCGCGACAAAGTGTGAGGTCTACGGACCAAAGTTTAATAGAACTAAAGGAACAAATAATGTCGGAACAAGTAATGCTGAAACGAATAGTGTCGGAGCAAGTAATACCAACGCTGTTTGTTATAAATGTGGAAAATCGGGCCACATTATTAGAAATTCCCCGAATCAGGGGAATACTAATGGGCAGGGCCATGGAAGAGTTTTCAATATTAATGCAGCAAAAGCACAGGAAGACTCGGAGCTTGTTACGGGTACGTTTCTTATTGACGATAAATCTGCTTATGTTTTATTTGATTCGGGTGCGGATAGAAGCTATATGATTAGAGAATTTTGTGCTAAATTAAGTTGCCCATTGACGCCTTTGGATAATAAATTTTTACTCAAATTAGCAAATGGTAAATTAATTTCAGCAGATAATATATGTCGGGATAGAGAAATTAAACTGGGTGATGAAACGTTTAAGATTGATTTAATACTAGTCGAGTTAGGGAATTTTGATGTAATAATTGGCATGGACTGGTTGAAGAAGGTAAGAGCAGAGGTCGTTTGTTACAAAAATGCGATTCGCATTATGCGTGAAAAAGGAAAACCTTTAATGGTGTACGGAGAAAAGAACAACGTGAAATTAAATCTTATTAGTAGTTTGAAGGCGCAAAAACTAATAAGAAAAGGTTGTTACGTCATTCTAGCACACATCGAGGAAGTTAAACCTGAAGAAAAGAACATCAGTGATGTTCCCGTCGCAAAAGAATTTCCCGATGTATTTTTGAAAGAATTATCGGGATTACCCCCACATCGATCCGTTGAATTTCAAATAGACCTTGTACCAGGAGCTGCACCAATAGCTCGTGCTCCATACAGACTCGCACAAAGTGAAATGAAAGAATTACAAAGTCAGTTACAGGAACTTTTAGAGCGTGGTTTCATTCGACCAAGCACATCACCGTGGGGAGCTCCTGTTTTGTTTGTCAAGAAGAAGGATGGTACATTTAGGTTGTGTATCGACTATCGAGAGTTGAACAAACTAACCATCAAGAACCGCTACCCACTACCGAGAATCGACGACTTATTTGATCAACTACAAGGCTCGTCGATTTATTCGAAGATTGATTTACGTTCTGGGTATCATCAAATGCGGGTGAAGGAGGATGATATTCCAAAGACTGCTTTTAGGATGCGTTACGGTCATTACGAGTTTATGGTTATGCTGTTTGGATTGACTAACGCACCAGCTGTGTTCATAGACCTCATGAACCGAGTGTGTGGGCTATATCTTGATAAGTTTGTCATTGTTTTCATTGATGACATACTTATTTACTCGAAAAATGATCAAGAGGACGAAGAACATTTGAGAAAAGTGCTAGAGTTGCTGAGAAAAGAAAAACTGTATGCTAAGTTTTCAATGTGTGCATTTTGGTCGGAAGAAGTTCAATTCCTCGGGCATATAGTGAACAAAGAAGGTATTCAGGTGGATCCAGCAAAGATTGAAACCGTTGAAAAGTGGGAAACCCCGAAAACTCCGAAACACATACGCCAATTTTTAGGACTAGCTGGTTACTACAGAAGGTTCATCCAAGACTTTTCCAGAATAGCAAAACCCTTGACTGCATTAACGCATAAATGGAAGAAATTTGAATGGAAAGATGAACAAGAGAAAGCGTTTCAATTGTTAAAAAAAAAAAAAAAAGTTAACTACGGCACCTATATTGTCATTACCTGAAGGGAATGATGATTTTGTGATATATTGTGACGCCTCAAAGCAAGGTCTCGGTTGTGTATTAATGCAACGAACGAAAGTAATTGCTTATGCGTCTAGACAATTGAAGATTCACGAACAGAATTATACTACGCATGATTTGGAATTAGGCGCAGTTGTTTTTGCATTAAAGACTTGGATGCACTACTTATATGGGGTCAAAAGTATTATATATACTAACCACAAAAGTCTTCAACATATATTTAATCAGAAACAACTGAACATGAGGCAGCATAGGTGGATTGAATTGTTGAATGATTATGACTTTGAGATTCGTTACCACCCGGAGAAGGCAAATGTGGTAGCCGACGCCTTGAGCAGAAAGGACAGAGAAACCATTCGAGTAAAATCTATGAATATAATGATTCACAATAACCTTACTACTCAAATAAAGGAGGCGCAACAAGGAGTTTTAAAAGAGGGAAATTTAAAGAATGAAATACCCAAAGGATCGGAGAAGCATCTTAATATTCAAGAAGATGGAACCCGGTATAGGGCTGAAAGAATTTGGGTACCAAAATTTGGAGATATGAGAGAAATGGTACTTAGAGAAGCTCATAAAACCAGATACGCAATACACCCTGGAACGGGGAAGATGTACAAGGATCTCAAGAAACATTTTTGGTGGCCGGGTATGAAAGCCGATGTTGCTAAATACGTAGGAGAATGTTTGATGTGTTCTAAGGTCAAAGCGGAGAATCAGAAACCATCAGGTCTACTTCAACAACCCAAAATCCCGGAATGGAAATGGGAAAACATTACCATGGATTTCATCACTAAATTGCCAAGGACTGCAAGTAGTTTTGATACTATTTGGGTAATAGTTGATCGTCTCACCAAATCAGCACACTTCTTGCCAATAAGAGAAGATGACAAGATGGAGAAGTTAGCACTACTGTATTTGAAGGAAGTCGTCTCCAGACATGGAATACCAATCTCTATTATCTCTGATAGGGATGACAGATTTATTTCAAGATTCTGGCAGACATTACAGCAAGCATTAGGAACTCTTCTATACATGAGTACTGCCTATCATCCACAAACTGATGGGCAGAGTGAAAGGGTGATACAAACGCTTGAAGATATGCTACGAGCATGTGTTATTGATTTCGGAAACAGTTGGGATCGGCATCTACCGTTAGCAGAATTTTCCTACAACAACAGCTACCATTCAAGCATTGAGATGGCGCCATTTGAAACACTTTATGGTAGAAAGTGCAGGTCTCCAATTTGTTGGAGTGAAGTGGGGGATAGACAGATTACGGGTCTGGAGATAATACAAGAAACTACCGAGAAGATCATCCAAATTCAACAACGGTTGAAAACCGCCCAAAGTCGACAAAAGAGCTACGCCGACATTAATAGAAAAGATATAGAATTTGAAATTGGAGAGATGGTCATGCTTAAGGTTGCACCTTGGAAAGGCGTTGTTTGATTTGGTAAATGAGGAAAATTAAATCCAAGGTATATAGGACCATTCAAGATTATTGATCGTGTCGGACCAGTAGCTTATCGACTTGAATTACCACAACAACTCGCGGCTGTACATAACACTTTCCAAGTCTCAAATTTTAAGAAATGTTTTGCTAAAGAAGATCTCACTATTCCGTTAGACGAAATCCAAATCAATGAAAAATTTCAATTCGTCGAAGAACCGGTCGAAATAATGGATCGTGAGGTTTAAAGACTTAAGCAAAACAAGATACCAATTGTTAAAGTTCGATGGAATGCTCGTAGAGGACCCGAGTTCACCTAGGAACGAGAAGATCAGATGAAGAAGAAATACCCGCACTTATTTCCAGAAGATACGTCAACACCTCCTTTTCGGGACGAAATTTATTTAACGGGTAGGTACTGTAGTGACCCGAACTTTTCCATGTGTATATATATTGAATGAAATTGTTATTTACATGATTAAGTGTTTCTAACATGTTAAGAAATCAAACTTGTTAAGACTTGATTAATTTAAATAGGTTTCATATAGACAATTGACCACCCAAGTTGACCGGTGATTCACGAACGTTAAAACTTGTAAAAACTATATGATGACATATATATTATTATATATAGTTAACATAATTTTATGATAAGTAAGTATCTCATTAGGTATTTTAATAATGAGTTATATACATAAAAATGAGACTATTAAATTAAGAAACTCGAAAACGATATATATAACGATTATCGTTATAACAACGTCTTACTAAGTAAATATGAATCATATTATGATATTGATACACTTGGTTAATTATGTTAAATGATAAGTAAATATATCATTAAGTGTATTAACAATGAACTACATATGTAAAAATAAGACTACTAACTTAATGATTTCGAAACGAGACATATATGTAACGATTATCGTTGTAACGACATTTAACTGTATATATATCATACTAAGATATATTATATATCATAATATCATGATAATGTAACAATTTAACATCTCTTTAGATATAATAAATAATGGGTTAATAACATTTAACAAGACCGTTAACCTAAAGGTTTCAAAACAACATTTACATGTAACGACTAACGATGACTTAACGACTCAGTTAAAATGTATTTACATGTAGTGTTTTAATATGTATTCATACACTTTTGAAAGACTTCAAGACACTTATCAAAATACTTCTACTTAACAAAAATGCTTACAATTACATCCTCGTTCAGTTTCATCAACAATTCTACTCGTATGCACCCGTTTTTGTACTCGTACGCACCCGTATTCGTACTCGTACAATACACAGCTTTTAGATGTGTGTACTATTGGTATATACACTCCAATTATCAGCTCTTAGCAGCCCATGTGAGTCACCTAACACATGTGGGAACTATCATTTGGCAACTAGCATGAAATATCTCATAAAATTACAAAAATATGAGTAATCATTCATGACTTATTTACATGTAAACAAAATTACACATCCTTTATATCTAATCCATATACCAATGAAAAAAAACACCTACAAACACTTTAATTCTTTAATTTTATTCATCTAATTGATCTCTCTCAAGTTCTATCTTCAAGTTCTAAGTGTTCTTCATAAATTCTATAAGTTCTAGTTTCATAAAATCAAGAATACTTCCAAGTTTACTAGCTTATTTCCAGTATTGTAAAGTGATCATCCAACCTCAAGAAATCTTTCTTATTTACAGTAAGATATCTTTCTAATACAAGGTAATACTCATATTCAAACTTTGATTCAATTTCTATAACTATAACAATCTTATTTCGAGTGGAAATCTTACTTGAACTTGTTTTCGTGTCATGATTCTGCTTCAAGAACTTTCAATCCATCCAAGGATCCTTTGAAGCTAGATCTATTTTTCTCATTTCTAGTAGGTTTATCCACAAAACCTGAGGTAGTAATGATGTTCATAACATCATTCAATTCATATATATAAAACTACCTTATTCGAAGGTTTAAACTTGAAATCACTAGAACACAGTTTAGTTAATTCTAAACTTGTTCGCAAACAAAAGTTAATCCTTCTAACTTGACATTTAAAATCAACTAAACACATGTTCTATATCTATATGATATGCTAACTTAATGATTTAAAACCTGGAAACATGAAAAACACCGTAAAACTGGACATACGTCGTCGTAGTAACACCGCGGGCTGTTTTGGGCTTGATTTAAAAGTTGTTCTTCTTAGAAAATGATTTTTCTTATGAACATGAAACTATATCCAAAAATCATGGTTAAACTCAAAGTGGAAGTATGTTTTTTCAAAATGGTCATCAAGACGTCGTTCTTTCGAGTGAAATGACTACCTCTTACAAAAATGACTTGTAACTTATATTTCGGACTATAAACCTATACTTTTTCTGTTTAGATTCATAAAATAGAGTTCAATATGAAACCATAGCAATTTGATTTACTCAAAACGGATTTAAAACGAAGAAGTTATGGGTAAAACAAGATTGGATAATTTTTCTTGTTGTAGCTACGTGAAAATTGGTAACAAATCTATATTAATCGTATCCTAGCTAACTTATATTGTATTATACATGTATTCTAATATATTATGTAATCTTGGAATACCATAGACACGTATGCAAATGTTTTGACATATCATATCGACCCATCTATATATATTATTTGGAACAACCATAGAAACTCTATATGCAGTAATGTTGGAGTTAGCTATACAGGGTTGAGGTTGATTCCAAAAATATATATACTTTGAGTTGTGATCTAACCTGAGACGTGTATACACTAGGTCGTGGTTTGATTCAAGATAATATATATCAATTTATTTCTGTACATCTAACTCTGCACAACTAGTTGTAGGTTACTAACGAGGACAGCTGACTTAATAAACTTAAAACATTAAAATGTATTAAAAATGTTGTAAATATATTTTGAACATACTTTGATATATATGTACATATTTGTTATAGGTTCGTGAATCGACCAGTGGCCAAGTCTTACTTCCCGACGAAGTAAATCTGTGAAAGTGAGTTATAGTCCCACTTTTAAAATCTAATATTTTGGGATGAGAATAAATGCAATTTTATAAATATTTTACGAAATAGACACAAGTAAATGAAACTACATTATATGGGTGAATGATCGAAGCCGAATATGCCCCTTTTTCTTGGTAGCCTAAGAATTAGTAACCGATCTATTAATTGATGCGAATCCTAAAGATATATCTATTGGGCCTAACGAACCCCATCCAAAGTACCGGATGCTTTAGTACTTCGAATTCGTTTTTATCATGTCCGAAGGATTTCCCGGAATGATAGGGGATATTCTTATATGCATCTTGTTAATGTCGGTTACCAGGTGTTCACCATATGAATGAATTTTATCTCTATGTATGGGATTTATATTGAAACATGAAATCTTGTGGTCTATTATTATGATTTGATAATATATAGGTTAAACCTATAACTCACCAACATTTTTGTTGACGTTTTAAGCATGTTTATTCTCAGGTGATTATTAAGAGCTTCCGCTGTTGCACACTAAAATAAGGACAAGATTTGGAGTCCATGCTTGTATGATATTATGTAAAAACTGCATTCAAGAAACTTATTTTTGATGTAATATATTCTTATTGTAAACCATTATGTAATAGTCGTGTGTAAACGGTATATTTTAGATTATCATTATTTGATAATCTACGTAATGCTTTTTAAACCTTTATAGATAAAATAAAGGTTATGGTTGTTTTAAAAATGAATGCAGTCTTTGAAAAACGTCTCATATAGAGGTCAAAACCTCGCGACGAAATCAATTAATATGGAACGTTTATAATCAATATGAACGGGACATTTCACAGTTGCCAAAATTTCTTTTGGAGTTTTAGACAAGCTTTTGAGCAGCGCATAGTTCTGATTGTTAATACCGCGCTGATTATTGTTTCGAAAACCACCACTTGTTCGACCTTTATCATTTCTTATAGGACCACCACTAGGGTATCTTCCGCGAGAGCTGTTACCGCGATTTTGATCGCGCGAACGATCATCATCGTCTTTCCTTTCGTTGCGTGAGCTAGCTGTTGGAATATCATTATCTTCGCCACTCCGCATATAGTCATGGCATTCATTAAGCGCTTCAGCATAAGTTGTTGGCACTGTATGGCGCAGATGCCTTACCAGTGTTGGATGACGCTCTGTACTTATACCATTATTAGCCCAGAAATTTGTTGCTCTGGCTTAAGATCTGGTATGCGCAGGCACTCATTAGTATGTTTCGTGAGAAATTCTCCCAAAGATTCCTTGGGTTTCTGCACAATATCGTGACATTCAATGTGGGTGCATTTGCGCGGCCTTTGATTTTGATACTGCAGCAAAAACTTCGTTCGCAGATCCATGAACCCGGATATGCTACCCGCCGGGAGTTTATTAAACCATTCGCGAGCAATGTCCTGCAATGTCATGGGAAATATCTGACACGCAACCGGATCCACCCAACCTTGGGTTCGCATTGCACCCTCGAAACACTGTAGGAAATCTTCTGGATCAGTTAAGCCATTGTAAGTACCTAACGTGTGAGGTATTTTGGTGCTGATGGAAATGGATATACAGTTATATGCGGAGGAAACTTATCAAAAGTGGTTGGCGGCTCAAAAGGTGGTTTGACAGGATCTCCTTTTAGCCCTGCGAAGAAACGTTTCATCATATCCTGAACAAAGTCAGGCTGCGAAAACAAGTGAACCATGTCAAGAGGTGCAGCCTGCATAAATTGACCTGCAAGATTTGCCTGTCCCTGTATATTTTGCCAAGGTTGCACCGATGTCTGCGGATATAACCAAGGCTGTTGCGTCAGAAAATAGGGAAGACCTGACGGTGCAGAGTATACAGGTGGTTGGAAAGGGACTGAAACCTGTGGCGCAGATATCTATCTGCGAAACCTGAGGGTATGCTGTTAAGAGCCCAACTGTATGCGCAGTGCTTTGCTGTTGCGCAGTTATTGGCGTCCAATGAGAGTTTGCGTCTGGAATGACACCAAACCCCCAACCTATTAAGTAATGCCTGCGCATCCGCATGGGTTCAGAAATTGCGATACTAGATGCGGCAGTTGCCAAGGCTGCAATGGTGTAAACGACGAATTTTGCTGAACACTCTGCGCAAGCAGAGGGATTGAAACCGTGGTAATGTAAATAGGTACCTGGCCGCAGCATACCACACGCGGAACTATTGTTTCACCGCTAGTGCCCATCAAGATGACCCTTGGGTCCACCGAGGAAAAATCTAGCCGCGTGGTTGTGACTGGTGAGTTTGCCCTTGGCGGTGTAATCCCATCCGGATATATCGGCTTGTACCTTAAGAAAGGCTCGCCGGATACTGGTGGAGGGTAAGGCATATATCCTGCCCCTGTAGTCATAGCTTGCGTCTGCTGATTACCAGACGGCGTGTTTTGATTGTCTGTTTGAGTACGTTCCGATGAGTCCCCGGAAGTCATGATACTATTAAATAGACAAAAAAATTCAGAAATTTTGTTAATAATGAGCCTTATAATTCAAAACTTTCTAAAAGAAAAAACAATTAAACATGTCTTGAATTAATTCGACTCTCAATGAAAGCACCACTTGATCATGCATATATTTTCCATAGGGTCAGTATGCATGTTCAATACGTAAAAGGGGGGTTTAAGGATCTTAGAACAAGGCTCTCCGGTCCGGCTGCCATGAATAACCCTGGCTGACATGATGATGTCGGCGGGGTGGCCAAGTGATTAAGTCTACCTTCGATAACGGTCGTTGATAAGAAGGCCCCTAGTAAGGTTGTAGGCGCTAGCTATTAAGAAACTAGCCTGTAAACCTTGAGAAAATGAATGATGGTAGCTTGCTACATAGGATGTGTAGTAGGTGGTGGTTACGTAATGTTGGTTATTCCTAGAATGATAATTAGGGTTTGTATATATAGGCAAACCCTAATTCTAGAACCATCCAAGATAATGATAATCTCGTCCATAACTAACTCCCCCGAATCACGGATATAATTATGGAAAAGATATCGACTTGATGACCAAGTAACTGCCGTACCGGGAACAAAGGCATTCGATACATCACCGCATGCCGCATACCGCATACAAGGTACACGTATTCGCATGCTATCAAGTGCCCGCATACGGATGGAATGCGCATGCGGGTTGCGGTATCATTAAGTTTCGGGAATACACTACTGATACACATCCAATTGCGCTGATAAAGTGAATCGCATATATTCATCGAAATATGAAAACCAACGTAGTGCATTAGTTTATAACTGACCATATCCAGTTAATTATATGATTAAACATCATGATCCGAGTAAGTTTAAAGTAGAAACTTATAGATTAATAAAATAAATAAAGAGAACACATATCTGAAATCGTTCAGATCTGACCGTAGTCGTTGAGATGCGATAGACCAGGTCGTAGGCTTATTGACTAGAACACGTGACAAATTGTTTGTGTCCCACGGATGGCGCCATTTTATCAAGCATAGATCTGCGCCGTGTACAGAGATACGCTTGAATCAACGAAAGAGGGGTTTTGGGGTTTCAACAACATCAACACTCCGGTCCGGTTACCGTGATAACCCAAATCGAGATGATGATCTCGAGAGGGTGGTTGATGGTTGAAGGCCGTCCGGTTGAGTCGGGTAGTCGGGCCGTGAGGGAAAAAAAGCCTAGGAAGGCAAAAACCCAAGATTTGTGTGTGAGTAGAAAAGGATGAGAGAGAGAGAGAGTGGAGAACAAAATAGAGAGAGAAAGATGAGATGGATGAGAAGTGGGGATGACCTTTATAGAAGGAATTTAGCGTTTTAAGAGACTTGTCGGCTTTTCCTAACTCAAGCCCAAGTGCAAGCTCAATGAAAAACATGATGGACTACGCACATCATCACAGTTCATAGCCTCATTCTATCGGTACGTGGTCAATATTTTGAATATATGTTTTGATAAACATGTGGTGTATATGATTTTTTATGAAACTTAAATATGATACTCCGTATATGATATAAGCTGTTATAATTTCAAGGATTGGTTTTAAATTGAAACTTTATATGACATTTTTTGTATCAAAAACACATAGTACGACGTATTAAATTTGAATAAACTCAACTTAGAAGGGTTTAAATTTTTGAATATGTAAATATTTATTTAATATATATTTAAATCAAATAAAAAATTGTCAATTAAAGTTAAAATACCTTGTTTTTAATAGTTAAATATAATGCAAGTAAATAAATAGATAAATTGAAGTATTAATTTTTATGCGTAGTAAAAAATTTTAACGTATATGTGAGCCCATTTTTATTTTTGTTTAGGACCTTTAAATTGTTGAGGTGACCCTGATATATATATATATATATATATATATATATATATATATATATATATATATATATATATATATATATATATATATATATATATATATATATATATAGACAAAATTTCAAATGAGAACCAGAAAAAGGCCAAGAACTGCGAGAACTTTTAATTTACAAAGATTTTCACATGTGAATAGATTGAATCACCCATAAATGTTAATGGAGAGTAAGAGTGAACATAAAACAGTTTAAAAAAACTTATATGTTACCTATATAATCAAATATAAAGTATTCTATTCACATGTGCATACTTTTTTGTGTAACATGTGAACACTTTATATAATTAACAATTTAACATGTAATTGGTGGTAATGAACATATGTTTGTTAATGATATGAACATTAATTAATATTTGAATGTAATTTGTTGCATATAAATGCATAAAAACGATGAAATTAAAAAGTTCTCGCAGTTCTCGTCTTTTTTGTGTTTCTCGTTTAAACCTGCCCCTATATATATATGTGTGTGTGTATATATATATATATATATATATATATATATATATATATATATATATATATATATATATATATATATCATTCCACTGGGGAGATCATAACAGATCAGGACTTGCCTGATTAATTATGCAACTAAAAAACAAAGTTTTATATACCCAAAACACAGTAAACAATGGTTATGTTATCTTTAAAATATTGGTCTTGAAATAACAACAAAAGATAAAGCAAATTGAAAATGTAACCCTGTAATGAAGTCAAGTAAAATAATTTTAGTTTTTTTTATCACCCAAGTCACTATTAATGCCTCTTCAGCTAGAGCCTCAAATGCAACATGTACTAAGAATATACAGTAACAATGATAATAATGATAAAGATTAATAATAAAGTTATAAACGTGTTAACAAAATAATTGTTCAACGTTCACCGTATAATTTGGTATGCAACCATTGGTGTAAGCGATTATATTTTGTAAAAATGTTAAGTATGGTATAAGTGACACAAGTTATATAGACTTTGGATTTGAGTTGCAAACAAGGTTACCTAGGGCTGTCATATTAAATCTAAAATATTTATAATGATTATCATGGATATGAGGCATTTATCTTTTGACATAATTGATGATTAAATGGAGTCTTTATGAGAGAAAAAGAAATGTAGTGAAGATAGTTATTAAATAAAAAAAAAGAATCTATAATATCTTATAAAATACTAAAATGATGTTGTCATGTTATACTTTAAAATGTAGTAACATGAGTTTTTAAAAGTTGTAATCTTTAATTTATTGCTATAATATTTAAATTATTAATATAAGTAAAAAAAGTTTCCTTTCTTATATTTAATGCATTAACTTTACGCTTCCCAAAAAGAAAATTAATAAAAAAAAAACTTCTCTCATGCTTATTACCCTATTTCATTATTTTCCAATTTCAATTGTCTTTAATGATAGGTCACATCATAGTGAGATTAGAAGATGTGATGAGTTAGAGTGAGACTCGGTAAGTGATGAACATATTCGGTATTAGAGAGAATCGGTAAAATTACATTCTACAGCTTCTTAAACTCAGTTACAATGTAACGACTATCTAATTAGGACTACTTAGGTTCCTTAGATACCCCTCTTCTAAGGAACCTTCAATTAGGCTTGTTTCACATTAACACTATACATACTTCGGGGTCCTAACAATCTCCCCCTTAGTGTTAAATGTGAAAATTATAATGTAATCCTATTGAGTAATCTTGAGATATCCAAAAGTAGCTTTCCATCTTTTGCCAGTGGGGTCAGAAAATTCAACTTGATTATCTGAAATCTTCTTTGAAGGCTTCCAGACACCCCATACATTTCTTGGATCTCCCTCATGTAATGGATATTCATCCATTTCTTTGAAATTCCGTTTTTTCTTTGACCACGAAGAATCTCAAATTGTCTAGTTTGGATCCGCTTTTTTAGATGATCTCTGATGTGTTTAATGAACTCTCCAAGACCCATTTTCATGCCAATATCATCAAGCTTGCTTTAATGGAACTTGAGATACTTCAGTGCAACCTTTAGTGTACCATCTGAATATTTGTGTACCTCGTTCGTTCGGATGAACACCTATTCTTTTTGTGAATTTACAAATACAAACCCTTCGGGTTCGAATTATATTTGAAACATTTTCATATCCTTCAGTCCCTTCGTGAATTGATTCAGATACGTGATTCGAATCTTTTTCCTTTTTGCTTCGAGACCAATCTGAAAGTCCTCACGTCTCATCAGTTCTATTGTCTCCATCATGTATCTCTTCACAACTTCCAAAGCTTGAGACTTAGCATACGGTTGAATTGCAAGAATACTGAGGTAGTTGTAGATGTGAATGATGTCAAGCATGTCTAGATTCTGAAAATCAGCCTCTGTGAACTTGTACAATTTCTCATCTTCTCTTACAAAATGGAACTGACTGATGACGTCATTCTTTACACTAATTTCAACTCCGACTCGAGTAATATCCAGTACTTCTGTTAACCGATAATTTCTATGAAGCCACAAATCATCTTCATTTCGATTGATATATTTCCTCCACATAAACTCATACCAGTTTCGTTCATTAGCTGGAAGCAATCGTGAACCAATATAGGTAAACCTTTTACTTCTTGGTGTCTCGTTCATGCGGAAGATCTTATAAGCATTTTCTTTGATGAATGTGTTTCTTAATGTCATGAAATCATGTTCAACTCCCAGTTGCAGTTGATGTTCCCGATTTTTGAAAAATAAACCGTTGTTGTATTTAAACCAGGAATTCACAGTAGTACTTGATGTTGTTGCACCCGAAGTCGAACTCTCACTTTCATTTGTTGGATTTGTTGTTTCATCTGTTGGAGCATTTTCATCTTCAATATGATCAAAGATTTCTTCTACGTTTGGAGTTTCATATTGACCACCACCATCTTCATCCGTAAAATCCTCTTCATCATCACTTTGTATTTCTAGTTCAGGATTCCCTTCATCAACTATCTCTACATCATCAGGAATAGCAGATAAAGAAGATAGTGTACTCAAGATAACAAATCCATCATCATCTGTCTACTCAAGATATAAATCATTTAAATCCAAATCCTCATCTACTTGTCCACCTTCAACCTCAGCTTGTGTTGATTGTAAGATTAGAATGATTACTTGCTCAGGTTCCATATTTTTAACATCATCATTATGAGAATAATCCATTTCTGATCCAGTATAAACCTGTTGATCTTGTGAAGTTGAAACAGATCTCGCACCACCACCCCTTGTTGAAATATCCAACGTTAGAAATTCTCCATCTACTACTATCTCCCCCTCATGGCTATTCCGAGGATCAGAATCGTCATGTTAATCATCACGGTGAGGACTTAGTGGAGAAGAGCATGAAGTAAGTGGATGTCGTACTCTGGCACGAAACATTGCTTGGAGCGAAGTACGTCGAAGAATATCAAGATTAACATGAGAAAGCATACGACTAAAATATTCTTTCTCCAAAGCATCATAATAATTTGTTGAATGTTGGGGTGATGGTGGAAAAGTAACAATAGGAACAGCATCAACAGCAACTGTTGAAGGTGATGTCGGTGAAAGTGTTTGAGTTGCCGTGAGGGGAGGTAAGGATAAGCGTGCGGTATTATTCTTATATGTAGGGTTGTACATACTACTAGTCAGATTCGTTATATCCCCTTCTGATGGAATTTGGGTAACAACCGTAGTTGTCGACGGCGAAGATTCTTTCGGATCACCCGCCTTCATGACTTTAGTCTCATGGGACTCTGAAAGAGTAGCAGAACTACCCGTCGGTTTAGCTCTCGCAGTGATATTGCTATCTATGACTCCTGAAGTCATTAATGTACCATGAGGTGGCACATCTCTTTCAGTTAAAGACTCATCCCCCAGACTCTGAGATTCAGAATCTGGAAGAGAAGTAGTTTAAATCAATGGATCAATTTCTTGAACTAAAGGAATAGTCTGCTGAAAGTCTGATAAATATCCCGAAGGATTGTCAGGTTGATTTGTTTCCATGGGACGCGGCAGATCTCCCTCATCAAGATAAGCCGGACCTCCAGGCCCTGTTGTATGTTGAGGCAATACGACATCATGAGGATGAAGTATATCAAGAGGATTTCTAGCCGATATGCAGGGTGCCTTTTCAAGATTTTTCGGCTCCCCTTCGACCGTTCTGGACTTCAACGATTGAGTTTCCTCAATCAATTGAGTCAACGCGGACTTTACTGCAGAGGAAGACTTTACTTCCTTAGATGCCGAAGCATCTTGCTCGATAGGATTTATTGTTAAGTCCTGATTAGATTAGATGGGCCAATTGGTATTTTTATCATCCGTGCTTTAAGCTCTCTTGCCTACCGAAGCTTGCGCTTCATTTAATGTAGGGCTTACTATTATTATTGGATATGATACAGAGATGGGTGAGGGTGACCTAACAGGTTCTAGGTCTTGGTCCCTATCACCAATGGTTGGATTAATTGTTTGGCGTACGATAGGAGTCATAGTCCTAGATCTAGTTACTCGTTGGGTTGGCGGAGTCTAAATCATCTCATCTGGGATATAAAGTGTCCTCTTTTTCGATAATTCAGGAGATGATTCAGTTGCTGATGAATCGGTGTCACTGCTACTCTCAGGTGTTGTGGAAAAGGTTGGTTCAATCCTAGGTGAACTAGGTTCCCTGATCCTCACAGGTTGAGCTTGTTGAGCTACCCTAGGTCGTTTGAGGTTTATCCTGAGTGGAGGATTAGCTGGCCTGGGTGGTTGTACTATAGGTTCCTCTACAACCTCTGGGGCTGAACCGCAGCTGGTTCAACTTGTACTTTTTGTACCGGGTTCGGAAGAGGTATACCTACCGTCTCAATATAAGAAAGCATTCTAGTGTCTTGGGGTTTAGCTAGCCTTACTGTAAGACCCGAATATTTTATTGTACTTATCTGTGTATAAGTTATTCAAGTTGTGGGGTTTAGGTTGTATTTAATTAAAAGGCAAAAGAAGCTGACCTGGGCATTTGGCGCGCCGCGCGGCCTTATGGCGCGCCGTGCCATTACGGGCTGACAGCTCACTTTGTTTTTAATTAGATATTTTGAGGGCAATTGGGTAAATTCACTTGAGGGCCGACCTTAAGGCCCTAGATCAGTTTTGGGGAGCCTCATAACTCCATTTTCATCTACTTCACTTCTTCCAATTTAGTTTCTAGAGAGAGAGAGATTCTTAGTGAGGGAAGGCTTGAATCAAGGAAGAACGAGGCGATTTCGGATCAAAGTGCGGGTATTAAAGTTGTTCATCTTTCCTCTGGCTACGTTTTGATCATAGTGGTATGCTCTAATCTTGATTTCCTTGTTTAATTTGTGAAAGGGTTAGAGTTAGGGTTAATGATGAACTTAAAACCCATTTGTGGGTGAATGGGGTGTTTTTGGATGAATTTGGGTCATGAAGACTCAAAGATGACTAACTAGGGTTTTCAAGTGTTAGATTGATGATTATGAACTTAATTGGTTAGTTAAAGTACTAGAACACTTTAATGATATGTAAATGGGTGTTATTGGGTATGGATGACCCAAATGGGTGTGTTGACTTTGAAATGGGTCAAATGAGTCTTTAATGACTTAAGCGGCCTAGCAAGTATGAAAACGTGTTAGCCTTGTGACCTAAGTGTGTTTTAAACCCATCTTGACGAATGATTAGGGTTTTGGTGTGTGTTGACCCAATTTAGGGTTAAGGGTGCAAATGGGTTGAAATTACACCTTGGGTCAAAATGGCTTAGAATGGTGAAAGGGTTTGGTTGACCGACCTGAGTTTGCGTTTGATTATATGCATAATGTGATAGGTACGTTACTTTGAGGTTTAGCAAGCTCGGGTATCTTTTCACAAGACTTTGAGGTGAGTGGAATAATTATATGCGTATGTATATAATGTATCTATTTGTTGTAGCGTGAAATGTGTAGTGTCGAGGTGCTAAGACACCATGTTTCACGTGAAGAGTGTAGCATCAAGGTGTTAAGATGCCACTCGGGTGTAGCATCGAGGTGTTAAGATGCCACCTAGGAGTGTAGTGTCGAGGTGTTAAGACACCACTCCGTAAATTAATGAGTGATGCATCGAGGTGTTAAGATACCACTCGGGGTGATGTGCCGAGGTGTTAAGGTGCCACCCTAGGGGTTAGTGGTGCGAGGTGTTAAGTGCCCTAACGGATCTTGTGAACACCGATGGCGTTTTCGCGAGCGCCGTTCCCTTGTACTATTGGTTAACCATGGTTATTTGTGTGGTAAGCATATTATATTATTCGAGTTATATTTATATGCGGTTGTTATGCTAGCTTGTGGTATTGGAGGTTTATAGCTTGTTATTGCGACGATAAGCTAATTGTGTTTGTTAGCATGTTTGCGGTTTGTGTAAGTGTATGCAAGTAGGTATAATTATATATGTATTCGTATAATTATTGCATTCACTAAGCTTTGCTTACCCTCTCGTTGTTTACTATTTTTATAGGTTCGGTTGTGGACAAGGGTAAGGGCATTGTCATGGATTAGAGATCCCACTTGTTGATTAGGGGACGCTTTTTGGAAGTGTTAGTTCTTGGAGTTTGACCGAGACTTGGGTAGTTTAATCCCAAACGCCATGCTCGTAGTGTAGTTTGGTACTTAAATTTTTTGGCGGTCGAAACTCATATTTTGTATTAAACTCGTAAAACGGCCGAAGTGGGCCCCGCTTTGTAAAACTTATTTCACGTTTGAATTGTGTTAGTTTTACATATTTGAATGTGTGGTTAAAAGTGTGTCGTCTAAAAATGTCGGGAACTGGTCGATCTTTTTTGCATTTTGAAACTTTCCGGACAGGCCCGAATGGCGCGCCGCGCGGCCATCTTGGCATGCCGCGCCACTTCTCTGTACAGCAAATTTTTTTTTATTTTGTATTCTGGTCGCGGTTTGGTTTGGGTTGTTACAAGTGGTATCAGAGCATGGTCTATGGGATTTAGGCGACTTGAGATAGGTGCCTAGACTTAGACTTTAATGTGTATGCGCTTTTTGCGGGACTTGTAGGAGCCGGGTCGGACCGGGGATTTGGTTAGTGCTTAGGTCTTTGTGAACTAACCTTGCACTAATCGTTTTATGTTGTTTTAGCAATCATCAAGCGAGATAGACGTTGTACTAGCAAGTTAATGCGACTTGCTCGCATAACAATGATTAACTACCATTGTTACGGGTTCAAGACGTGTCAAACAAGCAATGTACGATGAGTATCAACCAAGATGGGGCAGTGTGGTATATGTATGTCGTTCCTTTTCGTTTCGTTGTTTAATCTATATGCATTCTTTAGAATGAAGTCGGAAGATGGAACCGGAACGGACGCGCCTATTCATGAGGGGAAGGATGAGTTAACATTAAGGATTGAGACGGAGTTCGAATGCTATATCTTGATTTTCGCCAACAAGGTTAAGCAAGTTCTCCAAGAGTCGTTCGAGGGAATAGTGACCGAGATGGTTCGAGACCGAGTGCCTAAGGTCGTGAAGGAAGAGTTAGAAAAGAGGTTTCCTAAACCTCAAGGTGACGGTGACGAAGGAGCAACTATGGGGATTGAATCTCATGCTTCAAAATTTGCTGATCACTCTTTGGGTAAGAGAAAGTTAGAATCAAGAGGTGCTCCTAGTAAAAGGGCGAGAAGTACGCCCGGAGGTGTTGAAAAAGTGAAGAAGGGGAGTAAGACAGGTTATGGGCCTACGTGCTTTCAGTGTGGAGGACGAGGTCATTTTGCACGGGATTGTACGAGTGTACCTTTAAGCACGATCAAGTGCTTTATTTGCCAAAAGAAGGGACACCGTAAGTCGGAGTGTTCCGAATCATTTGTAGATCGGGTTAGGAGGTTAGAGCGTGACTATCTGATGATCAGTGGAGCGAAAGGGTCCAACGATGATGTTTCAGGTATTTTCTTCTTTGGTACAAATATGCCTTATTATTGTTTATTTGTGCCGATGGATTCGTGTATGTATAAGGGACTTAAACTTTGCTTCGAGATCTATTTAGACTCAAGTGAACTCGGTGAAGATTTGGTTTGTTGATGGTTTTGATGATAGTGCACCAGGGTAGCGCCTGAGTCGTTGACTCGTGGAAACGCGCCCTGGGGACGAATGCATAGTGGTAATACGTAGTATTGATGCGGGTGACATTCCTAATGTAAACACCCTATGATGACATTTGTATTGACGGACGAGGGTGTAAGACTTGGTGCAACCAAGCATTTCTTAGTGATAGGGTAAATGAATCCACTAAGCCATGAGAACGAACTTTGGCGTTAGGTTGTGAGCGCGTGTTCGCGTTTGTAGTGAAGTGGGTGAAACCCTTGAGAGCATGTGTGTATCATTGACCGGATGCTTTCGTAGTGGTAACGGGTAGAAAGGATTTGATAGTTAGAAAAGTCTACCTTGCGGGTAGCGGTAATTTCGTTCTAAAAGGATACGTGTTATGTTGACATTGTGTCATCACTTTAGTGGCGCAATCGGGTGACGGTAGATGTTAGTATTTATTATTATCGAATTGAGCTCTCGAGAATTCAGGAAGAGGGACCAACGCCAAGTATGGTCGTGTACGACGGTAAATGGCGAAATCGTTTGACTTTGTAATCTTGACGATTTGATTTAGGAACGAGGTTCTACGTTGAGAAGTTGGTAGTGTTACATCAAAGAAATTGTGTCGACTTTATTAGGATTTATATTCCTACCAAGGAAGCGTAATGGGATTTGAGAAAGGGTATGATGCCTCATTGTCGTATACTTTGGGTAGTAGTTACAAAATAGCCATTTTGTGTACTACGAGGAAATTAGATATACGTGTTTATTTGGGGTCATCTCTCTGTTGACCACGTTTGACTTGTGATAGGTGATGAGGGATATCCGAAAGGATTAACTCTTCGTTACCACCCTTGGTTGTGATGGATGGCAAGCGGCTCTCGGGAAGAACCGTTACGTGTATATTTACGATTTTAATTGCCCGTAGGAATTGTGCACATAGCCTTTTTGTGCACATGGTTGTGAGTAATAGTCGGTTTTACTCACACATTGGTATTAATAGTGCGGTAGCCGTGTTTTACTCACATGTTGTTGGTAGTGTTGCAATAGCCGTTTTTGCGCACTACGGATATATCACGATAGCCGTTTTTGTACACCTTGAGTTTTGTATTGAATAACCTTCTTATTGTTAGTATTGAAAACTACTGGTTGTATACGCCGGTGTTTCGGTCATGAGGACCATGTTGTGTGACTAGTGATACAATAGCTGTGTTTTGATCAAATACTTGCGGTAGATGCGTATTAGCCTTGTATGCGTACTAAGAGGGGTGTTAGGTGGAAGGTGTTATCCGTAAGGATTCATTTTTACTTGGCATTCATCTTTTGGGTTGTTGACATTAGGTTGAGACTTGGTGGTTTTTAGCATTGTACTTGGTAAGGGTACGCTAGGGGATTGATATCTTGGCACGAGATCGGTTAAGTTCTTCTCGATATAAGGGATTGAGCAAACTTTGTGCTCGGAATTGTGGACTTTAGTAAATTGCGGGTGACAATTTGGTAATTAATGTTGACTCTTAGAGAATGATTGCCTAGAGAAGTTAGAAGAATACGTGACGACTTCGCGTATTCTAAGTGATCATTATAGATTTCGGATGTTGTGTGTATTGCACGTTTCGGAATGCGTGCAAGTGTGTATTTAGTTATTGGAATAATCTTCGAATTAATGATTAATTGACGATTCAATTTCAATGGCGGTTTTGTGATTGTGTGGCGAGTGTTGTACGCTCTTGACGGCCACTCTTTTCTTTTATGATTTTGGGGGTCTACGCGGTGTGCCGTTCTAGAGGCATTTCCGTTAATCGCGTTCGTGTGCGAGTAGAGTCTTGGTGGTTAACTATCCTTATGTATGTAGGTAACCGGGTTAATGGTTAGGACCAGGTTGGAAAGGTGTAAGCCTTGGTGTTCCAAGTGCCTCCTTAGTGTTGAGATGGAATATAAGTAGACTAGCTATGCGGCCTAGGTGGATAGTGACTAGCAGGTGCCGCTAGGAAGTCATGGGTGTCGAGCCGTAAGGTTCATTAGATTTGTGTGACCGTGTGTAGTTAGGTGACGTGTGACATCAGGAGTAGACCCCGTAAGGGTCGAGTCTGGGAGACTCGGTGTTAGTAATCGGAGTTGGATAACACAACGTCAGGTGCCTCCTTATACCTACTAGTGTAACTTTTGACCCCGATGATGTGATTGCTTTGATTTTGGGTACCGGTGAGAAACTCGAATTTACAACGGTGGTATAGTGTGATGTTTAGCGAGCGTTGACACTCAAATGATTTGAAAGACCGAGGTTCGAATATCTTATAGCGAGTCCTTGGAAGGATTATTTAGTATGACCAACGCCGAAGAATGCGGAAAAGTTCCTATCTAGTAGACGTGATGAGCGAACGGGTGTCGCTCATTTAGGAAAGGAAAGCTTCGATGGTCTTCGAAAAAGTCCCAAGTTGGACTTTGGAGTTAATTGCGAAGGTAGTTAGCGACGTGAGACAGTATGGCGAAGTTCCCGATAGAGGGATACGAGAGATTTTCGAAAAGTGTCGGGATGATTCCCGAATATTCCACGATTGATAGGCGTGACGACAATGATTGTCGGTGAATTGTACTACTTTTAGGACGATTGTGGAGTGTAGGGTACGAGTTTGGATACTCGGCGTAAGAGTAAACGGCTGTAGTTATTGGGTCTGGTGGGTTGATTACCCGATATCGTGAAATGATGGAGTGCTATGGCTTTTTGGAAAGATATATTATGATGTTTTCACGGTGTATTTCCGAGTGAGTGGTGAGAATTTTGATCGAATGGAAGTGTGAAGTACGGTTGTTGTATTATGATGCGTTAGTGTACGAAGTGAGAACCCGGATGAGTGATTGCTACAAGTGTAATTCTGCATTGGAGACGGAAATGTTCAAGGTAGAGTGCTTAACTTCTAGTATTTGGTGCGGACCACGAGGACGTGATCCAATCTAAGTGGGGGAGAGTTGTAAGACCCGAATATTTTATTGTACTTATGTGTGTATAAGTTATTCAAGTTGTGGGATTTAGGTTGTATTTAATTAAAAGGCAAAAGAAGCTGAAGTGGGCATTTGGCGCGCCGCGCGGCCTTATGGCGCGCCGCGCCATTACGGGCTGACAGCTCACTTTGTTTTTAATTAGATATTTTGAGGGCAATTGGGTAAATTCACTTGAGGGCCGACCTTAAGGCCCTAGATCAGTTTTGGGGAGCCTCATAACTCCATTTTCATCTACTTCACTTCTTCCAATTTAGTTTCTAGAGAGAGAGAGATTCTTAGTGAGGGAAAGCTTGAATCAAGGAAGAAGGAGGCGATTTCGGATCAAAGTGCGGGTATTAAAGTTGTTCATCTTTCCTCTGGCTACGTTTTGATCATAGTGGTATGCTCTATTCTTGATTTCCTTGTTTAATTTGTGAAAGGGTTAGATTTAGGGTTAATGATGAACTTAAAACCCATTTGTGGGTGAATGGGGTGTTTTTGGATGAATTTGGGTCATGAAGACTCAAAGATGACTAACTAGGGTTTTCAAGTGTTAGATTGATGATTATGAACTTAATTGGTTAGTTAAAGTACTAGAACACTTTAATGATATGTAAATGGGTGTGATTGGGTATGGATGACCCAAATGGGTGTGTTGAATTTGAAATGGGTCAAATGAGTCTTTAATGACCTAAGCGGCCTAGCAAGTATGAAAACGAGTTAGTCTTGTGACCTAAGTGTGTTTTAAACCCATCTTGACGAATGATTAGGGTTTTGGTGTGTGTTGACCCAATTTAGGGTTAAGGGTGCAAATGGGTTGAAATTGCAGCTTGGGTCAAAATGGCTTAGAATGGTGAAAGGGTTTGGTTGACCGACTTGAGTTTGCGTTTGATTATATGTATAATGTGATAGGTACGTTACTTTGAGGTTTCGCAAGCTCGGGTATCTTTTCACAAGACATTGAGGTGAGTGGAATAATTATATGCGTATGTATATAATGTATCTATTTGTTGTAGCGTGAAATGTGTAGTGTCGAGGTGCTAAGACACCATGTTTCACGTGAAGAGTGTAGCATCGAGGTGTTAAGATGCCACTCGGGTGTAGCATCGGGGTGTTAAGATGCCACCTAGGAGTGTAGTGTCGAGGTGTTAAGACACCACTCCGTAAATTAATGAGTGATGCATCGAGGTGTTAAGATGCCACTCGGGGTGATGTGCCGAGGTGTTAAGGTGCCACCCTAGGGGTTAGTGGTGCGAGGTGTTAAGTGCCCTAACGGATGTTGTGAACACCGATGGCGTTTTCGCGAGCGCCGTTCCCTTGTACTATTGGTTAACCATGGTTATTTGTGTGGTAAGCATATTATATTATTCGAGTTATATTTATATGCGGTTGTTATGCTAGCTTGTGGTATTGGAGGTTTATAGCTTGTTATTGCGACGATAAGCTAATTGTGTTTGTTAGCATGTTTGCGGTTTGTGTAAGTGTATGCAAGTAGGTATAATTATATATGTATTCGTATAATTATTGCATTCACTAAGCTTTGCTCACCCTCTCGTTGTTTACTATTTTTATTGGTTCAGTTGTGGACAAGGGTAAGGGCATTATCATGGATTAGAGATCCCGCTTGTTGATTAGGGGACGCTTTTTGGAAGTGTTAGTTCTTGGAGTTTGACCGAGACTTGGGTAGTTTAATCCCAAACGCCATGCTCGTAGTGTAGTTTGGTACTTAAACTTTTTGGCGGTCGAAACTCATATTTTGTATTAAACTCGTAAAACGGCCGAAGTGGGCCCCACTTTGTAAAACTTATTTTACGTTTGAATTGTGTTAGTTTTACATATTTGAATGTGTGGGTAAAAGCGTGTCGTCTAAAAATGTCGGGAACTGGTCGATCTTTTTCTCATTTTGAAACTTTCCGGACAGGCCCGAATGGCGCGCCGCGCAGCCATTCTGGTGCGCCGCGCCACTTCTCTGTACAACAAATTTTTTTTTTATTTTGTATTCTGGTCGCGGTTTGGTTTGGGTTGTTACACTTACCAGCTAATTCGAGATTGGCGCATTGAATCTATTGTCTGAAATCACCGGGGTATTCATCTTTACCTCCCCAAATCTAACCATCTGTAATCCATGTGTACCTGGTACAAAAATATTTGTATTTCTGCAAGCATTTATAGCATCATGGATAAAAATACTGAAAAACCTATCACAACGAATGTAGGAACTCCTTGTTTTATCCACTTGAGCTTGAACCAGATCCCATAATAGTTCTGCATAATCTGGGTTTTTCACTCTTGTGAACGAGTAGAAAAGCTTAAGCATTGGCACTGTCAAGCTGTCTGATCCACTCCTTGTCATCAGGAAAATCTATTGATGATTGAGAAGATCACATACCACCGGGAGTGCAAGTATTTCTTTTGAAACTTAGCCGGTGGAACATTATTAGCTCCACTGTAACCAAGCTGAAATACTGAGCTCATCATCTGCTGAGTAGATGGAAAAACAGGAGCATTCTGTACAAGAGGAAGATGAAAGATCCTCCTGAAATCAGCTTTTGTTATTCTCCTCAATCCCTGTACCCCTCTCAGCTCGAATTCAAATCTAGCAGGCTCTCCCTGTGGATTAGCAGCTGTAGGTTGTGTAGCCTCAACAAACTTGATAGTTCTGTACAGAAGTTCCAAGTCTATAACTGGCACACTAACAGTTGAGCTTAGTACAGGCCATAAAGTATGCCTCTCCAGAATTGCTATCCAGTAGTTGCATGGGATATTGGTTTTAGAATTGATAAAGTGATTGTTCGCCATTTAACTATATAAATAAGAAATAGAAGACCACAAGATGTTATAATAAAGAACATATCTATATTCTTATATCCTTTGAAATCCTTTATATTTTTCAGATTTTAAGATTTTTATGGATTTTCTAAGTTATAAAAACCTTTATTCCAATTATGTACAAACATTTGACTATCATGATATTCAAATGAAGTTCAACACATTACAAAATCATCATGCATAATCAAATATGTAACATAGAGAATCAGAACAACACTTAGTCAATTTTCAAAAACATGTCCAGCAGATTCGGTATTCATGAAATATTTCAGATTCGGTAACCAAATTTGCTTGTGTATTCATTTTAATGAACTAGAATAAGCATGCAAGTTTTTCCAATTCAAAATCAAATTATTTCGAAGTACCAAACACCAGACACGGTATCAAGCCAAGAACAGATTCAGTAACTTCAAAATTCACAAATAATCACTTAATCATGCATATTCAGCCTCATAACATTCAAACTCATAACCAGAATCAATTGACAACTCAAATTAATTAGAAAAACATGTTAGTTGTTTGAACAGACTCGGTACTGTAGCACGAACACATTCGGTATATACAGAATCCATCAAACCATCAATTAATCATGCAATCAGACTCGGTCAATTAATATATCAATCAATTTAATACAGATTAGACAAGATTTTATGTCAATCAACCAAATTAATTGAGTTTAATCAAGGATTAACTTTTTAGACTCAGATTTGGTATAATCAACATCATTTCAAAATGAAGTGTCAAAATCCTGTTGTGTTTGATCTTTTCTGGTTTATAATTATTCATTTATCTCAGATCTACAATATGTGTATCTTAAACTTGATTAAAACAAAGAAATACCAAAGATTTGAAGAAAGACAAGGACGGACTCGGTAGATTAAGCAGATTCGGTAATGTTTAATCAGACTCGGTAAGCAATTAATACAAAGTGAGAGAAAGTTTGACTTTTACCCTCCTATTTATAGATACCAAAGATATGTAAAACATTTGGGCCTTACCGAATGGGCCTATTTTACCGAATACAGTCTATTTTTCAAAATTTAATCAATTTGACTTCAAATTTTGACAAACCTTTATAAAATTTTTTACAAGTTTATCATATTTTCAATAAAAAAACATTTCTGAGACATTCTTGAAAGTTTTTGAAGTTACCGAATCTACACTGTTGGTTGTCAGATTCGGTATAATGCTAAAAATAGCATTTATTCAGTAAAAATCAATTCTTTTTGGATTTTATATTTTCCAATTTTGAAGAATTTTCTAAAACCAAGATTTGTACTTAGAAAAATTTGAAATATGTACAAAGTACAAATCTTCAATGATAGCAATTATAAAACGGGTTGCATACCGAGTTGTATACAAGCCAAAGTGAATATTTTCAATTTACAACATGAGTTTTTATGAATTCACTTTTTGAAAATCAATTTTCTTTTCATTTTCTCCCTTTCTCCCCCTCAAAATGTGATATACAATGAAGGTAATCATCATTTTGATCTTTCCAAGAAAATTTAATAACTCCCTCTTCAAATATGATATCAATCAGTTACCTTCCCCTTTCATAACTATTGAAAAAGAAACCGAGGAAGTTATCAGAAATATAAAGGCTCCCCCTTGAAAGATAATAACTAAAGCATTTGGTATCACTTGCTCCCCCTAGAAAAGTACTACTCTCCCGAAACAAAAGATCCCAAGCATAAGTCCCAATAGAGCTAAGGAATGTTAAGCACTATATAATACCATGCCAATTTCTTCTATCAAGAATTTTAGCCTAAGTTCATCTAAGGGTTTAATGAACATGTCAGCTAATTGCACTTTGGTAGGCACACAGTATAACTCTACATCCCCCTTTTCAACATGGTCCTTAATAAAATGATAACGAATATCTATGTGTTTAGTCTTAGAATGCTAAACGGGGTTGCTAGTTATGGCAATAGAACTTTGTGAATCACAGTATATCGGGGTCTTAGTGATCTTAAAGCCATAATCTAGGAGTTGAGTTTGCATCCAAAAAACTTGTGAATAACAATGAGCTGCACCAATATACTCAGACTCAACAGTTGATAAAAAAACACAGTTTTGTTTCTTAGATGACAACCAACTAACCTATTCCCCAACACCTAAATTGATCCAGATGTGCTTTTTCTATCAACATGGCAACCGCCATGATCCGCATCAGTATAAGCAGTGATATTGAAATTAGATCCATGTGGATACCAGATTCCAAGATTAGGAGTACCTTTTAGGTACTGAAAAAATCCTAACCACCGCTTTGGAGTGGGATTTCTTAGGGTTTGACTAAAAGCGGGCACAGACAGTTACAACAAGTGTAATGTCTCGTCTACTTGCAGTCAGATACATTAAAGAGCCAACCATGCTTCGATAAAGCGTAACGTCAAAGGGTTCCCCATTAGCATCGGCATCCAGTAATGTCCTCATTGGAGTTGTCATTGATTTTAAAGCAGTCATTTTAAAACATTTAAGCATATCATTGATATACTTTATTTGAATGATAAAAATCCCATTTGGTAATTGTTTTACTTGTAACCTCATGAAGAAATTGAGCTGGTCAAGCATGCTCATTTCGAATTTGTTGGCCATAAGGTCACCAAATTCTTTGCATAGGGTCAGGGACGTGGAACCAAAAATAATATCATCAACATAAATTTGAACCAAGAGAAAGTGACCGTGATTTTTTCGGATGAAGAGTGTTGTATCAATCGTTCCATGAGAGAAGCCATTATCTAGCAAATACTTTGTCAAGCTCTCGTACCATGCACGCAGTGCTTGTTTTAGACCGTACAAAGCTTTCTCCAAGTAGTATACGTAGTTTGGATGAATAGGATCGACAAAGCCTTCTGGTTGATCAAAATACACTTCCTCTTGAAGATGACCATTCGCAAAAGCAGTTTTGACATCCATTTGAAACACCGTGAACTTCATATGAGAAGCAAATGCAAGGAATAGACGAATAGCCTAAATCCTAGCAACCGGAGCAAACGTTTCATCATAATCAATACCCTCTTGTTGTCGAAATCCCTTTGCCACAAGACGTGCTTTATTTCTAACCACAATTCCATCAGAATCCTTCTTGTTCTTGAAAATCCACTTAATCCCTATTGGTCGTTGACCCGCTGGTCTTGGAACTAATCGCCATACTTTCAACCATTCAAACTGATTGATCTCCTCTTGCATTGCTACCACCCAGTTTGGATCTAGTAAATCTTGAGCAACCGTTTTTGGTTCAATCTTACTAAGAAAGACAGTGTATAAAAACATATTCTGAGTAGCTCTTTGAGTTGAAACTGGAGCAGATTCATCACCGATAATAAGATCAATTGGATGACTTTTAGTCCATCGGTTGTTATGTAGAAGAGGTTGTACATAAGTGGTATCCATTGAAATATCAACCGTTGTTGACATCGAGCCATGATCCTCTTGTGCAGATGTAACATTGTCTAATGGATTCATTTGAGTATCTGGAGAAATAACTGGAGTTGTATGAACGGATGTATCTTGAATTTGTTTAAGATAATCATCAAGAGGTAGGAGGGAGGATGAAGAAGCAACAGGTGAATCAGTTAGTGTTGTATCTTCATCATAGAGACTTGGTTGAGTCTCCACAGTAGTTGAATGTGATGGTGTAACCGTTACGGCTTGAACATCTGAATTCCATTGAGGAGCATAAAGACTAGCAAATAAGATATCCAGTTCCTCTCTTGTAACCGTCGGAACACCCTTTTTCAAGAAAATTGAATTTTGCGCGGAAAAAGTAGTAGCCAGGTTAGGATTGGGTTTTGAACTGTGTTGTTCAAAAGCCATCCCCGATAACTCATCGAACTTGACATTGATGCTTTCCTCGATTGTCTTTGTCCTTTTGTGATAGACACAATAAGCAAATTTGTTCGAAGAATAACTGAGAAATATGGCTTGATCACCATGAGGATCAAACGTTCCGAGGCTGTAAAAATTGTTAAGCACATAGCATATAAAATGAAAGACACAGAGATATTTGATATTCGAGCGTCTACCATATAGTAACTCATAAGGAGTTTTATCAAAACGTTTATTAATAATACAGTGATTTTGGGTATAACATGCAATTGAAATTGCTTCTCCCACATTTTGGAGGTAGTTTGGAGTAGGCAAGCATTGTTCTAGCTGCCACGCACAATGTACAATTACGTGGTTCAACTACTCCATTCTGTTGGGGGGTTCTTGCAGCAGAGAACTGATGTTCAATGCCTTGGTCTCTCAAATAACTATCAAGCAGGTCATTCTTAAATTCCGTCCTATTATTGGTTCGGATGCTCTTAACATGTTTGTTAAAAGAGCGTTGAGTCTTTTTGATGAACTCAATGATAATGGCGGGGGTTTCAGATTTAGTTATCAACAGAAAAATCCATGTAAATCGTGTATAGTCATCTACAATGACAAGCACATGTTTTCGGCCACAGAGGCTGGAAACTTTCATGGGTTCACATAAGTCCATATGCAATAATTGTAAAGATGATGAAGTACTGGGATTTTGCTTAAGCGGATGATTAGTCCGTTTCAGCTTACCCATCGCACATGATGGACACACATGATGCTTATCATATTGAAAGCTGGGAATACCATCAACTAAGTCTTTAGAGACTAGTCGATTGATACTCTTTTATAGAACGGGTGGCCAAACCCATGGTTTCATGTGATGGTGCATCATTGAGGTCAATAGTATATAGTGAAGCACAACGTTTACCAACAAGGAGATCATTTCCATCGGTGGATTGCATCGAGCATTGATGACATTCAAACAAAACTTTGAGATCTCCGTCGCAAAATTGACTGACACTAAACAAACTTCACCCCAAACCCTCAACATATGAGACCCGTTTGATCGTTATGCCATTTTTCACATAATCTCCATAACCCATTATCGCTGCAATCTCGTCATTTCCAAAAGTAACCGTTCCTAGGAATTTGTCAACAAAATTGACAAGAAAGGATTTATCGCCCGTCATGTGTCGAGAATAACCGGAGTCGATGTACCACACACAGACGTCGAAACCCTGTCAAAGTTAATTTTCCTAGAGTTTAGGTACCCGAAGTTTCTTGGGTCCTCTACGGTTAGTACCAACAAAAAACATTGGATCACAGATTAATGTATCACATAAAGCAGCATGCAATTTAGACATTAAAGCATCATCTAAAGCCACATTACATGAAGCATCATAAGTGATATCAAGTTTTACATCATCATCCGAAGTCTTTACACACAATTTATTCCAAGTAGATGTTTTGTTCACACAAGAGAATTGAAAAACATGCTGACTTCCTAGGTCGACTAGCAGATTTCTTGGTTTGATTTGCTACTTTCTTAGTCGTGGACTTAGGAACCCATAAAGACTTGTAATTCAAGTTAGGATTATAACCTGAGACACGAAAAACACATTTGTTGGTGAGACGTCCAAACTTTTCAGTTGACATTTGAGTATTTTGATTTTGCAAAATTTCCATTTTTATTTTATGTTCCTTTGCATCATACTCACTCAAATCAGATTTTGGACTCGTGTTTTATTTTGAAGACCTCTTTAGTTTTTTTAAAAGACTTTCCTTTGTATGTTTTGTCATTAACATCAGAGGAAGTTTTTCACTTGAATTGTGGTAAAGGTGTAAACTTTGAAACCCTGTTCTCAAAATGAGAACGAAAAGGAATTTTAAGAATGGTAATGGGTTTTGAATCTCTAGAAACATTTGATTGTGATTTACCCTTAACCTTCTTATCAATACTGCCAGCACACTCAGACACAGTATTCATACACTTAGTAAGCATTTGTGATATGTGTGCTTGCAAAGCAATCTGTTGTGTTGTTGCCTGTTTTAGTTGAACAATCTTTCGATTCAAGCTTTGAATCTCAAGACATAAATCATCAGCAGACACTAAAACTTCACCTTCCTTAAAATCATAAGTGCATTATTTCTTACGAAGTTTATGCAATTGTTCACACAATTCAAGCATTTGTTTCAATTGTTTACATCTAAGTTGCAATTATATGTTCTCCTTTTCAAGTTTGTCAACTAGATGAAACAAATCTAATTCTTCAGACTTTTCCTCTTTAGATTCTACCTTAGGTTGAACTTTTGATTCTACCTTAGGTTCTACCTTAATATCAGAAGTCGTTGACCTAGTGATACTGACTCAAATAAGACAGTAAGTTCATGTGCTAGGTCTTCACAAAAAAAAATCATCAGAAACAGAACATGCAGGTAAGGATGGTAGCATTGATTTTACATCAAAAGTTGGTTCATCAAACACCTCATCTATGGTAACAATGTTAGAACTAGGTTTGTTAAACACTTCATTCTCAAGCATTAAAATGTATTTCTCTAGCGTGAGTGTTGGAATATAAACCAGTCTAAGTTTAGGCACATAATTAGCGTGTTGCATATTCTTTTCAGATTCAACAAGTTCCTTCAAGAAATCAGGATTCGATTTACCCATTTTAGAATTAACTTTCTCATACATTAAGCTAATTTGATGGTATTTCTAGATTTGAGATTAACAATAATATCATCAAAATCAGCATCAGATGCATGAACAAAATGAGATGGTAAACCAGCTTGGAAATAATCAGAATGATATAATCCTGGAAACTTTTTAGAAGCATCATCTAAGATCTTAGGATCTTCATAACCCAATCCCCACTTATCACCATGAATCGTTTTTGGTCTATTCATGAAAATTGTTTATTTTGAAAGTTCCATATCAATGATAGCTTTAGATTGCTCTGTACGATAGAGTTTTTTCTCATATCGAGCAAGTTGAGCTTTTATTTGAAGAGACTCTTTTGATAATAAAGAAATTTCAGTGTTCTTCTCAATTATGGTGTCTTCCAATTGAATAATTTTCTTGTTTAGCTTTGAAAGTGTGGGTTCATGTTGGTTTTTTAAATTAGAAATGTCTTTTTCTAAGAATTGAACTTTTTTCGCAAGACGTTCTAATTTTAGACGATAATCAGTTCGTTCAACTTTAATCAGATGAATTGACTTTTTAAGTTCTTCCAACTCAGTTTTCGTAGAGCTGAGTTGGACTTTCAATCAATTCATCTCCGATTGTGAAATGGATGATGAAGGTTTGGTCTCATTAAGTTTAATTTTATCTTTTAAAACCTTATTTTCGGATTTTAAACCTTTGACTTCTTTTGACATTGAAACCAAATTCTTCATCAAGTCATTTTGCATCTTGACAAAATCAGGTGTGATTTCAGTTGATTGTACCTCATCATCATCAGATGCTGAGTCAAAATTCTCCATTGCTTCATTTGCTTTGATGAGTTTAGTCACCTTGCAAACATTTGCATGTTCCACCTCTGAATCTGAATCATCAGTCCAGTTAAACCAAGTATCATCAACCGATTTCAGCTCTTCTCCAGTTTCCACAATCTTTGCCATCAACATTTTCTTCTTGTAGTAAGTTGCGTCCTTTTTCTTAGGCATCTTGCACTCACGAGAGTAATGAACAGCTTTACCACAATTGAAATAGATTGAGTCATCCTTCTTGGAATCATCAGCACATTGATGTTTTGATTGATCAGGTTTCTTGTAATAGGAGAAAGAAGATGAGTTCTTGCATTGATTGCTTGATTTGCCTTTGAACTCTTTTTTATTCAATGCTTTGGTGAACATGGCTGCCATCTTGACTAATTCAAGGTGAGAATCATCAATGTCAGAAAGATTCAACTCTTCAGAATCAGTTGATTCTTCAACAAGCACTTTCTTGGATAATCTTTTGGAAGTAGTATATGATTTGCTTTTCTTTTTGACAATAAGGGCAAGTGGATCACCCGAAGAAGACTCTTTCCTTTCCTCTTGAAGTTTAGACACCGCCGGTTGATGATGCATAAGAATTCCAATAAGCTCATGAATAGTTAACTTGTCAATCTCTTTGGTAGATCGAATGATGGTTCCATAAGGAAGCCAATCAACATTGATCTTTTTGAGGAACTTCATGTTAATTTCAGCATTTACTTCTGTAATCTTGCACCTTTTCAACTCATTGAGAACACTCTTTTTGAGGAACTTCATGTTAATTTCAGCGTTTACTTTTGTAATCTTGCACCTTTTCAACTCATTGAGAACACCATTAAAACGAAGGTAGGATTCCTTGAGTTGTTCTTTGGGTTCCTGCTTCATGTTAATTTCAGCATTTACTTTTGTAATCTTGCACCTTTTCAACTCATTGAGAACACCATTAAAATGAAGGTTGGTTTCCTTGAGTTGTTCTTCAGGTTCCTGCTTGAAATCTTCATAAGATCCCAGAGCCTTATTCAGTTTAGTAACATCGGACATGTCATAACCTTCTTGTTGTCATTTGATCTCATCCCATATGTCTTTTGCTGTGGTGTTGCTATCAACATTTTCAAACAACTCATACGGAATGGCTTGCATAACAATGTTCTTAGCTTCTATGTCACCTTGAGCTCTCTCACGCCTGTTTTCAGAAAGTTCATAGACTGGAATTGGCATACCAGTATCCGGATGATATTCTACAATTGAACCATCTCTGAGAGAAGCCCATATGTATTTTACTTTTTCACCCTTGTAGTCTATGTACTGAGTGATGCGGTGGAGCCACTGAGTGTATTTGCCATCAAACAACACTGGAGGTCGGGAATCTGATTCAATGATTAATCTATCTTGGGTAGACATCTTAAAATTAAGGTAGATTCGGTAAAGATTCGGTATTACACAAATCTAAGATGAAGGTTCACAAAAATCTAACAAAAATGTCAGATTCGGTATCTGGTTTGGTACTATAGCAGACTCGATAAATGGTTCGGTACTGTAACGAATTCGGTAAAGATTCGGTAAAAAAAGATTCTGTATCAGAAACTGATCAGTAACACAATTATCACACCCAGATTCGGTATAGTTTCGGTAACCACAAGACTTGAAGCCTTAGAACACTTAAAACCAAAGAATTAAGTGATACCGAGACTCTGGTTCGGTATTTAACTCGGTAGTCAAATTCTGTAAAAGTTTGAACTCAAACACAATCCAATTCCTTTGAATTAGATTCGGTAACCTTACTGTACAAGGAAACAAGTTAGTAACACACAGAATATCAATGATACCAAATGTGTAGGATACCGAATGTCAACTATAGCAGTTGACAAACCGAGTCTAAATATAGAACTTAGAAATTCAATTGAAACCTTTCACAAACCACACCAATTAGCTGCCTATGATTAAACTGAATGTGATAGAATCACTAACACACCACAATGTGCAACACTTAAGATGAATTACCAACTTTGAAGCAGACTCGGTATGGCAGTTACGATACCGAGTGTTGATCGAATCTTCGAAACTTGAAGAATTGATGAAATTGAACCATTAAATATGTGATTAAACACCTCCCGAATACAACTGAATCCACAAACCTTCACTAAAACACAGAATCAAGCTAGAATTGATCAATACCGAGAGTTGTAGCCACGAACTCTAAAAATCAACTTGATTCTCCATAATTGTTGTTAAAAAGTTGTAATGATGATCGAAACTCTTTCTAATCAATCTAATAAACCTTCACTGAACTTATCACATGAATCTGAACGTCATATTATCAAATTCAAATGTACCGAATGTGATTCAGTCTAACCGAGAGTGTACAGATTCTGTAATCTTCAATCTCTGGATCAATATAGTGATGTAGAATCACTTCTTGGAAGCTCTGATACCAAATGATAGGTCAGATCATAGTGAGATTAGAAGATGTGATGAGTTAGAGTGAGACTCGGTAAGTGAAGAACAGATTCGGTATTAGAGAGAATGGGTAAAATTACATTCCACAGCTTCTTAAACTCAGTTACAATGTAATGGCTATCTAATTAGGACTACTTAGGTTCCTTATATAGCCCTCTTCTAAGGAACCTTCAATTAGGCTTGTTTCACATTAGCACTATACATACTTCGGGGTCCTAACATTTAATATATTTGATCTAATCACACATAGATCTACAAAATCATTGTCACATATCTCCAATTGCCTTTTCTACAATGTTTTTTTCTTTAAATTTGAATTTGAATTCAACAATTAGTAAAATTTGTTAATCGATCCGGGTTCCTTAACCTGAGTTTCTTTCTGCATCTTTTGCTACGGTTAGATACGTATCTATATCTCCAGATCGGTACTTATTTCGGTTTATGTTAATTACTAGATTTATAGATGTGTACATAAACCTAAAATGGCCTTAGTAAAATGGGTTCGATTGATGGAAAATTTCAAGGAAATATTGGATGGTTTAGAAGTGATATATCTTCGCGTTTTCTTTATAGTATGTATATATAAATTTGCATTTTCTTAGATGAATTTGGCTATGGTACTGCATTATGTGTCCAACTTTCTTTTAATTTTTTCTGATTACTCAAAGGAGGATACCAAGGAAGGTATTATCCCATGTTCTTGATTAAATTACTATCTCCTTTTCTATATTCGAATATATTATCTTTCAAAAGTAGTGCTTTTGTAATTCATTAGCTAATTACAACTGGATAAAAGACACATTTTATGGTAATTATTACTTTTACGTTATGATTGGTAAAGTAGATAAACTTTGGGTGATGATTTGGAGCTATTTAGCATTTGATTGGTCATTTAGGTACCGAATGAGATCGACTTGTTGTATTTATTTCATGTACCACTTTACATATAAACTCTTCATGGTGACAAATTCAGATTAACTAAATTTCATATATTATTGCATAAATTGGATGTACTAGTATTAATTTTTTTATACATTTGATTTAAACAAACTCGTGAATTCACGGTTCTATATGCTAGTTTAACCAACAAAAAGTATACAATCAATTAAAATAGATGTATACTTTACTAAAAAATTGTTATACATATCTTGTATATGTGAAACAACTTTTAAATAAAACAATCAATCAAAACAATTTGTTGATTTGATAAACACAAATTTCACTAAGAAAAATATCTGTGCGGACCTGTAACGACCCGACCTTTTCGACGTATATTTATACTTATTACTTTCACGAAACTGCGTATTTGTGCATACTGAGCTATGTTATATTCTGGGATCATTATTCATGTTAATTACTTTCGTCAATATCTTACAACGTGTTATAAAATATTTAATTACTTAACTTGATCCTCAAATGCTTTTATGACCATTAGTGTCACTTGACGTTTAGAACAAGCTATGTACTTTGTACACGTTTAACTTTTGTCGTAATTGGAATATTATGTCTACTTAAAACTAATTGTTATTTTCTAATGACAATTACTTAGCTTATTGGTTGCTTAATTACGCTTAGTGTTTTACTAATGCACACTAGTTAGTCTTAATGGACTTTTTACCTTAATGGACTTAGGCCCACCCTACTCTAGCTAATGGACTTTTAAGTTAGCCCAATTTTAATGGACTTATGACCCATTAATATGTAGGACAAAAACCCATTAAGATGAGCCAACATACTAGCATATTTATATGCCATTACTACACCATGTTGCATGGGATCCCAACATACAAGCACCACCTTGGTACCACCACCATGCAAAAGAAAAATTGTCCCCCCTTGTCCCGCATAACCTTCGGCCATGAGCACCCCCACCACCACTATAAATTCAAGTTTGGTTTCTCATTTCACACTTCATTTTATTCTCATTTCACACATTTGCTCTCTAATTTTCTCTCTAGTCTTTCTCACACTAAAAGCTTAGGAAATTGTAAGTTCTTCAATTTTCTTTCTTCTTTTTACTTCTTTAAATTGACATCATCATCATCAAAGGATCAAGCTTTTTAGCTTTTTGATCTTGTTACATCTTGTAGATTCAAACCTTGATTTTAAATCTTCAAGAACATAAAAGATTCAAGCTTTCTAGCTTTGAATCTTCATTACTTTGTTGGATCTAAGCTTTATAGCTTAAGATCTCTTTATTTTTGTTAAATGATCAAAACTTGTGTTTATGATCTTCATGTAACTTGTAGATCTAGCTTTTTGCTTTAAGGATCTCCAAGAACAATAAAGATCCAAGCTTTCTAGCTTAGGGTTTCATTATTTTGTTTAAATTTAAGCTTTTTAGCTTATGATCTCATTACTTTTACTAGATCTTAGCTTTCTAGCTTATGGTCTCATTAATCTTGTAAAAATTCAAGCTTTCTAGCTTAGGGTTTCTTAACACTTGAGATCTAAGTTATTATTGTAGATCTCACTTACTTAGAACCTTTCTATGATTTTTATAGTGATAAAAATCAAGTCTTCATAATCTCATATGATGAAGATGCATAAACTTGTATCAAAAGTGAAATGTCCCGTTCTTATTGATTAAAAACTTTCCATATTAATTGATTTCGTTGCGAGGTTTTGACCTCTATATGAGACGCTTTTCAAAGACTGCATTCATTTTAAAACAAACCATAACCTTTATTTCATCAATAAAGGTTTAAAAAGCTTTACGTAGATTATCAAATAATGATAATCTAAAATATCCTTTTTACACGCGACCATTACATAATGGTTTACAATACAAATATGTTACAACGAAATAAGTTTCTTGAATGCAGTTTTTACACAATATCATACAAGCATGGACTCCAAATCTCGTCCTTATTTAAGTATGCGACAGCGGAAGCTCTTAATAATCACCTGAGAATAAACATGCTTAAAACGTCAACAAAAATGTTGGTGAGTTATAGGTTTAACCTATATATTATCAAATCATAATAATAGACCACAAGATTTTATATTTCAATACACATCCCATACATAGAGATAAAAATCATTCAAATGGTGAACACCTGGTAACCGACATTAACAAGATGCATATTTAAGAATATCCCCATCATTCCGGGACACCCTTTGGATATGATATAAATTTCGAAGTACTAAAGCATCCGGTACTTTGGATGGGGTTTGTTAGGCCCAATAGATCTATCTTTAGGATTCGCGTCAATTAGGGTGTCTGTTCCCTAATTCTTAGATTACCAGACTTAATAAAAAGGGGCGTATTTGATTTCAATAATTCAACCATAGAATGTAGTTTCACGTACTTGTGTCTATTTTGTAAATCATTTATAAAACCTGCATGTATTCTCATCCCAAAAATATTAGATTTTAAAAGTGGGACTATAACTCACTTTCACAGATTTTTTTACTTCGTCGGGAAGTAAGACTTGGCCACTGGTCGATTCACGAACCTATAACAAATATGTACATATATATCAAAGTATGTTCAAAATATATTTACAACACTTTTAATACATTTTGATGTTTTAAGTTTATTAAGTCAGCTGTCCTCGTTAGTAACCTACAACTAGTTGTCCACAGTTAGATGTACAGAAATAAATTGATATATATTATCTTGAATCAATCCACGACCCAGTGTATACATATCTCAGTATTGATCACAACTCAAACTATATATATTTTGGAATCAACCTCAACCCTGTATAGCTAACTCCAACATTCACATATAGAGTGTCTATGGTTGTTCCGAAATATATATAGATGTGTCGAAATGATAGGTCAAAAAATTGTATACGTGTCTATGGTATCTCAAGATTACATAATATACAATACAAGTTGATTAAGTTATGGTTGGAATAGATTTGTTACCAATTTTCACGTAGCTAAAATGAGTAGTTTTTACCAATTTTGTTTTGCTCGCCATTTCTTCGTTTCTAATCCATTTTGAGTGATTTAAGCGGCCACGGTTTCGTATTGAACTTGAATTTATGAAACTAAACAGAAAAGGTATAAGTTTATAGTTGGAAATACAAGATACAAGTCATTTTTGAAAGAGGTAGTCATTTCCGTCGAAAGAACGACATCTTGATGACTGTTTTGAAAAACATACTTTCACTTTGAGTTTAACCATGATTTTTGGATATGGTTTCATGTTCATAAGAAAAATCATTTTTCCAGAAGTATAGCTTTTAAATCAAAGTTTTTCATAGTTTTTAATTATCCAAACCAAAACAGCCCCCGGTTGTAACTATGACGGCGTAAATCCGGTTTTATGGTGTTTATCGTGTTTCCGGGTTTTAAATCATTAAGTTAGAATATCATATAGATATAGATCATGTGTATAGTTTATTTTAAAAGTGTAGTTAGAAGGATTAACTTTATTTGCGAACAAGTTTAGAATTAACTAAACTATGTTCTAGTGATTACTAGTTTACCACTTCGAATATGATAGCTTTTTATGTATGAAACGAATGATGTTATGAACATTATTACTACCTTAAGTTCCTTGGATAAACCTACTGGAAAAGAGAAAAATGGATCTAGCTTCAACGGATTCTTGGATGGCTCGAAGTTCTTGAAGCAGAATCATGACAATAAAACAAGTTCAAGTAAGATCATTACTTGAAATAAGATTGTTATAGTTATAGAAATTGAACCAAAGTTTGAATATGATTATTACCTTGTATTAGAATGATAACCTACTGTAAGAAACAAAGATTTCTTGAGGTTGGATGATCACCTTACAAGATTGGAAGTGAGCTAGCAAACTTGAAAGTATTCTTGATTTTATGTAACTAGAACTTGTAGAATTTATGAAGAACACTTAGAAATTGAAGTTAGAACTTGAGAGAGATCAATTAGATGAAGAAAATTGAAGAATGAAAGTGTTTGTAGGTGTTTTTGGTCATTGGTGTATGGATTAGATATAAAGGATATGTAATTTTGTTTTCATGTAAATAAGTCATGAATGATTACTCATATTTTTGTAATTTTATGAGATATTTCATGCTAGTTTCCAAATGATGGTTCCCACATGTGTTAGGTGACTCACATAGGCTGCTAAGAGCTGATCATTGGAGTGTATATACCAATAGTACATACATCTAAAAGCTGTGTATTGTACGAGTACGAATACGGGTGCATACGAGTAGAATTGTTGATGAAACTGAACGAGGATGTAATTGTAAGCATTTTTGTTAAGTAGAAGTATTTTGATAAGTGTCTTGAAGTCTTTAAAAAGTGTATGAATACATATTAAAACACTACATGTATATACATTTTAACTGAGTCGTTAAGTCATCGTTAGTCATTACATGTAAGTGTTGTTTTGAGACCTTTAGGTTAACGATCTTATTAAATGTTGTTAACCCAAAGTTTATAATATCAAATGAGATTTTAAATTATTATATTATCATTATATTATGATATATTAATATATCTTAATATGATATATACATTTTAATGTCGTTAAAACGATAATCGTTACATATATGTCTCGTTTCGAAATCCTTAAGTTAGTAGTCTTTTTTTTAATTATGTAGTTCATTGTTAATACACTTAATGATATATTTAATTATCATATTATCATGTTATATATAATATAACAATGTATTAATATGCTTCATATATATTTAGTAAGACGTGGTTATAACGATAATCGTTATATGTATCGTTTCGAGTTTCATACATCAATAGTCTCCTTTTTAAGTATATAACTTATTGTTACTATTTTTAATGAGATACTTGATGATCATTATATCATGTTAAACATATATATTTATTCATTTATGTATCATCATGTCATATACAACTTATAGCATTCGTGAATCATTGGTCAAACTGGGTAATCAGACGTTTACAAAATTTCCATTTCAATTAACCAAGTCTTAACAAGTTTGATTGCTTAACATGTTGGAAACATTTAATCATGTAAATATAGTTTTCATTAAACATATAATCATAGAAAGGTTCGAAAAAGTTCGGGTCACTACAGTACCTACCCGTTAAATAAATTTCGTCCCGAAATTTTAAGCGATTGGAGGTGTTGGCTCATCTTCTGGAAATAAGTGCGGGTACTTCTTCTTCATCTGATCTTCTCATTCCCAGGTGAACTCGGGTCCTCTACGAGCATGCCATCGAACCTTAACAATCGGTATCTTATTTTGTTTAAGTCTCTTAACCTCACGATCCATTATTTCAACGGGTTCTTCAATGAATTGAAGTTTTTCATTGATTTGGATTTCGTCCAATAGAATAGTGAGATCTTCTTTAGCAAAACATTTCTTCAAATTCGAGACGTGGAAAGTGTTATGTACAGCCGCGAGTTGTTGAGGTAACTCAAGTCGGTAAGCTACTGGTCTGACACGATCAATAATCTTGAATGGTCCAATATACCTTGGATTTAATTTTCCTCGTTTACCAAATCGAACAACACCTTTCCAAGATGCAACCTTAAGCATGACCATCTCTCCAATTTCAAATTCTATATCTTTTCTTTTAATGTCAGCGTAGCTCTTTTGTCGACTTTGGGCGGTTTTCAACCGTTGTTGAATTTGGATGATCTTCTTAGTAGTTTCTTCTATTATCTCCGGACCCGTAATCTGTCTATCCCCCACTTCACTCCAACAAATCGGAGACCTGCACTTTCTACCATAAAGTGCTTCAAACGGAACCATCTCAATGCTTGAATGGTAGCTATTATTGTAGGAAAATTCTGCTAACGGTAGATGTCGATCTCAGCTGTTTCCAAAATCAATAACACATGCTCGTAGCATGTCTTCAAGCGTTTGTATCGTCCTTTCACTCTGCCCATCAGTTTGTGGATGATAGGCAGTACTCATGTCTAGACGAGTTCCTAATGCTTGCTGTAATGTCTGCAAGAATCTTGAAATAAATCTGCCATCCCTATCAGAGATAATAGAGATTGGTATTCCATGTCTGGAGATGACTTCCTTCAAATACAGTCGTGCTAACTTCTCCATCTTGTCATCTTCTCTTATTGGCAGGAAGTGTGCTAATTTGGTAAGACGATCAACTATTACCCAAATAGTATCAAAACCACTTGCAGTCCTTGGCAATTTAGTGATGAAATCTATGGTAATGTTTTCCCATTTCCATTCCAGGATTTCGGGTTGTTGAAGTAGACCTGATAGTTTCTGATGCTCCGCTTTGACCTTATGTGACAACCCGGAAATTTTTGACCAAATTTAAACTTAATCTTTGTATGATTAACATTTTTGACACGATAAGCAAAGTTTGTAAAACTGAATCTCAAAATTTTTGAACTACTTTTATATATTTAAATACCCTTCGGTTGTTTTCGACGATTCGCGAACAATTATATGTAAATAGATACATATATACTATAACTTGAAAATGTAACGATGTATTAATTGTTTGATACCGTACACTAAACTTATTGGTTTAAATATTTATTTGAATATATATGATAAGTTGAAATATTTATTATTAAAATTAATTATAAATAACTTCCAATGTGTATTTAAAAAAAACTGATTTATGTATATTAAAAAGATATATACATATATATAATTTCAAGTTATTTAGTAAACGATAGTAACATTCATTTATTGATTCGATTGATATTTAGATAAGTTAACTAAAGCGTTTAAGATGAACCAGCAAAACACTAAATTGCTACAGTACCCAAAATGCTACATTGTCTTCGAAAATCACTATTTGCTACAGTGAAATTGACTTTGCTACAGTGAAGTGCTACAGTAAAACGCTATTTCCAAATAAATAAAAAAATATATATATGTATATGTATATACTACGAGACGATGATTTATAGAAGCAAATAACCAAAACACTTAATTGATTAAAGCTACACTTAGAGTGACATAGTTATCAATGATTAAGTTTATATTTTGACAAAGGTACGAGTCACGAAACGAAAAGTACTAGTTTTCTCAGCGTACGAAAGGGCGTTCGAAAAACCGAAACCGAGACATAAGTCGAGTGACAACGTACGACTTATCGGAACAAAAATTACAAGTCAACTATGCATGTGAATTTAATATAATATATAATTAATTATATAAATTAAATATATTATATATATAATTAAATAATATGTCGACAAGCAAGAAAACAAACGAAAGTGAGCTGTCCAGACGGGCCATGCGATCGCATGGCATTTGCACTGAAAGCCCATGCGATCGCATGGGCATCAGATTCAGCAAACATGTATAAATAGCTCGATCTATTCTGTTTCTTTCCTCATTCTTTTTACTCCGTATTATTTAAATTATTATTATTATTATTATTATTATTATTATTATTATTATTATTATTATTATTATTATTATTATTATTATTATTATTATTATTATTATTATTATTATTATTATTATTAATCCTAATATTATTATTTGTAATATTAGTGTTATTATTAGTATTATACATAAAATATTACGACGAGGTCATGAGCGTGTAACTTTCAAAACGAGTTCTCAAACGGGTTAAAGCTAAGGAAATTATGGGTTATTGCCAAGGAGGTTATGGGTAATGTTCGGGGGTATATTTTTGAATCAAAACCTAGTGTTTATCATCTCCGTTGCGTCTACATACTTTCCTACAATATTGAATCTCAATATTAATACGTTGAGATCTACGATTCTTTGATATACCGAGTTTCGGTCACATTACGATGAACAACTGTATGTGCTGCTAAGGTGAGTTTCATATGATCCCTTTTACTCAATATATTTTTGGGCTGAGAATACATGCGACTGTTTATAAATACTGAAAATACTAGATTTATATGCGTGAGTTTCATATGATCCCTTTTACTCAATATATTTTTGGGCTGAGAATACATGCGACTGTTTATAAATACTGAAAATACTAGATTTATATGCGTGAGTTTCATTGATCCCTTTTTGATTGCTTTTGCAATATATATTTTTGGGCTGAGAATACATGCACTTTATTTTAAACGCAATGGATACAAGTACATACTAAATTCTACACTGAGTTTGAACCGAAAATCCCTTAGCTTTGGTAACTGTTAACTGCCAGTTATAAGAACTGGTGGGCGCGAGTAGTAGTATATGGATCCATAGGGCTTGATATCCCCGTCCGAGCTAGAGCGCTAGCCTTTTAACGGACGTATGCTATTTGAGAAGCGTACACGTTGGTTTGCGTGTATTATTAAGATGATTATACAAAGGGTATAAAATATATATACGTTAAGTTTAGTTACCAGGGTGCTCAATTTCGTAGAATATTTTGATAAACGTTTCTGGATGAAACAACTGAAAACTTGTGATTCACTTTTATATACAGTTTATGAGAAACACTAAAACTATGAACTCACCAACCTTTGTGTTGACACTTGTTAGTATGTTTATTCTCAGGTTCCCTAGAAGTCTTCCGCTGTTTGCTTAGATGATAAACAAGCTATGTGCATGGAGTCTTACATGACATATTTTTCAAGGAGACGTTGCATTCACCAAATCATCACCATGTATCTTATTTTGACGGCATTGTCAACGGAAATACTGTTGTAAACTATTATTTATGGTGATTGTCTATATGTAGAAATCATCAGATGTCAAAAACCTTTGATTTAAATATTCATTTATGGTGTGCCTTTTCAAAAGAATGCAATATTTACAAAATGTTTCATATAGAGGTCAAATACCTCGCAATGAAATCAATGAATGACGTGTTCGTCCATATAGATTTGGAGCGATCATCACAGTTGGTATCAGAGCGTTGGTCCTAGCGAACCAGGTCTTGCATGAGTGTATCTAACTGATAGTTGTTAAGATGCATTAGTAAGTCTGGACTTCGACCGTGTCTGCATGTTAAAAGTTTTGCTTATCATTTCTTGTCGGAAATTACATGCTTATCATTCTTAAGTCTAGACACATTTTACTGCATTGATTGCATGAATAGTGTATAGACAAAATTCATATCTTAGCGTATCTGTTACTATAAACTTTGACTGCCATCTTCCGAAAATTTCTCCGTAATTTACGGAATTTTGGTATTATATATACATATGTAAATTATGTATTGAAGAGTACTAATCTAAATTCTATAATCTATTTCATATCAAAAATCATATATCTAATTATACAAGATGGATCCCGTATCCAATTCAAATTCCTTAAATTCCGACAGCTATTCCGATATGGATATTCACCTGAACTCTGAAGAAAGTGTAACCGGAATGGATCAACCAATCAGCCATCATCTATTCTGGATGAATTGGGGATGGGTTCGTAGCCTACTTAATTATTGGAGACAAGAAGAAGGCGATCCCTTTCACCCACCACATTGCCCTCTTGGCGAAGAACCTGAAGCACTTACCGGCGAACCTGTTCGTAATACCATTTTCTCTCTCATTTCCAGAGTATCTAGTCATGATTATATACTATCTCACATTCTAAATCTTATTCGTCCGCTCGTCCGAACCACCGATCATTCCGGTATAATAGAAGAAGTCAACGAGCTTCGTGCTCGGGTAGTGGCTTTGGAGAATATGGTGCAAGGGTTACGAACACCAGCAGCAGCACCCACAGCATAACCGGTACCACCATCATCCACACCAACAGGATCATTACCACCACCAACAACCACATCCGCATCACACGCCTCAACATCACAATTTGTACCTCGGATATCAACATCATATGCACCATAGGTACCAAGAAGTACCAGCAACGACAAACGATGAAGTATGGATTCATAACCTCATCGAAGAAACATTATACGTTGATTATGTAATCTATAAAATCTTAGAGATTATGTATCCCAGTTCTAACCGTAAATCAGATAAATAGAAGGAAGAATAGAAACCCTGACAAGAATGATGCGTAAGGTACAAACTAGACTTGTTTTACCAACAGCATCAATAGTACCCTTAGCCTCACCAGCACAGTTAGTGCTATCAACATCATTAGAATCATCAGCACCTCTAACATCACAAGCTCTGCCGGTTCAAGAAAGCACCGTGGATATTATTACAAGTCAACAACGCGTATATTTGTATCAATGAGTTATGAAATATTAACCCATTCCCTCTAAAGAATTTATATGTATATCTTATATATATTTTAAAACCATCATAAATCTTTTCGTACTAAGCTATTAAGTATGAATTGAAAAAGGGTAAATACTACTCGGTTAAATTCATATTACTAATATGCTATGATGTACATCCTTCCTTAACAACTTAACCATTGTTAACTACAATCTTTGTTTCAACTTAGTGAATTCCATTTCATAATAAACCAAGTGTATTATTCAATTACATAATTGATTTTACATTTTCATTTTTGATGTACTCGAAACTTTCTAGAAAACATCATTCGTACCTTGCGAAGTTAGCAAGAGTTCCATGAGCACCAACATGATTCACTGAGAAAATATCAATAAGACTGACTATTGATTACATTAGTGAAATACTCCGTAAAGATTATTAAATCTTTAATGTTTTAGAGATTATTCATTTCTAATTCAAGTCAAAAATCAAATTAGCTTAATATGATAATAACTCATCAAATTTGTATTACATCTGAAGAAAATATACATACATATATTTTCATAAAGACGGTAATAAAAATTCTTTTGTACAAAATATTAATTGTGAAATCTTTAAGGGGTAGGTAATTCCCGGGAAACATATAAGTTCACAATTAATATGTTATACTGTACATTCTTCAACTTTGATTCAAAAATTATTAACTATGCTCACAGCGATATACAATCGTTTCCATACAAATTCAATTACATATTCTGATGTTGACGGTTCAGAATCCAAGTCAAGATTTAACGGGTGACATCATTCTTAGATCTCTACATCTTTCAAAGCTATACTTTGACTTCAAAAATGTGAAAGATCCTTTAGCATTGTTATTACTGAAAATAACCTTGCAATTTTTTTTCAAAGTATCCAGTATTATCAACCGTTCAACCAGTCAACGACGACCTTTCAGACTTGTAACTTTGGCATATACATTTTTGTTATCGGGGAATCTTTCATGTTCCACCACATTAGCAGTAAATTTACCAACAACTTTATTAATCCTTGACCTTTCGAAAAAATGTTATACTCATTGAAACCATATCATGTACTCATCCACATCTTGTAACAATAATTTCCATACCAACCATCGGGAATTAGCAATCAGTATTTTGAATCTCGCAGCATTTTCTACGACAACAGTTATCTATATATAACATCTATCTTCTAGACTTACATACTTCGAATGTGAAGTTTCTGAAAAACACCCCAAACTACGAAACTAGTTCTACGAATTTTGGAAAAATGCTGATGAAGCAGCAAAAACTATAAACGGCTTTAACAGTCGAAAGTTTGATGATAAAGAGTAGCGTGTTGGAAAAGCACAGAAAAAGAGAAGGTTTGAAACTGGAAAACGGGTTGAGCAAAGTATGAAGGAAGCTGTAGACAAATCACAAGGATGAAATCTACCTTCAAAGAATCCAAATGATTCAGTGTCTGCTGAAACCATTAGTAAGAATCTTACTTCTTATTCTAAACCTTCACAGACAGATTTTTCGCATCATCCTCTGATATTAGAAATTCTAAGATATCATCGTATCTTCCGTTATAAATATCCTCCATATTTCTGAAGATATTTTCATAACTATTCTTATCTGAAATCATTTATCTCTTCACGCTATCTGTGTTACATCATAAAAGAAACTATTTTAGTTTCTAATTTCTGAAAATTTCGAAAAATGGATGTTTTTGAGTAGTGTTGGGAATTGAAGCATGAGTTAGTATAATATAATGACACTTGATCAACGTGATTATATTACAGTAAGTCATGCTGAGTTTCTAATGGAACGTGATAAAGGTTCACAGATCATATCCTCATCATGAACCATGTTACATAACTCTTTCATTCTATTTAATCTCTAAATATATCAAGAAAATACTTTTCTTGATGATTCGGTCTTTTCCAGGTATTCTGGTAATTTGACAAGTCAGATTGTGCCATTACCATTTCTTTCTTAGAATATTAATTATGTTCATTTCAAAATTCATACCTATGAATTCTGGACCATTATTCGCTTGACTTGAAGTCGGGAAGGAAAAACAAAAGCATGGAGCTCCTAAATATAAGGGAAAATATAAAGCCTGACAACAACACATATATTACAAACCATTTATATCAATGCGTATAGCAATATAAAGACACGGGAGAATGAAAAACACTATAACCCCAAGGTAATAGTAGAAGAAAGTAATTTTCTCTGGTGGTAGATGAAAAAGAAGAATGACAGATATGAAAGTTAGGAGTATATCAAGAATCAGAACTGGATGAAGCATTTCACAATCTTTTGAAAGTATGAAATGGGGAAGAAGATATAGGAGTAGTGAAAATAATGAAACGGAAGAGGTCAATTTATAGCAAAATATCGGACGCAGCAATAGAGGCAGATTACGCATTTAATAAAAAAAAAATCCTAATTTCTGCAAATTCCGAAAAATCAAATCTTATTTAAATTATAAAGATTTTCTATTCCTTAAATTCCGGAAATCAATCGTCACTACATCAAGAGATAAGACGAATCTCTATTCTCCATTTCACTCTATTACGATAACTTCTCACATACGATTCGAGTAATCGGATTGTTTTATCCGTATTATTTAATGGTGATAAAATTCTATTTACCAACTCATATTCGTCATGAAAACATTTTTATTGTCAGCCATGATGACCTCACTCAAATTTCGGGACGAAATTTCTTTAACGGGTAGGTACTGTGACAACCCGGAAATTTTTGACCAAATTTAAACTTAATCTTTGTATGATTAACATATCCGACACGATAAGCAAAGTCTGTAAAACTGAATCTCAAAATTTTTGAACTACTTTTATATATTTAAATATCCTTCGGTTGTTTTCGACGATTCGCGAACAATTATATGTAAATAGATACATATATACTATAACTTGAAAATGTAACGATGTATTAATTGTTTGATACCGTACATTAAACTTATTGGTTTAAATATCTATTTGAATATATATGATAAGTTGAAATATTTATTATTAAAATTAATTATAAATAACTTCCAATGTGTATTTAAAAAAAACTGATTTATGTATATTAAAAAGATATATACATATATATAATTTCAAGTTATTTAGTAAACGATAGTAACATTCATTTATTGATTTGATTGATATTTAGATAAGTTAACTAAAGCGTTTAAGATGAACCAGTAAAACACTAAATTGCTACAGTACCCAAAATGCTACATTGTCTTCGAAAATCACTATTTGCTACAGTGAAATTGACTTTGCTACAGTGAATTGCTACAGTAAAACACTATTTCCAAATAAATAAAAAAATATATATATGTATATGTATATACTACGAGACGATTATTTATAGAAGCAAATAACCAAAACACATAATTGATTAAAGCTACACTTAGAGTGACATAGTTATCAATGATTAAGTTTATATTTTGACAAAGGTACGAGTCACGAAACGAAAAGTACTAGTTTTCTCAGCGTACGAAAGGGCGTTCGAAAAACCGGAACCGAGACATAAGTCGAGTGACAACGTACGACTTATCGGAACAAAAATTACAAGTCAACTATGCATGTGAATTTAATATAATATATAATTAATTATATAAATTAAATATATTATATATATAATTAAATAATATGTCGACAAGCAAGAAAACAAACGAAAGTGAGCTGTCCAGACGGGCCATGCGATCGCATGGCATTTGCACTGAAAGCCCATGCGATCGCATGGGCATCAGATTCAGCAAACATGTATAAATAGCTCGATCTATTCTGTTTCTTTCCTCATTCTTTTTACTCCTTATTATTTAAATTATTATTATTATTATTATTATTATTATTATTATTATTATTATTATTATTATTATTATTATTATTATTATTATTATTATTATTATTAATCCTAATATTATTATTTGTAATATTAGTGTTATTATTAGTATTATACATAAAATATTACGACGAGGTCATGAGCGTGTAACTTTCAAAACGAGTTCTCAAACGGGTTAAAGCTAAGGAAATTATGGGTTATTGCCAAGGAGGTTATGGGTAATGTTCGGGGGTATATTTTTGAATCAAAACCTAGTGTTTATCATCTCCGTTACGTCTACATACTTTCCTACAATATTGAATCTCAATATTAATACGTTGAGATCTACGATTCTTTGATATACCGAGTTTCGGTCACATTACGATGAACAACTGTATGTGCTGCTAAGGTGAGTTTCATATGATCCCTTTTACTCAATATATTTTTGGGCTGAGAATACATGCGACTGTTTATAAATACTGAAAATACTAGATTTATATGCGTGAGTTTCATATGATCCCTTTTACTCAATATATTTTTGGGCTGAGAATACATGCGACTGTTTATAAATACTGAAAATACTAGATATATATGCGTGAGTTTCATTGATCCCTTTTTGATTGCTTTTGCAATATATATTTTTGGGCTGAGAATACATGCACTTTATTTTAAACGCAATGGATACAAGTACATACTAAATTCTACACTGAGTTTGAACCAAAAATCCCTTAGCTTTGGTAACTGTTAACTGCCAGTTATAAGAACTGGTGGGCGCGAGTAGTAGTATATGGATCCATAGGGCTTGATATCCCCGTCCGAGCTAGAGCGTTAGCCTTTTAACGGACGTATGCTATTTGAGAAGCGTACACGCTGGTTTGCGTGTATTATTAAGATGATTATACAAAGGGTATAAAATATATATACGTTAAGTTTAGTTACCAGGGTGCTCAATTTCGTAGAATATTTTGATAAACGTTTCTGGATGAAACAACTGAAAACTTGTGATTCACTTTTATATACAGTTTATGCGAAACACTAAAACTATGAACTCACCAACCTTTGTGTTGACACTTGTTAGTATGTTTATTCTCAGGTTCCCTAGAAGTCTTCCGCTATTTGCTTAGATGTTAAACAAGCTATGTGCATGGAGTCTTACATGACATATTTTTCAAGGAGACGTTGCATTCACCAAATCATCACCATGTATCTTATTTTGACTGCATTGTCAATGGAAATACTATTGTAAACTATTATTTATGGTGATTGTCTATATGTAGAAATCATCAGATGTCAAAAACCTTTGATTTAAATATTCATTTATGGTGTGCCTTTTCAAAAGAATGCAATGTTTACAAAATGTATCATATAGAGGTCAAATACCTCGCAATGAAATCAATGAATGACGTGTTCGTCCATATAGATTTGGAGCGATCGTCACACCTTAGAACACGTCAAACATTCCCCTACGTATTTAGCAACATCGGCTTTCATACCTGGCCACAAAAAATGTTTCTTGAGATCCTTGTACATCTTCCCCGTTCTAGGATGTATTGAGTATCTGGTTTTATGAGCTTCTCTAAGTACCATTTCTCTCATATCTCTAAATTTTGGTACCCAAATCCTTTCAGCCCTATACCGGGTTCCATCTTCCCGAATATTAAGATGCTTCTCCGATCCTTTGGGTATTTCATTCTTTAAATTTCCCTCTTTTAAAACTCGTTGTTGCGCCTCCTTTATTTGAGTAGTAAGGTTATTGTGAATCATTATATTCATAGATTTTACTCGAATGGGTTCTCTGTCCTTTCTACTCAAGGCGTCGGCTACCACATTTGCCTTTCCCGGGTGGTAACGAATCTCAAAGACGTAATCATTCAACAATTCAATCCACCTACGCTACCTCATGTTCAGTTGTTTCTGATTAAATATGTGTTGAAGACTTTTGTGGTCGGTATATATAATACTTTTGACCTCATATAAGTAGTGCCTCCAAGTCTTTAATGCAAAAACAACAGCGCCTAATTCCAAATCATGCGTCATATAATTTTGCTCGTGAATCTTCAATTGTCTAGACGCATAAGCAATTACCTTCGTTCATTGCATTAATACACAACCGAGACTTTGCTTTGAGGCGTCACAATATATCACAAAATCATCATTCCCTTCAGGCAATGACAATATAGGTGCCGTAGTTAGCTTTTTATTCAATAACTGAAATGCCTTCTCTTGTTCATCCTTCCATTCAAATTTCTTCCCTTTATGCGTTAATGCAGTCAAGGGTTTTGCTATTTTGGAGAAATCTTGGATGAATCTTCTGTAGTAACCAGCCAATCCTAAAAATTGACGTATATGCTTCGGAGTTTTTGGGGTTTCCCACTTTTCAACTGTTTCGATCTTTGCCGGGTTCACCTGGATACCTTCTTTGTTCACTATGTGACCGAGGAATTGAACTTCTTCCAACCAAAATGCACACTTTGAAAACTTAGCGTACAGTTTTTCTTTCCTCAATACTTCTAGCACTTTTCTCAAATGTTCTTCGTGCTCTTGATCATTCTTTGAGTAAATAAGTATGTCATCGATGAAAACAATGACAAACTTGTCAAGATATGGCCCACACACTCGGTTCATAAGGTCCATGAACACAGCTGGTGTGTTAGTCAATCCAAACGGCATAACCATAAACTCTTAATGACCATAACGCGTCCTAAAAGTAGTTTTTGGAATATCATCCTCCTTTACTCGCATTTGATGATATCCAAAATGTAAATCGATCTTCGAATAAACCGACGAGCCTTGTAGTTGATCAAATAAGTCGTCAATTCTCGGCAGTGGATAACGGTTTTTGATGGTAACTTTGTTCAACTCTCTGTAGTCAATACACAACCTAAATGTACCATCTTTCTTCTTGACAAACAAAACAGGAGCTCCCCATGGTGATGTGCTTGGTCGAATGAAACCACGTTCTAATAGTTTTTGCAGTTGGCTTTGCAGTTCTTTCATCTCGCTGGGTGCTAGTCTGTAAGGAGCACGAGCTATTGGTGCAGCTCCTGGTACAAGATCTATTTGAAATTCAACAGATCGATGTGGAGGTAGTCTCGGTAATTCTTTCGGAAATACATCGAGAAATTCTTTTGTGACAAAAACATCATTGATGCTCTTTTCTTCAGTTTGTACTTTCTCGACATGTGCTAGAACAGCATAGCAACCTTTTCTTATTAGTTTTTGTGCCTTCAAATTACTAATAAGATGTAGCTTCGTGTTGCCCTTTTCTCCGTACACCATTAAGGGTTCTCCTTCTTCTCGTACAATGCGAATTACATTTTTATAACATACGATCTCTGCTTTCACCTTCTTCAGCCAGTCCATGCCAACTATTACATCAAAACTCCCTAACTCTACTGGTATCAAATCAATCTTAAATATTTTGCTACCCAGTTTAATTTCTCGATTCCGGCATATATAATCTGCTGAAATTAATTTACCGTTTGCTAATTCGAGTAAAAATTTACTATCCAACGGCATCAATGGACAACTTAATTTAGCACAAAAATCTCTACTCATATAGCTTATATCCGCACCCAAATCAAATAAAACGTAAGCAGATTTATTTTCAATAAGAAACGTACCCGTAACAAGCTCCGGGTCTTCCTGTGCCTCTGCCCCATTAATATTGAAAACTCTTCCGCGGCCTTGTCCATTCGTGTTCTCTTGGTTCGGGGCAATTTCTAATAATGTGGCCCGGTTTTCCACATTTATAACAAACTACATTGGCATAACTTGCTCCGACACTACTTGCTCCACCATTACTCGTTCCGACACCATTTGTTCCTTTCGTTCTGTTAACCCCTGGTCCGTAGACCTCACACTTCGCCGCGCTATGACCATTTATTTTACACTTGTTGCAAAATTTGGTGCAGAACCCCGAGTGATACTTTTCACACCTTTGGCATAGCTGCTTCAGATTATTGTTGTTGTTGCGGTTGTTATTGTTGTTGGGATGATTGTTGTAGTTGTTGGTGTTGTTGTTGTTGTTGTTGTTGTTGTTGTTGTTGTTGTTGTTGTTGTTGTTGTTGTTGTTGTTGTTGTTGTTGTTGTTGTTGTTGTTGTTGTTGTTGTTGTTGTTGTTGTTGTTGTTGTTGTTGTTGTTGTTGTTGTTGTTGTTGTTGGGTCGTTTGTTGTAGTTGCGATTGATGTTGCGATTGTTGGGATAGTTGTTGCGATTATTGTTGTAATTGCTGTTGTTGTTGTATTGGTGATTCTTATCACCTTTTTCCTCCCACTTTCTTTTGACTTGCTTCACATTTGCCTCTTTAGCCGCCTGTTCTTTAATTCTTTCCTCAATCTGGTTTACTAGTTTGTGAGCCATTCTACATGCCTGTTGTATGGAGGCGGACTCGTTTGAACTTATATCTTCTTGGATTCTTTCCGATAATCCTTTCACAAACGCGTCGATCTTCTCTTCCTCATCTTCGAACGCTCCCGGACACAATAGGCACAATTCTGTGAATCGTCTTTCATACGTGGTAATATCAAATCCTTGGGTTCGTAACCCTCTAAGTTCTGTCTTGAGCTTATTGACCTCGATTCTGGGACGGTACTTCTCGTTCATCAAGTGCTTGAATGCTGACCACGGTAGTGCGTAAGCATCATCTTGACCCACTTGCTCTAGATAGGTATTCCACCATGTTAACGCAGTACCTGTGAAAGTATGCGTAGCGTACTTCACTTTGTCCTCTTCAGTACACTTACTTATGGCAAACACCGATTCGACATTCTCGATCCACCATTTCAATCCGATCGGTCCTTCGGTTCCATCAAATTCCAAAGGTTTGCAGGCAGTGAATTCTTTGTAGGTGCATCCTACACAATTTCCTGTACTGCTAGATCCAAGGTTATTGTTGGTATGTAGCGCAGCCTGTACTGCGGCTATGTTTGAAGCAAGAAAGGCACGAAATTCCTCTTCGCTCATATTCAAGGTGTGTCGAGTAGTTGGTGCCATTTCCTTCAAAATAGTCAAATGAAACAAGTTAATCATACAGAATATTAAGAGTAGTCAATAGTATCTCGTAGCATAATATGAACTCATTTATAAAAGCTTTTTCTTCATATTAGCGTTTTATAAGTTTAAATTCGGGTAGTACCTACCCGTTAAGTTCATACTTAGTAGCTAATATACAATTCAACTACTACAATTCTATATGAAAAACTGATTATAATAATATTTCGCGTTCAAACTTTTACACAATATTTTACAAACTTACAATACCGCTTATTTTACATATAGCATGAAATATAGCACACAATAAATTTGATACAAGATGGTTGTGAAGATAATTCTAGCTAGTACACAAGTCGTTCAGCAAAGGCAATAAAGACACGTAATTCATACGTCCAGAAACAAGTCATGCATTCTGGTTTTACTAGGACTACTTCCCATCCTTGGTCTTATGGAACATAACCGTTATGGTCGTTGATAAGACAGCGTGTTGTAACGTCGTCAAAGGGACGAGGGTTACGTAATGTCCAACAGTCCTGTAACAATCTAAAAACCTCATTTCTTACCCCAATTACCGACTCCGTCACTTGTGGGAACGTTTTGTTTAATAGTTGTAGCCCGATGTTCTTGTTCTCACTTTGGTGAGAAGCGAACATTACTAACCCGTAAGCATAACATGCTTCTTTATGTTGCATGTTAGCCGCTTTTTCTAAATCACGAAGTCCTATATTCAGATATATTGAGTCAAAATAATTTCTTAACCCGTTGCGTAAAATAGCATTTGGGTTCCCCGCAATATATGCATCAAAGTAAACACATCGTAACTTATGGATTTCCCAATGTGATATCCCCCATCTTTTGAACGAAAGCCTTTTATAAACCAATGCATTCTTGGAACGTTCTTCGAATGTCTTACAAACTGATCTCGCCTTAAATAGTTGTGCCGAGGAATTCTGACCGACTCTAGACAAGATTTCATCAATCATGTCTCCGGGTAGGTCTCTTAAAATATTGGGTTGTCTATCCATTTTGTGTTTTTATACTGTAAAATAGACAAGAGTTAGATTCATAAAAAAAAATACTTATTAATACAAGCAATTTTTACATATATCATAAAGCATAAGCACACTATATTACATATATTACACCACACGAATACAACTATCTTATTCCGACTCGCTCGTTTCTTCTTCTTCGGTTTTGGTTCGTTTTGCCAAGTTTCTAGGGATATATGATGTTCCCCTAATACGAGCCGTCATTTTCCACATTGGTTTAGAAAAACCTGGTGGCTTAGAGGTTCCCGGGTTATTGTCACAACTTAAGAAATACGGGTGTTGACGATACATATAAAGTTCATCGGGTTTGGAATCAAATTTCTCTATTTTTATGCCCTTTCTCTTATTGTTCTCTTTTGCCTTATTAAATTGTGTTGGGGTAATTTCTATAACATCATCGGAATCCTTGTCGGGATCCGATTCATTGGATAATTGGTAATCCTCCCAATATTTTTGCTTCCTTGGCGGAAACACCATTGACCATAATTAACTTTGGTCGGTTGGTTGAGGATTTTCTTCTACTTAACCATTTTATTATTTCCCCCACTAGTTCTATTTCTTCTTCCGGTTCCGATTCTTCTTCCGGTTCCGATTCTTCTTCCGGTTCCGACTCTTCTTCCGGTTCCTCTTCGGGAACTTGTGAATCAGTCCACGAATCATTCCAATTTACATTTGACTCTTCATTATTATTAGGTGAGTCAATGGGACTTGTTCTAGAGGTAGACATCTATCACATAATATCAAACACGTTAAGAGATTAATATATCACATAATATTCACATGTTAAAAATATATAGTTTCCAACAAAATTTGTTAAGCAATCATTTTTCAAGTAAACACGGTCGAAGTCCAGACTGACTAATGCATCCTAACAAACTCAATAAGACACACTAATGCAAAATTCTGGTTCTCTAAGACCAACGCTCGGATACCAACTGAAATGTCCCGTTCTTATTGATTAAAAACGTTCCATATTAATTGATTTCTTTGAGAGGTTTTGACCTCTATATGAGACGTTTTTCTAAGACTGTATTCATTTTAAAACAAACCATAACCTTTATTTCATCAATAAAGGTTTAAAAATCTTTACGTAGATTAACAAATAATGATAATCTAAAATATCCTGTTTACACGCGACCATTACATAATGGTTTACAATACAAATATGTTGCAACGAAATAAGTTTCTTGAATGTAGTTTTTACACAATATCATACAAGCATGGACTCCAAATCTCGTCCTTATTTAAGTATGCGACAGCGGAAGCTCTTAATAATCACCTGAGAATAAACATGCTTAAAACGTCAACAAAAATGTTGGTGAGTTATAGGTTTAACCTATATATTATCAAATCAAAATAATAGACCACAAGATTTCATATTTCAATACACATCCCATACATAGAGATAAAAATCATTCATATGGTGAACACCTGGTAACCGACATTAACAAGATGCATATTTAAGAATATCCCCATCATTCCGGGACACCCTTCGGATATGATATAAATTTCGAAGTACTAAAGCATCCGGTACTTTGAATGGGGTTTGTTAGGCCCAATAGATCTATCTTTAGGATTCGCGTCAATTAGGTTGTCTGTTCCCTAATTCTTAGATTACCAGACTTAATAAAAAGGGGCATATACGATTTCAATAATTCAACCATAGAATGTAGTTTCACGTACTTGTGTCTATTTTGTAAATCATTTATAAAACCTGCATGTATTCTCATCCCAAAAATATTAGATTTTAAAAGTGGGACTATAACTCACTTTCACAGATTTTTTTACTTCGTCGGGAAGTAAGACTTAGCCACTGGTCGATTCACGAACCTATAACAAATATGTACATATATATCAAAGTATGTTCAAATATATTTACAACACTTTTAATACATTTTGATGTTTTAAGTTTATTAAGTCAGCTGTCCTCGTTAGTAACCTACAACTAGTTGTCCACAGTTAGATGTACAAAAATAAATCGATATATATTATCTTGAATCAATCCATGACCCAGTGTATACATATCTCAGTATTGATCACAACTCAAACTATATATATTTTGGAATCAACCTCAATCCTGTATAGCTAACACCAACATTCACATATAGAGTGTCTATGGTTGTTCCGAAATATATATAGATGTGTCGACATGATAGGTCAAAACATTGTATACGTGTCTATGGTATCTCAAGATTACATAATATACAATACAAGTTGATTAAGTTATGGTTGGAATAGATTTGTTACCAATTTTCACGTAACTAAAATGAGTAGTTTTTACCAATTTTGTTTTGCTCGCCATTTCTTCGTTTCTAATCCATTTTGAGTGATTTAAGCGGTCACGGTTTCGTATTGAACTTGACTTTATGAAACTAAACAGAAAAATTATAGGTTTATAGTTGGAAATACAAGTTACAAGTCATTTTTGAAAGAGGTAGTCATTTCCGTCGAAAGAACGACATCTTGATGACTGTTTTGAAAAACATACTTTCACTTTGAGTTTAACCATGATTTTGGATATGGTTTCATGTTCATAAGAAAAATCATTTTCCAGAAGTATAGCTTTTAAATCAAAGTTTTTCATAGTTTTTAATTATCCAAACCAAAACAGCCCCCGGTTGTAACTACGACGGCGTAAATCCGGTTTTATGGTGTTTATCGTGTTTCCGGGTTTTAAATCATTAAGTTAGCATATCATATAGATATAGATCATGTGTATAGTTGATTTTAAAAGTGTAGTTATAAGGATTAACTTTATTTGCGAACAAGTTTAGAATTAACTAAACTATGTTCTAGTGATTACTAGTTTACCACTTCGAATATGATAGCTTTTTATGTATGAAACGAATGATGTTATGAACATCATTACTACCTTAAGTTCCTTGGATAAACCTACTGGAAAAGAGAAAAATGGATCTAGCTTCAACGGATCCTTGGATGGCTCGAAGTTCTTGAAGCAGAATCATGACACGAAAACAAGTTCAAGTAAGATCATCACTTGAAATAAGATTGTTATAGTTATAGAAATTGAACCAAATTTTGAATATGATTATTACCTTGTATTAGAATGATAACCTACTGTAAAAAACAAAGATTTCTTGAGGTTGGATGATCACCTTACAAGATTGGAAGTGAGCTAGCAAACTTGAAAGTATTCTTGATTTTATGTAACTAGAACTTGTAGAATTTATGAAGAACACTTAGAACTTGAAGTTAGAACTTGAGAGAGATCAATTAGATGAAGAAAATTGGAGAATGAAAGTGTTTGTAGGTGTTTTTGGTCATTGGTGTATGGATTAGATATAAAGGATATGTAATTTTGTTTTCATGTAAATAAGTCATGAATGATTACTCATATTTTTGTAATTTTATGAGTTATTTCATGATAGTTGCCAAATGATGGTTCCCACATGTGTTAGGTGACTCACATGGGCTGCTAAGAGCTGATCATTGGAGTGTATATACCAATAGTACATACATCTAAAAGCTGTGTATTGTACCAGTACGAATACGGGTGCATACGAGTAGAATTGTTGATGAAACTGAACGAGGATGTAATTGTAAGAATTTTTGTTAAGTAGAAGTTTTTTGATAAGTGTCTTAAAGTCTTTCAAAAGTGTATGAATACATATTAAAACACTACATGTATATACATTTTAACTGAGTCGTTAAGTCATCGTTAGTCGTTACATGTAAGTGTTGTTTTGAGACCTTTAGGTTAACGATCTTGTTAAATGTTGTTAACCCAAAGTTTATAATATCAAATGAGATTTTAAATTATTATATTATCATGATATTATGATATATTAATATATCTTAATATGATATATACATTTTAATGTCGTTACAACGATAATCGTTACATATATGTCTCGTTTCGAAATCCTTAAGTTAGTAGTCTTGTTTTTACTTATGTAGTTCATTGTTAATACACTTAATGATATATTTAATTATCATATTATCATGTTATATATAATATAACCATGTATTAATATGCTTCATATATATTTAGTAAGACGTGGTTATAACGATAATCGTTATATGTATCGTTTCGAGTTTCATACGTCAATAGTCTCCTTTTTAAGTATATAACTTATTGTTACTATTTTTAATGAGATACTTGATGATCATTATATCATGTTAAACATATATATTTATTCATTTATGTATCATCATGTCATATACAACTTATAGCGTTCGTGAATCATTGGTCAAACTAGGTAATCAGATGTTTACAAAATTTCCGTTTCAATTAACCAAGTCTTAACAAGTTTGATTGCTTAATATGTTGGAAACATTTAATCATGTAAATATAGTTTTCATTAAACATATAATCATAGAAAGGTTCGAAAAAGTTCGGGTCACTACAAAAAGGACAAAGGTTGAAGCTTTATTGTGTTTATACAATAAAGAGACAACTTTGATGTTCAAAACTTATAGAAAGTTAGCTTTTACCTTTAATTATTTGTTGATGGTTAAAACTTGGTCATAATGATGCTAAAACATCAAAGAGTTGTACACTTGAGGCTTATACACATCAAGGATGAGAACCGTGATAAGCATCAAACACCAAGAAACCCACTGGAGCACTTGTTTCTATTTTTCAGGGTGTGATCAGACTCCTGGGGCTTCTGGAAAGTTGATTTCCAGATAGTTCAATTCGAGTAGATGAGTTTTAGTTTAAGACTTTCCTAAATCTGATATACAATTTAGGATTTATAGCCTTCCGAAATGCACTACGCCTTCGTAACGACGTGCTTAAATTTTTGACCTACTCGCGCTTGAACTGTCGCCACGGTCAAACGACATCGAGTTAGGATCTGAAAATTTGACAGCGATAAGAGGACTCACAAACGGAGTCTTGGCCACTGGCCGCGCTTCATTTCAGTTTGTATAGAGGTCGTAGCAGCTGTCCGAAGTCTGCCATTTGTTTCGATCTCTATTCTTGTTGAAAACTTACTTTATCTTTTACGCATGATGATAATGATGATACTTAAGACTTAGCTTACTTACTTTTAAACCTTTTGGGACGATTTACTGACTTAGTAACCTTTGACTTAGGTTAAGGACCTTTTGGACCAACTTACTACTTGCTTACATTTTCGTATCGACTTTACTGCACATTCACTGTGAGTTATAGCTCCCTTTTTACTTTAACTATTTTTGGGACTGAGAATACATTCGCTTTTTATGTTTTAACATACTAGACATGAGTACTTTATCTTATATGTGTGGGTGACATAACGGTATAAACTTCCCCTTAGCTCGGTAACGTTTAGTCATTGGTTTATGAACCGGTGAACGCAAATCTTAGATATGGATCCATAGGGTTTGACATCTCCACTCGGGCTAGTCGCGCTAGCATTTAACGAGTGTTTAATACTTCGTCTGTTTTAATGCACTCGCCAAGTGTACTTTTAGGGGACGATATATTATTTTACGTTAAGTTAGTTACCAAGTGCCCACGGCTAAGCATATACTTTTCATACTATTTGAAATACGAAATCTCGTGGTCTACATTACATTGTTGTCTACAATAAAACTATAGCTCACCAACATTCGTGTTGACATTTTAAAGCATGTTATTTCTTAGGTGCTTAGACGAAATTGCTTCCGCTGTTATAGACTTGATGTGTTAGACTTCCGCTGCATTGTTTAGAGATGTCTCAATCATGAAACTTTTATTTTGCATTCACAACTTATGTTACATTTGAACTATGGTTTTGTAATGACCTTAGCGTCACGTACTCATGTTAAAGCTTTCTATTCGTAGAAGCACGTTACCTTTTGTAAAACACTTGACGTTGGTAAAAACGTTATCTCTTTATTGAATGCAAACTTTGTTTTAAAACAGCATATAGTGTTATGCCGTGTAATGGACCTGTTGTTGATGATCCGTACTATTGATTTTTGTACGGGGCATCACAGGACCACCGGAAGCACCGCCGGCACCAACACCTCGTCGAAAGTACCGTCGTTTCCGGATTCGCCAGTCTAATTTACCGCTGCCATTAAGATCGTTCACAAACCTGATAGTTATTAGAGAGTCCGATGGTTGCTGAAGCTTTTCAATCGTCTTTGTATTTCATGAGATTTAAAATTTACTCTGTATATAAGATAAGAATTGAAAGAGAATATCATAAATACTTTTAAAAGTACACTAGGCTTAGCTAAAAAGCTGTGAAACTACTTCTACTTTTTCTTTACTCAACGCCTCCTGCCCACCCGTACTTTTTTTTTTTTTTTTTTTTTTTTTTGGCAAAATGCATTATTTTGATAACATAAATCCAACATACAAAAGATTGGGAACCCTACCAATCTAAACACCCCATACCAAAGCTAGATAGCCCGAATCCAAAAACAAATACATTAAATTTAAGCAGCTACTATATCTACTGCATCTTGCTAAGCTTTTAGTACATCAACAGTAATCTTTGGCAATATCTGCTAGATCTTTCACTTCTCTCCTCTTGCTTTTGAACAACCATTGGTTCCTTTTTCCTGCCACACATAATAGACTGCAGGTGAACAACTTTTTTTTTTTTTTTGCTTTTGAACAACCTTTTGGTTCCTTTTTTCCTGCCAAGCAAATTTATGGGCTATAAATTTGGGTCATTTTAACCCATCTTTGAAAGTATATAATATATACAATTAAATTCCATATTATGTACTTCAAACATTTATAGACATGAATGTTATCGATGTGCAATATTTAATATTATTTGCTAATTTTATATTATCTAATATCAAATTAAAATAAAACACATAATTATCAATATTAATTTTATAAAAAAAATTATTAATGAAATTTTTTTTTTATAATAACCTAAAGTATTATAACAAAATGAGTTAATGCTATATTACTATAATAAATAGTTAATTAAAATATATTCCTTTCGCTCCTAATTTCAAAATCGTATTTTGTTAGATTGATAAGATGGCGAACTATGTCATAAAAAAAGCAAGTGGCTCTAATACCATTTGTCAGGATTCTGATACCATTTAATAATGACGTTGATACCATATGAGAGAGTACATGAAAATGAAAAATTGAAAATACGTAAATGAGAATTTTCAAAAGTAAAAAGTACAAGAGAGGATAAATTGATTTATCTTTTTATTACGTTTCTTATTTATAGTACACGAGAACTTAATATATTAAACTTTTTTTGAAATATGACAAGGAATGTGGCTAGTGATGTAAGCAGAAACATTTTTCACCGGGGCAATTTTTTTTTTTAAACGCAACAACTTTTCTTGAGCAAAATATGGAAGTTTTAAGACAAAATATGATGGTTTTTCGGTAAAATTTGAAGGTTTTGGGACAAAATACGAAGATTTTGGAGCAAAATATAGAAGTTGTGAGGCAAAATATGGAGGCTTTGGGGCAAAAAAATCCACTGAGGCAAAATCAAAAAATCCAAAATGTTTCCATTAAAAATTGCAAATCGACTAGGGGCGGATGCCCCTGCCCTCAGATATTTTCTCCAATGAATGTTGTCATAACTCTTTTTGAGTTTTACAAAGTCCACGTATCATTTTCTTCATGCATATGTTTTTCTTTGAAGTAAGATATATTTATCATGTCTTAAGGTGTTCACCATATCTTTAATTTTTCTAGCATTTTATCTTCACACATTAAGAGTTTATCATCCCGAAGAAGAAGAAGACAATGATAATTGTTTATTCACTATTTTTTTTATTCGAATGATTTAATAACTTATAAGAGAAACATAGACTTGAGTGAGTACTAAATATGTTTACAAATTATATATATATATATATATATATATATATATATATATATATATATATATATATATATATATATATTAATTATGTTATAAATTATTTTAGTTATAAGATACTAAACGGGCGTAACATTTTTCAGGTAAGAACACTAATGCGAAAGTTGAAGAAAACAATGCTCTCAGACAAACAATCTTAATTGTTAGTGATGGAGATATGAGCTTTAGATTGGGTTGGTCACAAGTTTGGCTGACACAAAATATATTACTGTTACTTCCATGAACACATATGGTTTGTAGTATTTTTATTTATACCTTTGATCATATACAAAATTATATGGCTAACTTAAAACAAATGAGTTGATAGCTCTGTACTGCAATGTTGTAAAAAACATACATAGGATAAAATAATTGGTAGCATATGTGGAACATGAAGTGGACGCGACCAACATGGTCGAAAACCCCAGGTTATCTGAAAAGAAATTCCACAAGATCATGTATAACATACCCTGTAAGGGGTTCGTAGTGGGGCAACCAGAGACGAGCGAAATGATAATGTATATAAATTGAATTTAGTTATTAAAGTAAAAAACACTTAGAAGTATTTGTTTATTTGATACTTTATTTCATTTTTTTTATTATGCACCAAGAGATTCTAAAGGGATACTTCGTTAACGCAGTAAAGATGTTAGAATTGAAAGAAGAGGTCCACATCTCCCATTACAACTCTACTCTTACTCCGACCACCATCAATGAAACATAGCTTTATTTTTTTCGAGAAAACTAAAAACAATAATAAATTAGGGAATTCATAAAAAATGAAAGAAACGTACAACCAAAGAGACTACAAACGTAAACAAGAACAAAAAACTTAATAAAAACTCACAAGTAATCAATTCAACATAGCTACTAGTCTACACTCTTTCACCTTAAAAACAAGAAAGAAAAAAAGAATTGACACACACTAAAGAAAAAAGTAGGGGAAATTTGATTTAATTGATCAAGAGTTTTTTTTTTGGCAAAGAAGAGGAGTAAGCCTTTGAGTGTATTTGACAAAAAGATGAGTAAGCTTTTTGGTGTATTTGGCAAAGAAGATGAGTAATCATTTGGGTGCTACAGGTAAGACATTTTTATCATTCTATTTATCCTTCTATTTTTAAGTTTAAAAAGTAACAAAAATTTAATTTATATCAGTTCAATGAAAGTAGCATTAATAATCTTGTAAAAAATGGATTATCTTTTGTTGTATATGAAGAAGATGATGTTGATAGTTTATTTTTTTTTTTTTTTGGTTCAAATTGTTTTTCTTAGAGAAACAAAGACTAGTATGAGTACTAATAAAGTTTAAAAATTAAGTTCAAAAATGATTATATAAGAGAAACGCACACTTGAGTGAGTAGTAATTTTATTTAGAAACTATTAATCCATCTATTAAATCGTTTTATTTATTAGAGTTCAATGAAGTATTCTATAGCATTTAGTAATCTTGTAAAAAATGGGGTTTCTTATGTTGTATATGAAGAAGAAGATGATGTTAATTGTTTATTTAATTTTTTTTCTGGTTCAAATAGTTTTATAAGAGAAACAGTGACTTGAGTGAGTACTAAATACGTTCAAACTTGGGAATTATTATGTTTAATGAAATTATTTTATGTGTAAAAATGTTCTCAAGATGCTCAAAAAGGAGAGCTTCCTATTTATATTTATACCGAATAATGATTCATGATGAACATCTCCTATGTAATTGAAGTTGAACATGTTGATATACATACTTTATTATTGATCATTGATGTGCATGACAACGAAGATTAAAATACCTAAATTATTGGTCGTTTGAATTTTTTTGAACTATCATCTATCTAAAATATTAATGAATAAGAAGACAACCTATAATTATTCTTATTATTCTTCCCTAACAAGACCTTTTACTTAATTCACGTACTATGTGACACACTATATAACAAGTTGTTCGGACATTGGTCAACAGTTATTATTAAAAAAAATTGAAGTTAAAAATATATACTTGAAATAATACCAAATTCATATTTCATGAATTATTTACTCTAACTTAAAAAACAACCTATGAACCCTAATTTCTCAAAAAATTGAGTCTTTGACTCACCCACAACTCAAACCCTAACCAAACCCAAAATTAAACACATAAATTCGGAATTGAAGCTTACCACAAGAAGAGATGGAAGCTAGATAGTAGTTAGAACAAGCTTAGACTTCAATTTGGGCAAGAATCACCTTCTTCTTCCTCTAGATCAAGCGCTCTCTCTCTCCCCCTCTCTCTCTCTTAAATTGGTTTCTCTCACTAGAATGGTTGAGAGAGTTTGAGTAGGTGAAAGATGAATTAGAGATGAACTCTAAATCAGCTCCACAGCCTTTAACCCGTCCATTTATGAAAATACCACAATACCCCTTATCCATTATCCATATGTTATAAAACAAAGCAAAGTATCAGCACCCGGCTTGAGGTACGTCGCGGCCACAAGCCCCACGGTGTGGCTTCTAGTGTAATTCGATATCAAACTTTTTACAATGGATAACCCATCAGGTCTAGTCATGAGGCGCGGCGCAGCTGTCTTTCCCGTGGTGCGGCCTATGCCTGGAACAAAAATTGGGGTGTTACAACTCTCCCCCACTTGAACAGGAGCGCGTCCCCGCGATCCAAGCCGCATGTAGAGAGGGCATATACTTTAACACAAACTCCTCCGATTCCCACGTAAACTTTGAACCCTTTCGGTGCCGCCATTGCACCTTGTAGGTTCTAATTTGATTATTTCGCTTAATATTCACCTTCTCATCTAGGATAGCTATTGGTTCCTCCACATACTCTAATTTATTATTAAGAGAAATCTCATCCAACGGAACCCATGCCGAGTCATCCGCAAGACACTTGTGTTATGGATCCCCGCAAGCTCTTCGGGTAACTCTAACCGATAAGCAACCTGATAAAACACGTGCCAAAATTTTAAACGGTCCAATAAATCGAGGAGCGAGTTTTCCCCGCTTTCGGAACCTAATTACACCCTTCCATGGTGACACTTTAAGCATTACCATATCACCTTCTTGAAATTGAATCGGCCGCCTTCGCTTATCCGCATAAGATTTTTGCCTATCTTGCGCGGCCTTAAGACGAGCCCGAATCATCTCAATCTTTTGAGTAGTCTCTAAAACCAAATCGGTACTGCCAATTTCACGTTGACCCACCTCACCCCAACAAATCAGAGTTCGGCAATTTCTCCCATAAAGCATCTCATATGGTGGCATTCCAATACTCACATGATATCTATTATTGTAGGAAAACTCCACCAACGGTAGGTGCTCATCCCAATTACCACCAAAATCGATAACGCAAGCTCGCAACATATCTTCCAAGGTTTGAATGGTCCGCTCACTTTGACCATCCGTTTGAGGATCATACACGGTGCTCATTTTAAGTTGATTACCCATCTCCTCATGAAACTTACCCCAAAACCGAGAGGTAAATCTTGTGTCTCGATCAGAAATAATTGACACCGGAACCTCGTGTCTTGATATTACCTCCTTAATGAACACTCTTGCCAATGTTTCTGACAAAATAGTCTCCCGAATAGGGAGAAAACGCGCTCTTCGTCAATCTATCAACGATTACCCAAATAGTATCGTATTGGGTTCTCGCCGTCTTAGGCAACTTCGTGATAAAATTCATGGTAATGTGCTCCAATTTCTACTTGGGAATATCTAGCGGTTGCAACATACCATATTGCTTTGATGCTCGACTTTAACTTGCAAACACGTAGCGCATTATTCGACATATTTAGCAACATCGCGTTTCATGTCGTGCCACCAATACTCCTTTTTCAAATCAAGTTACATTTTTGTCACCCCCGAATGGATAGAATACTTTGACTTATGTGCCTCATGAAGAAGTAATTGTCGGTACCCACCCAATTTTGGCACCCACACTCTTTCTTTGAATGACAACAACCCGTGAGGGCCTAAAACAATAGACTCTGTTTGCCCTTGGATTCGCTCTTCAAGTTTATTATTAACAAAAGCCTCTATTTGAGTCTCCCCGAGCTTTACAAGGAAATCATTAGTGATTGTCATACGTAAGGATTCCACTCATATTTCCGGATATTGACTCTTCCGACTCAATGCATCGGCAACAACATTCGCTTTACCCGGATGGTAAAGTATCTCACAATCATAATCCTTCAACAAGTCTATCCACCGACGTTGTCGGTTGTTCAATTCTCGTTGATCAAAAAGATATTTCAAACTCTTGTGATCCGTATAAATCGTGCTTTTAACACCATAAAGATATTGGCACCAGATTTTAAGTGCATGAACCACCGCTGCCAACTCAAGATCATATGTCGGGTAGTTCTTTTCATGCTCTTCAGTTGTCTCGAGGCGTAAACAATGACCTTACCCCTCTGCATAAGAACACAAACCAACCCATTAATAGAAGCATCGCAATACACCTTCATATCCTCAATACCTTCCGGTAATACTAACACCGGCGCTTGACACAACTTCTCCTTCAACAATTGGAAGGCAATTTCTTGTTCGTTCTCCCAATTAAACTTTATATTCTTCCTCGTAAATTTGGTTAACGAAGAAGCTGTTTTAGAAAAGTCTTGAATAAACCGACGGTAATGGCCAATCCGAGAAAACTTCGAACTTTCGTAGGAGTAGTCAGCCGGTCCCACTTGTCTATTGCTTCTATCTTCACTGGATCCACCTGGATACCTTCTTTATTAACGATATGGCAAAGTAATTGCACTTCCTTAAGCCAAAATTCACATTTTAAGAATTTGGCATACAACTTCTCTCTCCGTAACGTCCTCAACACTTCACGAAGATGGTGTTCATGTTCCTTCACACTCTTTGAATAAAAGAGTATGTCATCGATGAACACAATTACCGATTTATCCAACAAAGGTTGACACACTCGATTCATGAAAGGACCCGTTCATATACATTATAAACGATTCACAATAGTTGATTACATCGCGAGGTATTTGACCTCTATATGATACATTTTACAAACATTGCATTCGTTTTTAAAAGACAAACTTTCTTTACAACGAAAGTTGACGGCATGCACACCATTTCATAATACATCCAACTATAATTGACATAATAATAATCTTGATGAACTCAATGACTCGAATGCAACGTCTTTCAAAATATGCCATGAATGACTCCAAGTAATATCCTTAAAATGAGCTAATGCACAGCGGAAGATTTCTTTAATACCTGAGAATAAACATGCTTTAAAGTGTCAACCAAAAGGTTGGTGACTTCATAGGTTTATCATAACAATCATTTCAATATATTAATAGACCACAAGATTTCCGTTTATAAATATATGTACACTCGCAAGTGTATAAAAGTATTCTATAAGTTGTAGGCACCCGGTAACAAGCCTTAACGTTCATGTTTTACCCTCTAAAGTACACCAGATCAGGTGTGTTTAATATAACTTCGAAGTACTAAAGCATCCCATAGTCAGGATGGGGTTTGTCAGGCCCAATAGATCTATCTTTAGGATTCGCGCCTACCGTACATAGACAAGTAGTTTAATGTTACCAAGCTAAGGGTATATTTCTGGTTTAAACCCACATAGAATTTGTTTTAGTACTTGTGCCTATTTCGTAAAACATTTATAAAACAGCGCATGTATTTTCAGTCCAAAAATATATATTGCAAAAGCAATTAAAAAGGGAGCAAATGAAACTCACCATACTGTATTTCGTAGTAAAAATACATATAACGTCATTTAACAGTGCAAGGTTGGCCTCGGATTCACGAACCTATATTAATTATATATATTTATATGTTGGTCAATATTTGTCTAACAATTTTTGGTCAAGTCATAGTGTACCACAATCCTAATGCTCGAGACTAATATGCAAAAGTCAACAAAAGTCAACTTGACCCAAAATGACTTCTAAAATTTATACGTGTTTATTATATAACTTAACTATAGTCGTTTTATATATTTAAATATATTTATTAGATTTTATAATAATAAAAGTCATTTATTAATAAAAATTTATATTAACGTTTATATATGATAAAATATACTTTTATATATCTTAAGTAGTAAAATTTATAAAGTTCACTTAATATCGTAAAACTATAGTGGTAAGTATTATTAATGTAATTATATTACGCGTGGTGAAAAATATCTTTGTATCTCCTATTTATTTGATAAAATAATATTGATCATAATAATAAGTAAAAGTTGTATTATTTTGTAATAATAATTATTATTATTCTATAAAAAATAACAATATCTATATTTACTAAAAATGGTATTATGATAAAATGATAATACTAACATAATAGTAATAATGATATTTTATAATAACAATGATATTTCTATTAAAATAATAACGACGATAGTAATAATAATCATTTTAACAATAATACTAAAATTCAGTTGACTATAACTTCTAATCCGTTCATCGAAACCATTCGATATCTAAATAAAAAGTTCTTAATTTTTCGCTAGCTTTCCAATGACATGCATATCATATACTCTATCTCAGTAGCATACGTATGTAATTCAGGATTCAACAAACCTATCTAAGGACAATATCGAATGTACAAGCATGCATAATCCTATATACTCGAGCACTAGTCAGGGATACACTATTGATATATAAAAGTTAAGTTATGAGTGCTCACGTATCAATATTGAGATTCAATATTGCAGGAAAGTACGTAGACGCAATGGAGATGATAAACACTAGTTTGACCTCACGAGCATACCCATGAACCATACCCATCACCTCCATAGCTATAACCCATAATTTCCTTAGCTTCGACGCATTCAAAAAAAACAATTTTGAAATCACTCGGACATCATTCTGTCGTAATATTTTATGTTTACTAATAATATCTTGAAATAATACAGAGCAAATATATATATATGTAAATCGATTGAGAGAGTTTAGAGAAATATATTTTCAAGTTTATATGAAATAATGAAACCTATTAAATTCTATTTATAATAGATTTTTGAATTATTAAAGTGAATTATTAAAGTATGAATTATTAAAGTGAATTATTAAAGTATGAATTATTAAAGTGAATTATTAAAGTATGAATTATTAAAGTGAATTATTAAAGTATGGATTATTAAAGTGAATTATTAAAGTATGAATTATTAAAGTGAATTATTAAAGTTAAAGTAAAGTAAAAGTAAAGTAAAGGTAAAGTTAAAGTATAGTAAAAGTATAAAAACTATGTATGTATAATACGCGTATAAATATATATAATATTAATTTAAATCGTTATATATATTTAATGAAATAAAATATAAATATCGTTATATTTATTATACTAGTTAAGTAATGAGTTGTCAAAAGTGATTCTAGATATTTATAAAAGTTATATACGTTTTAATAATAAAGTTCTTTTTAAACTGAAAACATTTTTGTACGTTTGAAACTAGATTAATAGAATATTATGGAAACCAATTCTCCACTAGCTTTTGTCTAACTTTCGTAAATGACACTTTTTATTTTTATTTATAAATAGCTTTACAAATTATTCCGAATATCGTTAAGAGGAATAGATTTTCTCAAATCATAGTGGACCTCTCAACAGAGACTTGTAATCATAATTCAATGTTTCTGATAATTCAATCATTTAATATATATTTTTTTAATTTCGTCGATAATCATATTGAAACAAATACGTTCATATAAAGCATTATACGTTTAAATACTTTGTTGACATTTTCAATTTATAACATATACACATATACATACATATTCATATATGTTTATTTAATGGTTCGTGAATCATTGGAATTTGGTCGAGGTTTAAATGAATGTATAAACATAGTTTAAAATCCTTGAGATTTAACTTAACAAACATTGCTTATCGTGTCAGAATAATATAAAGATAAAGTTTAAATTTAGTCGGAAATTTCCGGGTCGTCACAGTACCTACCCGTTAAAGAAATTTCGTCCCCGAAATTTGATAGAGGTCGTTATGGCTAACAATGAGAATGTTATTATGACGTAACGATTATGAAGTTTTATCATGTCTAAGAACTATGGATAAAATAATTCGATTACTCGAAGCGTATGAGGGAAGTTATTGTAAATGAAGGAAATAAGATTATAGTGATTTGTCATATCTTTTGACGTCATCACAATTGATCTCCGAATTTAAAGAAAATCTTTGTAATCTATGTTGGATTTGATGCTTCAGTGATTAAGGAGATTATGATTCTCTTCGAATTAATATGATAATCCATCTTGATTTCTATGTCGGGTATTTCACTATAAATCCACCTCCTTCATTTCCTTACAGCTCACACCTTCTATTCTTTCTCCCTCAACTCATATTTTAAAGTATTTGTCAATATGCTTCATCCAGTACTGATTCTCGATATACTCCTCACTTTCATATCTGTCATTCTTCTTTTTCATCTGCCTCCGGAAGAATCTATTTACTTCTACTATACCCTCGGTTTTATAGTGTTTTTAGTTCTTCCGTGTCTTTATATTGCTATATGCATCGATATATACGGTTTATAATTTTTGGGTGGTTGTTGGGTTTTATATCTTCCCTTATATTTTAAAGCCCCTGCTTTTGTCTTCTATAATCATTGACATCCATAGTTAATGCTCCCTTCTATTTGCTGCGATTTATACTCCAATTTCTATTTTGGAGTTTTGTCCTTTCGTTTCTTCTTCTTGCGATTAAGCAACGTTTGTAATGGTCCAGTATTCGCAGATATGAATTTCAGAATGAACATAGTTAATGTTCTAAGAAGGAAATGGTAATGGCACGATCTTGATTTGTTAATTTACCAGAATACCCTAAAAAGACCGAATCATCAAGAAAATATATTCTTGATATTTTTAGAGATTAAATAGAATACAAGAGTCGTGTAACATTGAACATGATGACGGCATGGTCTGTGAATCATCATGTCCCATTAGAAACTCAGCATGACTTACTGTAATATAATCACGTTGATCAAGTGTCATTATATTATACTAACTCATGCTTCAGTTCCCAACACTACTTCAAAACATTCATAATTTAACTCGAAAGTTTATAGAATATAGAAACTAATAGTTTCTTATATGATGTAACACTGATAGCGCAAAGAGATAAATGACTTCAGATAAGATTAGTTGTGAAAATATCTTCAGAAATATCGCGGATATTTATAATGAAAGATATGATAATATCTTAGAATTTCTAATATTGATGGATGATGATGAAGATTTGTCTATAAAAGTTTAGAATAAAGAGTAAGGTATTCGTTAATGACTTTAGCAGGCACTGAATCATTTGGATTCTTTGAAGGCAGATTTAGTTTTTGTGATTTGTCCACAGCCTCCTTCATAGTCTGTTCAATCCATTTTCCAGTTCCAAACCTTCTCTTTTTCTTAGCTTTACCACCTTACTATTCTTTGTCATCAAAATTTTTACTGTTAAGATCGTTTACAGTTTTTGATGCTTCGTCAGCATTTCAAGAACTAGTTTGCAGTTCAAAATATTTTTCAGAACTTCACATTCAAAGTATGTAAGTCCAGGAGATAGACGTTTTACGTACACATATAACTGTTGGCGTAGACATGCTGCGAGATTTCAAAATACTGGTTACTGTTTTCCGACGATTCGTATGACAATTCTCGTTACAAGATGCGAATGAGTAAATGATGTGATTTCAATAAATATAATGATTTTTTGAAAAGTTAAAGATAATTGAAGTTGTTGGTAAGTTTATTGCTAAGGTGGCGAGATATGAAAGGTCCCCAGTAACGATGACGAAAGGGTAACGTATCTATCGAGGTTATAATAAGACTAGTCCGACTGAAAAGTCGAAGTTGACTTGCTGGAGCTGTGACAAAACTGTCTACTTTGAAAAGGAATTGAAAAGTCATTTTAGCTAATAAATGCCAAAGGGTCTGACACGGATACGCGTCAAACTATGACTTAAGTTTTTAGAGTTTTTCAGGTATATAACTGTGGGTAACATGTGGTTAGATCATCATCTCGATTGTTCCTTAGTTGAAGTGTCTTCAGGAATTTCGAAGGGTTTGAGCACATATTATAATCGTTAATACATATGATGTTCTAACACAGTTTTGAAGTCAAAGTATAGCTTTGAAAGATATAGGAATCTAAGAGTGATGATACTGGTTATATTTCGAATTGAATTATGCGATTTCAAAATCAGAATATGTAATTGAATTTGAATAAGTATGATTTTTTTGATTTATATGAAAGAATGGATATTGTTGTGAAAGTAGGGAGTATAGTTGATGATTGCTAAATCAGTTTCGAAAAATGTAATATATTAATTGTGAATTTATATATCTCTCGGGTATTACCTACCCGTTAAAAAAAATTCACAATTAATATTTTGTACAAAAGAAGTTTATTACAGTCTTTATGAAAATATATGTGTATATTTTCTTTAGATGTAACATAGATTTAATGAGTTAATATTAAATTAAACTCATTTGTTTTATGGTTGGAACTAGAATTGAGTAATCCCTAAAACTTTATAAATTGCATAAGTATTTCTTCAATAATATTGAAATTATGAATCATTACTTTGTTATTTGTTGGTTTTTGTGAAATTCTTGTGAACTTCGCAAGGTACGAATGATGTTATTTGAAAAGTTTTGAGTACATCGATGATGAATGTGTAAAATCAAACATATATTCGAATAATACACTTGATTTATTATGAATTGGATTTTTATTGAATTGAGACAGAGATTGTAATTAACGATGGTTAAGTTGCGGATGAAGGACGTACATCATTGCATATTTGTAATATGAATTAACTGAGTAGTTAAGATTCACACATAATATCTTAGTATGGGAAGATTTATTATGGTTTAAAAATTTATACATATAAATCTTTCGATTGGAAATGAGTTAATACTTCATAACTCGTTGATACAATATATTTGTTGTTGATTCGTAATGATGTCCACAATGATTCTTGAACTGACAGAGTTTGTGATGTTACAGGTGCTGTTGATTCTGATGATACTGACGGCACTGACTGTGTTGATGATGCTACGGTCCTGTTGATGCTGTTGGTAAAACAATTCTAGCTTGTAAATCGTACACCATTTTCGATCAAAGTTTCTACTCTACCATCTCCGTTCACTCATCCGATTTACGGTCAGAATTAAATAATCTCTAAGATTTTGGAGATTACATAACTACCGCAGAGATATCTCTTCAATGAAGTTTATGAATTAATACTTCATCGTTTGTTGTTGTTGATATTCCTGGATATTTACAGGGTGTATGACGTTGATGTTTGAGATACAGATTGTGATGTTGCGGTGTGGGATGTGGATGTTGTTGTTGGTGGTGGTGATGGTACTGTTGATGTTGCTGATGGTGGTACTGTTTTTGCTGCTGGTGCTGCTGCTGGTGTTTGTAACCTTTGCACCATATTCTCCAAAGCCACTACCTGAGCGCGAAGCTCGTTGACTTCTTCTATTACACCGGGGTGATTGTCGGTTCGGACGAGCGGATAAATAAAATCTAGAATTTGGTGTAGTATGTAATCGTGACGAGATACTCTAGAAATAAGAGAGAAAATGGTGTTTCGGATAGGTTCGCCGGTAAGTGCTTCAGGTTCTTCGCCAAGAGGGCAATGTGGTGGATGGAAGGGATCACCTTCTTCTTGTCTCCAATGATTAAGGAGGCTACGAACCCATCCCCAATTCATCCAGAATAGATGATGACTAATTGGTTGATCCATTCCGGTCACACTGCTTTCGAAACTTGAATGGGATTCCATTTCGGAATCCGAGGGACTTGAACTAATGATGAATTCCATTTCGTACGATTGAATAAAGAATTTTTCGATATGAAATGATTTTCCGGCTATCGGGTGGTATTCTAATTATATAGAGCAAAAGGTTTCGTAGATTATGGAGGAATTTACGGAATATGTCAGGCAAAGTTTACAGTAACAGATACGCTAAGATATGAATTAGCAGATACGCTAAGATATGAATTTTGTCTATACACTATTCATGCAATCAATGCAATAGGATGTGTCTAGACTAAGAATGATAAGCAGGTAATTTCTAACAAGAATGATGAGCAAAACTTTTGAAATGCAGACACGGTCGAAGTCCAGACTCACTAATGCATCCTAACGACTATCAGTTAGACACACTAATGCAGACCTGGTTCGCTAAGACCACCGCTCTAATACCAACTGAAAGGACCCGTTCATATACATTATAAACGATTCACAATAGTTGATTACATCGCGAGGTATTTGACCTCTATATGATACATTTTACAAACATTGCATTCGTTTTTAAAAGACAAACTTTCTTTACAACGAAAGTTGACGGCATGCACACCATTTCATAATACATCCAACTATAATTGACATAATAATAATCTTGATGAACTCAATGACTCGAATGCAACGTCTTTCAAAATATGCCATGAATGACTCCAAGTAATATCCTTAAAATGAGCTAATGCACAGTGGAAAATTTCTTTAATATCTGAGAATAAACATGCTTTAAAGTGTCAACCAAAAGGTTGGTGACTTCATAGGTTTATCATAACAATCATTTCAATATATTAATAGACCACAAGATTTTCGTTCATAAATATATGTACACTCGCAAGTGTATAAAAGTATTCTATAAGTTGTAGGCACCCGGTAACAAGCCTTAACGTTCATGTTTTACCCTCTAAAGTACACCAGATCAGGTGTGTTTAATATAACTTCGAAGTACTAAAGCATCCCATAGTCAGGATAGGGTTTGTCAGGCCCAATAGATCTATCTTTAGGATTCGCGCCTACCGTACATAGACAAGTAGTTTAATGTTACCAAGCTAAGGGTATATTTCTGGTTTAAACCCACATAGAATTTGTTTTAGTACTTGTGCCTATTTCGTAAAACATTTATAAAACAGCGCATGTATTCTCAGTCCAAAAATATATATTGCAAAAGCAATTAAAAAGGGAGCAAATGAAACTCACCATACTGTACTTCGTAGTAAAAATACATATAACGTCATTTAACAAGTGCAAGGTTGGCCTCGGATTCACGAACCTATATTAATTATATATATTTATATGTTGGTCAATATTTGTCTAACAATTTTTGGTCAAGTCATAGTGTACCACAATCCTAATGCTCGAGACTAATATGCAAAAGTCAACAAAAGTCAACTTGACCCAAAATGACTTCTAAAATTTATACGTGTTTATTATATAACTTAACTATAGTCGTTTTATATATTTAAATATATTTATTAGATTTTATAATAATAAAAGTCATTTATTAATAAAAATTTATATTAACGTTTATATATGATAAAATATACTTTTATATATCTTAAGTAGTAAAATTTATAAAGTTCACTTAATATCGTAAAACTATAGTGGTAAGTATTATTAATGTAATTATATTACGCGTGGTGAAAAATATCTTTGTATCTCCTATTTATTTGATAAAATAATATTGATCATAATAATAAGTAAAAGTTGTATTATTTTGTAATAATAATTATTATTATTCTATAAAAAATAACAATATCTATATTTACTAAAAATGGTATTATGATAAAATGATAATACTAACATAATAGTAATAATGATATTTTATAATAACAATGATATTTCTATTAAAATAATAACGACGATAGTAATAATAATCATTTTAACAATAATACTAAAATTCAGTTGACTATAACTTCTAATCCGTTCATCGAAACCATTCGATATCTAAATAAAAAGTTCTTAATTTTTCGCTAGCTTTCCAATGACATGCATATCATATACCCTATCTCAGTAGCATACGTATGTAATTCAGGATTCAACAAACCTATCTAAGGACAATATCGAATGTACAAGCATGCATAATCCTATATACTCGAGCACTAGTCAGGGATACACTATTGATATATAAAAGTTAAGTTATGAGTGCTCACGTATCAATATTGAGATTCAATATTGCAGGAAAGTACGTAGACGCAATGGAGATGATAAACACTAGTTTGACCTCACGAGCATACCCATGAACCATACCCATCACCTCCATAGCTATAACCCATAATTTCCTTAGCTTCGACTCATTCAAAAAAAACAATTTTGAAATCACTCGGACATCATTCTGTCGTAATATTTTATGTTTACTAATAATATCTTGAAATAATACAGAGCAAATATATATATATGTAAATCGATTGAGAGAGTTTAGAGAAATATATTTTCAAGTTTATATGAAATAATGAAACCTATTAAATTCTATTTATAATAGATTTTTGAATTATTAAAGTGAATTATTAAAGTATGAATTATTAAAGTGAATTATTAAAGTATGAATTATTAAAGTGAATTATTAAAGTATGAATTATTAAAGTGAATTATTAAAGTATGGATTATTAAAGTGAATTATTAAAGTATGAATTATTAAAGTGAATTATTAAAGTTAAAGTAAAGTAAAAGTAAAGTAAAGGTAAAGTTAAAGTATAGTAAAAGTATAAAAACTATGTATGTATAATACGCGTATAAATATATATAATATTAATTTAAATCGTTATATATATTTAATGAAATAAAATATAAATATCGTTATATTTATTATACTGGTTAAGTAATGAGTTATCAAAAGTGATTCTAGATATTTATAAAAGTTATATACGTTTTAATAATAAAGTTCTTTTTAAACTGAAAATATTTTTGTACGTTTGAAAATAGATTAATAGAATATTATGGAAACCAATTCTCTACTAGCTTTTGTCTAACTTTCGTAAATGACACTTTTTATTTTTATTTATAAATAGCTTTACAAATTATTTCGAATATCGTTAAGAGGAATAGATTTTCTCAAATCATAGTGGACCTCTCAACAGCGACTTGTAATCATAATTCAATGTTTCTGATAATTCAATCATTTAATATATATTTTTTTAATTTCGTCGATAATCATATTGAAACAAATACGTTCATATAAAGCATTATACGTTTAAATACTTTGTTGACATTTTCAATTTATAACATATACACATATACATACATATTCATATATGTTTATTTAATGGTTCGTGAATCATTGGAATTTGGTCGAGGTTTAAATGAATGTATAAACATAGTTTAAAATCCTTGAGATTTAACTTAACAAACATTGCTTATCGTGTCAGAATAATATAAAGATAAAGTTTAAATTTAGCCGGAAATTTCCGGGTCGTCACAATTCATAAGGTCCATGAATGCCGCAGGCGCATTCGTAAGTCCAAAGGGCCTTACCACAAATTTGTAGTGCCCATAACGAGTTCGAAACGCCATTTTCTCAATATCTTCATCACAGATTCGCACTTGATGATAGCCGGATCGCAAATCGATCTTAGAAAAACAACACGCCCCTTGTAACTGATCAAACAAGTCATCAATAAGAGGCAATGGATAACGATTTTTGATGGTCACCTTATTCAACTCATGGTAATCAATGCACATGCGCATACTACCGTTGGTGTTAAACGATAAGGTGTCTTAGCAATGGGTGTACATCCAGGAACAAACTCAATGCGAAATTCAACTTGCCTTTCGGGTGGAACACCCGGTAGTTCTTCCGGAAACACATCTTCAAATTCATTTACCACCGGAATACTTCGAATGGATGGAGGCTCTTCTCGTGTATCAACTACATGAGCAAGAAAAGCCATGCTTCCGCTATAAAGGAGTCGACGTTCCCGTGCATACGTGCATAACGGCGCAAGTCTCCTCCGCTTTTCACCGTGGATGATTAATTCTCCCCCACTTGGGGTCGTCTTTACCCGTACAAACTTCTCATGGCATGCAATATCGGCTCTATATCGATCAAGCCAATCCATACCCACAACCACATCAAATTCACCCAAGGTCATACGAACAAGATCAATTTTAAAATTTTCGGGACCAAACACAATATCACAATTTTTACATACATCAACCCCTAGCACGGTTTGACCATCCGCTATTTCAACTTCTACTGGATGATCCAACTTTACTAGTAGTTTATCAAGTTTAGGCGCAAATTTTGGAGACACAAAAGACAAGTTAGCACCATAATCAAAGAGAACCTTCGCAGGCTTAGAGTTAACCATGAAAGTACCTGAAACAACTTCGTTAGACCTCTTAGATTCATCATCAGTCATCAAGTAATTACGCCCTTTAGCTAGTCCCGCCTCTTTCTCTAACTTCTTAGTTTGAGTTCCGTACAACTCGGGGCACTCTGACTTTCGATGCCCATCATGATGACAATTAAAACACGTGATTTGGTTGTTGGAAGATTTGGGACATTCTCGAGCCATGTGACCTTTTAGTCCATAATTATAGCAGGTAGAGACATAATTGCTAGAACCAACCTTCCTTACACCACCCACACTTTCGATCGTACTCTTCACCTTTTTACTTGGAGCACTATGCGACCCAAACTTTCTCTTACTCGAGGTATGATCAACCGCCTTTGGAGCGTGTGATTCAAACCCCTTAGCTACCGAGAATAGCTTTGCAAAAGAGTCAACGTGCCCGAGGCTAATCTTTCCCCGCAAATCATCATTGAGAGTGTGATAGAAATTCTCCATAAGTAACCGATCATTCCCGATGTACTCGGGCAAAATCGTGCCTTGGCTAAGAAGGTAGTCTTGAGAGTATTTAGGACCATAGACCCCTGGCGCATATTCCGCAACTCATTTCGTAGCCTTGTGAGATTGGCTTGAGTTCGGAACTCTTCAAAGAACTCTCTTTTAAAATCTTCCCACGATAACCCAACAAATTCCCTTTCACCAACCATATCAATCTTCCCATCTAACTATGTTTTCGCATTCACCCTCAACAAACTAGTTGCAAGCCTCATTTTCTTGTTCAGGGGGGCAGTTATCTACATTGATTTTAGTCATAAAATTGGGGATAAATGACTGTTTCTGTAATTGATATAACCAAAATAATTGAGTCTATTACTTTCAATTCATAAAAATACATGTGTTTTGTAGCTTTGTTTTATGTGTTTTTCTTGTAGATTGTATACTTGCACAAATCGACATCTTAAGTACTTATTTATGGACGTTGGATGCCACCTCCAACACGTTGTATAATGTGGATAGGTGGATTCCGTCCGTTTGATGTTATTAAGGCAAGTATACTTCAAGTATAACCGAACAACCTCTGTATTAACTATAAACATTAATTTTTAATATTTTCAATTAATAATGAACCATGTGGGGATGTTAACCGACCAAAAGAAGAAAATGGAAAATTTAAAAGCATATTTTATAAAGGAAGAAAGTGATATTACTACAGATTTAGAAAATTTGTAAAAAAACTATAGCAGCTTCTTTATCTAGACAAGATTTAGTCAATATATGTGATGATTGTACTATGACAAACTATGCAAGCCATATGTCAATTTTAACAAGAAAATTTACCATTCTGCTAGATTTTATGGAACAGATAAACCAAAAAATACATTTTACATCTATAATATCATCGGTTACATTGTAAAGTCAAATACAAAATTTTGTTATGTTTCTTATATATGGTGATAAACTTCTTGAAAATCGTTTAAAGGAGATGCGAAGTATATTTAAAGAAAGACAATTAGCTGCTTTAGTGACAAAATATGACTACTTCGAACGATTGGTTGCATTGAGTAATCTATGAAAAACTCGTCAGAGAAATATTTTGATAAATGATAATGGTCAGTTATTAAGAAATCAGACTACAACTAGATATCCAACGGGGAGTTATCAATTATTATTTTTATTAACCGTCTTAACTTTAGTTATATTCAGTCTTTTTATAATACTTCATTTATATATACAATTTTGTTCAACTTCATGCTTTGCCTTGATTAGTTTCTTGTACACAATTTTTATCGATTACATTGATATGCTCATAAACAATATATCATATTTGTAATTTTTATTGCCGAAACCCGCAAATCTTACGGGTCTTAAGCTAGTAAAAGATACAGTAGATAATTAGAGAGTAAATAGAGAGATTGGAGAAATACTACGTATTTGAGTGTTTGATGTTTGTTTTTTCAACCAAAATCAATATCATCTATTTATACATCACTTTGTGAGAGTAAAATGGTCCAAACACGCTAAATATTTTCAAAAAAAAAAAAAAACAAAACAAAAAAAAGAGAAAAAAAAGGGTAAAATAACTAAGCCATACGGCTAATTTATTCGAAAATTCGATCTAACAAAAAACGGTTTCAAGGTGGAACCGGTATAAAATCGGTTTAGAACCGTCATTTTCTAGGTGCTAGGATTCAAGAACTAAATATGGTTCTGTTATAACCTCAGTTCTCGATTTAGTTTTTTTCCGGATCCGATTTTTAGTGCATTGCTAATCTCAAGTGATAATGGATATATCAATACATGATAATTTTTAAAGTAATTCATATCCGATCCACTATAACATTGTACCATCATTCATATATGGATCACACATCCACTGACATCCCTACTAGGAAAAGAGCTATGGTTCATAGCAAAAATCAAAAATAACAAGATTAGAAAAACTTGCTGGATGACAAAGGTTAAAATCTGATAATAGACAAAATGACATCAATTTAACATAGTGAAGAGATTGATTGGTAGCTGAAAAAACTAAACACCAGCAAATAGCTTCACGAAACACAAAATATAATCCTTACACAAACTCAAATCACATCTAAAATTCCACAATCCATTTGAATAATAGGGTACTCTACTCAAAAACAAAAACAACATCATCATCATCATCTGGAAGAGGCTGGCTAGCAGCTGTAGCAAGCTCGTCGTACCTATAAAAGGTTACAAGAAAAACTCATTACATAAACACCAAGCACTAAAATTTCACACAAACAAGTTCATACAATAGGTAGTTAACCAATCACAACTCAAAATTTCTTTCTTTTTCTACTGGTTTATGTCTTTAGTGTAAATATTTGTGAATAAAAGATGTGTGGATGAAGCATTTATTAGTAGTTAATAAAAAAAAAATTAAAAACTAATAGCAACAATGAATTTACTGATTTTGAGTAGCAATGTGAATTTGCACTTCTGGGGGAGCAAGAGCAGGTGACTCGACAAAATGCAAGTTGGGGGCCCTAAAAATAAAGACAAAACCAAAATCAGAACAGATGTTTATCTAAAACAAAATCATCCAAACAGGTGGCAGTGATTTAAGATAATAAAGTTACCCGGCTAGTTTCCTTGCAAGGTAGAGGAAAGGCTTCTCAAAGTTGTAGTTACTCTTTGAAGAGATTTCATAATATTGCAAATTCTTCCATCTGTGGAAAGTAACTTGCTTAGCTTTCAATTGACGGTTCTTCACATCAACCTTGTTTCCACATAAAACTATTGGGGTGTTCTTCACACAGACAATAATACAAAGAAAACATAGAACACGTTAACTAATCATTAAAAGGAAAAAAAAAAAAAAAAAAAACCTAAAGAAAAGTACACACTTACGAGCAAAGATCTTTGTGCCAAGTTGGAACATTCCTGTATGTCAGCCTTGAAGTAACATCAAACATGATGATGGCACATTGACCAAAAAGGCTGCAGCAGATTATTCATCGCAAGTCCAACATTCAGTTGGTAAAAAGAAAGCAGTATGAATAAATAAAAACCGATCTAATAAAACACTTATAGCTTGAAGACCTTGTGCACTTGAATCATAATACATATAATGTGCATAGAGGATGGAAATAAAATCTAAAAAATAAGAAAGTAAATGCTAAATTTTAAACAATACTTACTAATATCCATTACCAGTACCAAAAAATTTCTCCTGGCCAGCAATTTCCCAGCAATAAAATCGAATCTTTCCACAATTGGTGTAGAAATCCAAGGGGTGGACTTCAACACCAATGTTTGCTGAACACAAAGGACATATATCAACAAAATAGCTAAATATTGATTAACCTTTGCTAGATATTGATTTTGCACAGCCAAAGGAAAATACTTACGTTCATATTTCTTCTCAAATTCACCGGTCAAATGTCTCTTCACAGATGTAGTTTTTCCTAAACAGCACATATAACAAGAATTATCATACAAAATTTGAAAGTGAAATACAGGTTTCAATAGCTTAAACAGGGTTATTAAAACCAATTTGTATAGCTGGTGTTTCATATAAAGAATAAACTTAGTTGTTGAGGATTTTGATCATATGAGTTCAAATTCCTTATTGATTTAATTATCAATCTTAACAGTATCACAAAAGTGTCACATTCGTCATGAGTTTTCAAGATTTCTTAACAACAACTATTAAATCAATTAACCACATTTAGCAAACAGTTCTAAATCCAAGACTTATTTATAAAAGAAAAATAAAAAAAATACACATTTATACACATTTATATCACAAATATATATACGCATTTATATCACTTATTTATTTATTTATTTTTTTCTGAAGTTAATAGTTAGCTATTTTGTAAGCCCTAGTATAAAAGTAAAGTAAAGTAAGCCCTAGTATCAATTTTCGAAATATATCTTCATAAACAAGCTATGTATTGTATATGCGAATAATATTATGCAAAAACAATACACAAAATTCGACAACAAAACACCAATTAATCCCTACCAGAATCTCAAGTTCGAAAACACTTTATATATAAGAGAAATTAACACAACAAATAATAAAATTATATAATTATAATTATTATATTATATATTTATTTATATTTATATTATAATATATAATAGATAATAAACTAACAAATATACCAGTTCCACCATCGCCGACAATTATAAGCTTGAAACTCGGATAGTCAACTGTTTGCTGATTCTGCAACGCCTAAAACACAAATTTAAATAAGAAATCGCAAAGTTTATGAATCAAAAACAATATTAATCGATTAAAACAATGAAATAAATGCATATCTGAACAAAGAGAATGAACGTACCATTCTCAAATAGGCGGTTTAGTGAGAAAGTAGTTCTTCAATGTACGCAAACACCAAAATAAATATTCACCGAAAAATTGTTAGCTTTAAATTGATGCGTTTTGATACGTACCTTTAAGATCACAAACAGACTTGGTGGTGTGAGTAATGGGCCATTTATTCATGCAGCGGCCCAGTTAAATGTTATAGCCCAAAAGCAATTAGGTGGATGGTCCATCGTTGAATTAGTCAGAATTAGTAGGAGCTGGAATATTAATACAGGAGGTGTGTTTGTTATTTGAGACATGCACATTAGAACTGGATAAATGCATGATGCCCATGATCTCCTATGTTGACAGTAGTTATTTTAAAGCGGTTTAATACGTAGTTAGTAGTAGTTGTTTATTTACTAGTATAAATATGTATCTTTGTTTTGTGAATTGATAAGATGAATGAAAAGTTATTTGGTTTAGCCAAAAGTCTGTTTCCTCTCTTTATTTCTTTGGAGACTCGCCATCTCGAATCCACTTTATCATTGGAGTTCACGGTCGACTCGAATATACCGTATCACATTTTATGTACACTGTTGGATTGATACGTTTTGAAACTAATCGTTGATTACGTGGTCAGTGCGAGTCACGTGATTAGACAAAATGGTTTTCAATTCAATTCAATTACTATATATATATTATTATTACTAGCTTTTAGAACTCGTGCATTGTACGGGTGAGTAAAAACTAGTGCAAAATAAATGCCAAAAACAAATAGTAAAATGTCTTTTTCTAATGTGATTGAAATCTAAAAAGTAAGAAATAAAAAACAAAGTAGATCAAGTCTGAAATGGTTGATTCCATGATCCAGCCAGCATGTTACAATTTATATTTGCATGTTTTACTCATGAGTGAAGTGATGATTGAATATCGACTTAATTTATCATATCAATGAATAGCTGCCCCATAAACATGATGAGAAAGTTGTCCTTCACTACCAGAATATATAGGTGATATTGCGCATTTCTCATATATTAATCATGGCAATATCCGTCATTTTTAATCCATTCGGATACGGTTTTGGTCTTTATTCGTGATAATTTGGGAAGATTATGATTCGAGAGCCGAGAAGATCGTTTATACGCCTTTTTGATCATTCTGAGGTATATTTTATGTTACTTTATCAGAGGTGCCTTAATATGATGAAGCGATGTGGTTTTAGGCATTTTTATGAAGCAAAAAGGAAGAGAATCTGTGCAAGTGTTAAGCCACGGCGCGGCTGGGGAGCCCGCGGCGCGGGTTATGCCTAATCTTGAAGGTCGAGCATTTTGGAAGAGATTGGATTCTGGTTACGTTTTAAGCCGCGGCGCGGGTCGTTACTGTGTCGGTTTTTGGAGCTATAAATAAGGAAATACAACCCTAACTTTCAATAACTTTTTGCCAGCCGATTTTCTGAGCACTTGGGGCGATTTTTGGGTACTTTTGGGGAATTCCAAGTCTATTCTAACGCTCCAATCATTCCGCTATCGAGGATCAATTCAAGCGATAATCAAGATTCATTGTGCTAGGTTGATTCTTACTTATCCAATAATGTTTTCTCTATTATTTATTATTTTGATTTCTTTTGTTGCCATGGTTATTGGCTAGTTATTTAATGTTTGTCTAGACTTATAAACCTATGTTTTGGATGCTACTTAACAGTTATTCATTTTATTTATGATGATTTGATGTTTGGATTAAAGAACGATTCTTATTAAAGTTAGACTTTTCGATTCAATTGGTTGTGTATTTGTTTGATAGGACGAGAGTTCATTAATTTAATGCATAAATTTACAATTGGTTTGTCTTAATTGGTTGTTTGCTTACTCGGAGACGAGAGTAAATTGAATTCAAAAGGCTAGACGAAATAGGGGTGAATTACACACAACCAGAGTTGGTGTGATTGCGATTCAAGTCTTCATCTCAGTTGAAATATTTGGTCACAATTAGGAGGTCTTAGGCTACGGGGAATCCCGTGTCGTGTAATTTTAATTGAAGAGTTTAATAATTCGCATAGGTTAGATAATAATTGGGGCTTAAACTAAATGCATCCAAGACTAGGTGTAAAGAGTCTAGACGAACATTCGTTTTTCCTAATTAATTTTAACTATCTTATTTTTACTTGTTTGTTTGCTTTAAAGCTTAAATCTTAAAATACCAAAAATATTGTTCCTTCTTGTTATTAATTAAAGCTATATTTGATTTGGCTAATCGTTAAATAGCCACCCAAACTATTATCTCGTAATCTCCATTTTCTAGATTAACTTAGTTTAATTCCATTAGTTACAATCTTAATTCTCCCGTTAAACTGTCCTTGGAACGAATACGGACTTACCAACTTTATACTATTGCACGATCGGGTACACTTCCCGTTAGTGTGTAGTAATCCTTTTAATCGGTATTTCCCATTAAATAAATTATAGACGCGATTTCACACATCGAGTTTTTGGCGCCGCTGCCGGGGACAGTTGTGTCAAAAATTAAGATTGTTATCTAATTGTTCTTAGTTTAGTTTAGTTATAGTTTATTATTTCTTTTCGTTATTCTCAGTTGAATCGGTGTGTTTAATCAGTTGTTAGTTGTGATTTCGCAGGTAACAGGTAGTGCATGCCACATACGCGTTCTTCTAATTCTTAGATTCTTCAACCATTTGCAGAACCCGAAAGAGAGTTATTCAGAGCGTTATGTCAAGAGCAACAGTCTACGGTGGATTCATCTTTTTCTTCGAGTGCTAATATAATTAATTTGGGTAGTAGTTCTGAGACTGTGGTGCCCGATACACCACCTGAAATCAGAGAAGAAGAAGAATCTTACATTTCATTAGATCTTTTCGAGACTGAAGATATGGCTGACCAAGCTGATCAACCGAATCGTCCTCAGACTATGGCAGAAAAGTTGAAGGCCACACGAGGGGGCCAAGGCAATTCGATTACTCAACCGAACATCACTCAGCCTTTTCAAATTACAGGGCCGATCCTGAGTTTGATTCTTCTGACTGCAAATTTCATGGCAAGGATAGTGAGGATGCTAACGAGCATCTTCGTATTTTCAATGATGTTTGCAACCTTTTCAAACTGCATGAGGTTGCCGATACTTCGATCAAGACTAGACTTTTTTCCTAGACTCTTAAGGGAGAAGCCAAGAGATGGTTAGATAAGCAACTGGAAGGAGCGATTACTTCTTGGGATACGTTGGTAGATAAGTTCTTATCAAAGTTTTTCCCTGCGTCTCGAGCTGCTAGACTTCAAGCAGATATTTCTCAATTCAGACAAAAGAGCAGCGAGACACTATTTGATGCTTGGGACCGTTATTCTAATTTGTTGCGCTCATGCCCGCAACATGGGTTGAATGATTTACAAAAGGTCCAGATTTTCTATAAGGGGTGTGACATCCCAACTCGTCAGAGTATTGATCAAGCAGCAGGTGGGACTTTGATGGATAAGACAGAAGAAGAGGCATTAGAGATTATTGAAAAGCAGGCTGGTTACACTCACGAATGGCATCAAGATCATGAGTCAACTCGTTCAGCTTCAGTTAAGAGAACCGAAACCACTGGTGCATATGACGATTTTGGGTCTATAAGTGCTAAGTTGGATTCCTTTGGTAGGAATTTGGAGAAGATAAATAAGGATATTCATGGTATGAAGGTTGGTTGTGAGTATTGTGGGGGATTACATCTGGCAAAAGATTGCGATGCGGGGCTAACGATAGGGCAAAAGGAAGAGATCGCTTATATTAGTCAATAGAACAACAATCAGTTTCAGGGACATGCCCAGTTTAATAGGAATTTCAACAATCCCTATAATCCTCAAGGTAATCAAGGTTCGAGGTTCCGGCCAGATTCTAGTGGAGGATATCAACAGCAAGCTCCCGGGTATTTTCAGAAACCCCAAGCCGAAGAGAAAAAGTCCAACCTTGAAGCTATGATCGAGAAGCTTGTGATGTCTCAAACTCAGCTTGTTACTACTGTTACTCAAAACAATGAGAAGAATGATCAAATGTTTCGAAATCAACAAGCAGCTATTCAGAATTTGGAGAAACAAATTGGTCAACTTGCTAATCAGAATAATGAGAGGAAACCGGGGGAGTTACCGAGTAAAATAGATAATAACTCGAAGAATGGGCACGTTAATGCTATAACCACCCGCAGTGGTTTAGCATATGATCCACCGAGGAAGCCCGATGAGTATGATTTACGAGTGCCGTTGGTTAAAGATAGTGAGCCGGTTGTTGTTAGTAAATCGGAGGGGGATAAGGAGCCGGAACAGGTGATTGAGAAGGTTGTGAGGGTACCGGAAACTGTGGCTGCGAAACCGGTAGTTAAAGAGTATCAACCACTGCTCCCATTCCTGAGGAAGCAGAGATTGGAAAAGCTGGAGGCAGAAAAGTCCAAGTTCATGGACTTGATTAAAAAAGTTAACATAAATTTGCCTTTTATTGATGTGATTGCAGGTATGCCCAAGTATGCAAGGTTTCTTAAGGACTTGCTAACTAACAGGAAGAAGCTGGAGAACGTGTCTTCAGTAAGGTTGAATGCTGCATGCTCAGCGGTAGTTGCAAACTAGCTTCCCGAGAAGCTTGAGGATCCTGGGAGTTTCACCATTCCTTGTTTACTGGGTAATTTGGATTGTATGAGGGCATTGGCAGATTTGGGGGCTAGCATAAATTTAATGCCCTATTCTATTTACTTGAAGCTAGACCCCGGGGAGTTGAAACCCACGCGTATGGCTATTCAGCTAGCTGACTGCTCCATTAAATTCCCTCGTGGAATTATCGAGAATATGCTAGTTAAGACCGGGTCGTTGGTTTTCCCGGTCGATTTCGTGGTGTTGGATATGGAAGTGGATGAGAGGATTCCACTTATTTTGGGTCGGCCATTTTTAAATACTGATAGGTGTATTATTGATGTCTATGGCCAACAGTTGACCCTTAGGATAGATGATTTGCATGCAACTTTCTCAATCGACCATGCTTTAAAATACCCTGCCTACACTGATGATACATGTTATTTTCTTAACACTGTGAATGTCCAGTCTGAGTTTTTGCAGGAATTTCCAGAGTTATAGGGTTCAGGAGAGTGTTCATTGGTTGAAATTGATGAAGAATTGCAGGTTGAGGAGGTGGATATTTTGACCACCTTGATGGAAAACGGCTATGAGCCGACTGAGGAGGAGTTCAAAGAACATGAACGTGATGCGGATTACCGGAGCAAGTCTTCAATTGAAGAACCTCCCGAGTTAGAATTGAAGCCACTTCCAGATCATTTAGAATATGCTTATTTGCAGGAGGAATCTAAGCTCCCGGTAATTATTTCTTCTTCTCTTACTACAGGTCAGAAAACTGAGCTTGTAACCATGCTTAGGGCCCATAAACCGGCCATTGCATGGAAAATTCATGACATCAAGGGTATTAGTCCCTCCTATTGCACCCACAAAATCCTAATGGAGGAAAACTCCAAACCTGTGGTGCAACGTCAAAGGAGGTTGAACCCACACATGTAAGATGTCGTGAAGAAAGAGATCATTAAGCTCCTCGATGCAGGTCTGATTTACCCGATCTCCGACAGTCCTTGGATTAGCCCAGTACACTGTGCACCGAAGAAAGGTGGTATGACTATTACCACCAATGATAAAAACGAGTTAATTTCCACTCGAACTGTCACGGGGTGGCGTGTTTGTATTGACTATCGGAAGTTGAACGACGCCACACGCAAGGACCACTTCCCGTTACCTTTCATGGATCAAATGCTAGAGAGGTTAGCGGGAAACAGCTTTTATTGTTTTCTTGATGGTTTTTCGGGCTATTTTCAAATTCCTATCTCGCCCGAGGACCAGGAGAAAACTACTTTCACGTGCCTGTATGGACCATTTTCATACCGACGCATGCCCTTTGGCCTTTGTAATGCTCCGGCCACTTTTCAAAGGTGCATGATGGCCATATTCCATGATATGATAGAGGATTGCATGGAGGTGTTCATGGATGACTTTTCTGTCTTCGGTGACACTTTCGATTCATGCCTTCTTAATTTAGAGCGGATGTTGGTAAGGTGTGAAAAGTCTAATCTTGTGCTCAACTGGGAGAAGTGCCATTTCATGGTGCAAGGGGGCATAGTACTCGGGCACAAGATTTCTAGCGATGGTATTGAGGTGGTTCCCGTAAAGGTAACAGCTATTAAGAACCTTCCACCTCCCACCGATGTTAAGGGTGTTCGGAGTTTTCTCGGGCACGCCGGTTTTTATCGGCGGTTCATTAAGGATTTTTCTAAAATTTCTAACCCGATGAATAAACTCCTCGAAAAGGACACGCCTTGGAATTTCTCCGAAGATTGCCTTAAGGCATTCAATCTTCTTAAGGAGAAACTGATCAATGCACCCATCATAATTGCTCCAAATTGGTCCCTTCCATTCGAGCTTATGTGCGATGCTTCTGATTTTGCTGTTGGCTCTGTTTTGGGTCAAAGGGTCGAGAAACATTTTCGACCCATTTATTATGCAAGCAAGACCTTGCAAGGAGCGCAATTAAATTAAAATACCACTGAGAAGGAGCTCCTTGTGGTGGTCTTTTCGTTTGATAATTTCTGGTCGTACTTAGTCTTATCTAAGACTATAGTCTTTACGGATCATTCTGCTCTTAAGTATCTTTTCGCAAAATCGGATGCTAAACCTAAACTTCTTAGATGGATATTGCTTTTGCAAGAATTCGATGTTGAGATCCGGGATAAAAAGGGTGCCGAGAACTTAGCGGCCGATCACCTTTCACGTCTTGAAAATCCCTCCCGTGAGGTTCTCGATGAGACCACTATTCATAATGATTTTCCCGATGAATATCTCATGAAGGTGGAAGAGTGTGAAGACCCTTGGTTCGTTGATTTTGCTAATTACTTGGTTGGGGGTTTCTTAGAAAAAGGTTGGTCACATCATAAACGTAAGAAATTCTTTAGTGACCTTAAGTATTATTTTTGGGAGGACCCTTATCTCTTTAGGCGGTGTTACGATGGAATGATCCGTCGATGTGTTTTCGGAGATGAATGCGAGCACATTCTTGTCCAATGTCATCATGGACCGACGGGTGGGCATTATGGTCCCCAAGTTACGGGGCGAAAAGTCTTTGAGGCCGGTTTTTATTGGCCTACTATCTTCAAGGATGCCCACCGAATTTGTCAATCGTGCGATGCGTGTCAACGAGCGGGTCAAATCACCCAACGAGATGAGATGCCTCAAAATGTCATCCAAGTTTGTGAGGTTTTTGATATATGGGGGATTGACTTCATGGGCCCGTTTCCAAAATCTAATAATAAGCTCTACATTCTCGTTGCCATCGATTATGTTTCGAAATGGGTCGAAGCGCAAGCTTTACCCACTAATGATGCACGTGTTGTTGTTTCGTTCCTTAAACAACTCTTTTCTCGATTTGGTGCCCCAAAAGCTTTAATTAGTGATCGGGGGACTCATTTTTGCAATGCCCAACTTGAAAAGGTGTTGAAGCGATATAGGGTGACCCATAAAGTTTCAACATCCTACCATCCTCAAACTAATGGGCAAGTAGAAAACACCAACCGAGCTTTAAAGAGGATTCTTGAAAAAACAATTGGTTCTAATCCTAAGGAGTGGTCGTTTAAGCTTGATGATGCCTTATGGGCATTTAGAACGGCGTACAAAACGCCAACCGGAACCACTCCCTTTCGGTTACTTTATGGTAAAGCATGTCATCTCCCGATGGAGATTGAACACAAAGCTTTTTGGGCTCTCAAAACGAGCAATCTTGATCTTAAGGAGGCGGGATGCCTTCGTTTAAGCCAATTAAATGAGCTAGAGGAATTGAGGCTCGATGCTTATGAAAATTCATTGATTAGTAAGGAGAGGACGAAGAAGTGGCACGATAGTCATTTAAAAGATCCTAAGGAATTTAAGGAGGGGGATCGTGTGCTTCTTTTCAATTCACGGTTCCATTTGTTTCCCGGAAAGTTGAAGTCTAAGTGGTCGGGACCATTTATTGTTCGTAAGGTTTATCCCCACGGGGCGGTTGATTTGGTTAACTCGAAGGGGGAAGAGTTTAAAGTGAACGGTCATCGGATCAAACATTATGTCGATGGACCACAAGAGGTGGATGATGAGGTTAAACTCATCTTTACCTTTAACGACGCGTGATAGTCTTGGTGGTAGTCTTTGTTGTAGAGTTTGTATATTATTTTTGTTTTGAATATTTTCATGCTTGAACAGGTACAATATGATCATTGTTTGGATGCTTGGTATGCGAAATTGTGTTTTAGTTGAAAAGCCTTAAAATTTTAAAAAGGAAAAGTCACCCGTTTTAAGCCGCAGCGCGGCTTTAGAGCCCGCGGCGCGGGGTAACAAAGGTTTTTGCATGTCGAGGGTTTTAGAAATTCAGGGAATTTTGATGCATTAAGACGCGGCGTGGCTGGTGAGCCCGCGACGCGGGTCCTGTCTGATGGAAATTAAAATTCGTTTTTTTATATAAAGGGAAATTGGTCAAACCCGACCCAATGGTAATACCCGACGGGAATTAAGGATTTTTAGGGTTATTTGCTGTTGGAAAAACACACACAACTCATCAACTTCAAGCACGATTCAAAAATCTCTCAAACCCTAATCTCTAGTCTTCAATCTTTGCTTAAATTTCTTCATCAATTTTCTAATCAATGGCACCAAATGTCCGATTTTGACTTTCTTTATCTTGTTCTTGCCTAATTGCATGCTTATTTGTTGTTTAAATTCGGATTAGGTTTAGAATTTGTGTAGGGTTGTTAATTTTGGTCTTGTATGCTTAATTTTATCATGGGTCTTTGTTGAATATGATTAGTATGTATGCAATTCATAATCTTTTTGTGTTTTCATGCATATCTTTGATTCTAGGGTTCATGGTCAATTTGATTTTGAATTAGAGATGAGTAATTGGGGAACATTGGTTATGGGTTTCGTTAATTATGGTTTGACTTGAATGATAAGTGTGGGGTGTGTCACTTTGGCTGGGTCATTAGGGTTCTAGTCTTGATTGAATGGTTTTCTTATGATTAATTTGGTTTTATACGATATAGATGCCATGAAATTGATGCTATGATGACTTGGTGCTAGTTTGTTGTTAATTTTTGGATTGAATTGCTACATTTGGAGTTTCAAACTATCTTTCCACTAATGTAATTGATTCAAACGGTTTAAGTGTATGTTGAGATGTACTAGTGATTGATAATTGTTTGCATACTTGGAAAGGGTGATAGTTTGTAAATTTTGTATTGGTCATAATTGAATTATTGCTTGTCGAAGGTTGTTGACTACGGTTGACTTATGCTTGTAATGTGGATTGTTTTGAATATGAGCAGGGACTAACCTTTAATGCTAATGACAAAGTTTTGCTTTTGTGTTTTGTTTGTTTGGTGTTTGTTGAAACAGAAGCAAAGAGTCTATAATGCTCAAAGGGAGGAAGAAAGACTTTTTGAAATTCAAACCAATCCTGAAAATTGGTTACAAGCATTAAGGGATGATGAAGAGTATGCCGGAAGGTTTGGATATATTAGAAGGCGTCTCATCACCGGTACTTGGTATTTAGACTGGGCCCCGCTAGAACAAGCGGGAATACATTTAAGAACTCATCTCCAAGGGGTACTTACATGCGTAAAAAAACCGGGGAACCATTTCATTCACGCATGAGAGCAGGCGTTTTTGTGTACGGATGTTATTTATGAGGAATTGGTGTGAGAATTCTTCTCCACATTGACTTTTAATCCTCGCCGTGCAGTTTCAGATACGAGTTTCTTACAATTTCGCTTAGGAGGGATGGATAGGGAGATGAGTAGGTTTGATCTTTGTCGGGCATTAAATTTGTACCCCGAAATGGATGATTTCATTTTAGGGCAGTATTTGAACGAAACTAAATTTTATGGTGCCGAGTTCTTTAATGCACAACAATATTGGTATCAACTGAGTGGGAAGAATCCATTTGTGTCTAGTGAATCAAAGGGGTCGGACATTAGGGACAAGGATGCGAGATTGATTCAGAGGTTGTTGGGTTGTACATTTTGTGCGCGTGTGAATGGGTATGACAAGGTGACCAATCATGATTTGTGGTCCATTTATATGATTAAGCATGGACAGTTTGCTGATTTGGCGAATTTGGTAGGTGAGTATTTGCGTACGCATGCGATGGAGAAACAAAAGGCAAAACCACTTTTGGGTGGTCAATATGTTACAAAAATTGCTCGGTTTTTCAATTTTAACTTCACTCGTTGTACACCAGCTCGGGATTCAATGAAACCATTCGGGGTTCGATTTTATATTAATGCGAAAATTTTGATGTGGAACTCGGATCGGTCTATGTTAGTTGAATATGTTGAGCCGTCTCAACAAGGTGGGGCGAGTGGTAGTGGTGCGCAACACGATGATGATGAGGAAGTTGTGGCTCACATCCATGAGTGTTTTGGTTCCGAGTCAGAGGAGCACGTTGGTTCGGGTAGTGGTCAGCCTTGGGGTGTCTCGGAGACAATTTGGAATGATTTGGTTTCGAGGGTCGATAATGTTCAAATCGGTATGTTCGATAGATTTAATGAGTTTCGGGGAGAACAACGGTCGCATAATGACCGTATGTGGGAAAGTCAGCAGCGGATCGATGAGAGGTCGGCCGAGTCCTTACATGACCAGCAATGGATGGCATATGGGAACGATTGGCAAAGGCACAATGCTCGTCTTTTCTACCACAACCCGGATCATTATTATGGTACTACTGCTCAGACACCCGTGTATTATCGTAGTCCAGTTCGGCCACGAGTGCAGGCCCCGATTTATAGTGAGCCGGAAAGGTTGGAAGATGCGCATCAGAGGTTCCAGCAGCAGTATCCATACGGCAATTGGTCGTATGATGGTTTTCAGTGAGGAGGGCCTGCGAGCCCGATGATCATGTTGTATTTTGTTTGCAAACATTTTTATTTGGTTCTGTACTTGGATAATTATTTACTTTAATTATGTACTGTGGATTTATTCGGGGACAAGGCGTTTCGGTACCGGGTGGTGCCACCTTGTCCCGTTTTATGTAGTTTCTTTTATGTTTGTTAGGTTTGTTGGTGAAACGATTTTCAAGTCTGGCATTAAGTTCAGCAAAACCGCATAAGTGATGATATTGGTGTAAGGATCGGGAATGGACGATGTTCTTATGCTGGCAGTCAGTTCAGCGCCATCTGTCACTGTCATTCCACGACCAGAGGTTAACTCGATAAGTTGTTTTTATTTTTCTTACCTTTCGATTTTAATCTATTTTTGATCTCAAGTAATGGGGACATTACTCGATCTCAACTGTGGGGTGGGGATGTAAAATCTCTCGGGTTGGTTGTTAATGAAATCTTCATCATATTAGTTTTGATATTAAAAGACTTGACGTTTCACGAGTTTTGGTCGCAAAAAAAAATTTGAAAATTAGGGGTAAAATAAAAAAAAGAAGAGAAAAGTTAGTTTAAAAATAAAATAAAAAAGTAGAAAAACAATTGAAAATTCGGTCAAAAACTTTATTCTGAAAATTGGCTTGGTATTTTAGGGTATAATTCGTGTTTTCAAAGAAGTCAAAATTGTTCCACATGTTCATTATTTTGGACATGAAATCCTACGAGTTCAGGGAACTCAATAGTAGGTCACCTGTACCAAAACGGGTGTAAACCGTGAGAGAGCGGTGATTGCATAGCGTGATTGTGACCGAATCACGTGCCTGATCACAAACTTTTGGTTACTTGGTATAGCAGACTTCCGAAACTATATCATTTTATTATTACATCATTCAATGGTGTGATACTGTGGGAAGAGGAGCCTAGAGCTTCACCAGTGTTGTCCTTTTTAGGAACAATAGCTACGTGCTTGTGTTTGCTTAGACAACACAACCCATAGCCAAAAGCTATGGCACCTAAAGGTTTTTGAGATTTAAACCGAGTGTCAATTGAAATAGATTGGCATTCCCGAGTCACTCAGATCCACTCATTAAGGAAGTAAAGTCTTCTGACTGTTTCACTTGGTACGTATACCTCTTAAGCGATACCATTTCATTACCCATCATTTCACGATGAAGTACTGTTAGAGGAGAAAGTCTTGAACTTTCAAAACATGTTCATTATTTTGAATGTGAAATTCTACATGAACATAAAAATTCATACGTAGGTCATCTGCACCAAGGCGGGTGTCAACCGTATGAACGGTGATAGTAGCGTGTGGTCGAAACCGGACCATGCACTAGATCGAAAACTTAAACACGGTGATCCTCATTGTTTCTCCTAACAAGGACAATGTTGCACCCAACCACCTAATTTAACCACATAGGATGTATCTATTCTATCCTTAAGGGAGTCAAGTCTCCCAAACGTCACACTTGCTGATTTATTTCAGAAGTTCTAGTCCAGATCAGTTGTAGGGTGACGAAAAATCTTGAAAAGTCATTGCTAAAATCGACTGGAAATCTACCAGGCCTCAACATCAAACAGGGAAACTGGTAGTCAAAGCTTTTCTCAATGAGGGAGATTTGCTAGCCAAATGGGAAGCGCACCATGATACACAAAATGTCAGTGATTGATCAGATTCCCAGTGGATAACTTCCGGAAAGGTAAGATATCAGCTTTTAAGCCTGATGATCCTCAATCTTTATGATTGACTTAACGGATTAGATAATTACCTCATGATTATCGATGATATCTGGACGTAATGTGTATCCTCCTAAGCACATTATTTTCTTACCAACATCTCACACTGTGGGAGGCATTGGCTTGACCAATCGTGGGGTAGCCCGTAGTGTTCTTTGGTTCGAAGGTTTTGCTTTCTCGGCTCATGGTTTCCATTTGTATCCACATTTTATATTTGAAGACATATTCAGGTTTGAGATCCTCTTCATTTATTTGGATTACATATTTGGTGCACATTGTTCGAGTTAGTACTATTATTGTGCCGGTACTTTATTTGGGAATGTTGGAGATTTTGAGATTACAAGTGGAAGTCACATTGTTGGTTTGTTCTTTTTAACCGTACCCAGGCTAGTTGCTCATTTGGTTATTGTTAGTTGATTCTACTATCACTTATGAAGACGTTATCATTTAGCAGAAGATTATTTTCGAGTCGACTTTACTTGAGGACAAGCAAGACTCTAGTGTGGGGTGATTTGATATTGCGCATTTCTCATATATTAATCATGGCAATATCCGTCATTTTTAATCCATTCGGATACGGTTTTGGTCTTTATTCGTGATAATTTGGGAAGATTATGATTCGAGAGCCGAGAATATCGTTTATACGCCTTTTTGATCATTTTGAGGTATATTTTATGTTACTTTATCAGAGGTGCCTTAATATGATAAAGCGATGTGGTTTTAGGCATTTTTATGAAGCAAAAAGGAAGAGAATCTGTGCAAGTGTTAAGCCGCGGCGCGGCTGGGGAGCCCGCGGCGCGGGTTATGCCTAATCTTGAAGGTCGAGCATTTTGGAAGAGATTGGATTCTGGTTATGTTTTAAGCCGCGACGCGGCTATATGGCCCGTGGCGCGGGTCGTTACTGTGTCGCTTTTTGTAGCTATAAATAAGGAAATACAATCCTAACTTTTAATAACTTTTTGCCAGCCGATTTTCTGAGCACTTGGGGTGATTTTTGGGTACTTTTGGGGAATTCCAAGTCTATTCTAATGCTCCAATCATTCCGCTATCGAGGATCAATTCAAGCGATAATCAAGATTCATTGTGCTAGGTTGATTCTTACTTATCCAACAATGTTTTTTCTATTATTTATTATTTTAATTTCTTTTGTTGCCATGGTTATTGGCTAGTTATTTAATGTTTGTCTAGACTTATAAACCTATGTTTTGGATGCTACTTAACAGTTATTCGTTTTATTTATGATGATTTGATGTTTAGATTAAAGAACGATTCTTATTAAAGTTAGACTTTTCGATTCAATTAGTTGTGTATTTGTTTGATAGGACGAGAGTTCATTAATTTAATGCATAAATTTACAATTGGTTTGTCTTAATTGGTTGTTTGCTTACTCGGAGACGAGAGTAAATTGAATTCAAAAGGATAGACGAAATAGGGGTGAATTACACACAACGAGAGTTGGTGTGATTGCGATTCAAGTCTGCATCTCAGTTGAAATATTTGTTCACAATTAGGAGGTCTTAGGCTACGGGGAATTCCGTGTCGTGTAATTTTAATGGAAGAGTTTGCGCTGGGGAATTCCAGGTGGACCGATTAAATAATTCGCATAGGTTAGCTAATAACTGGGGCTTAAACTAAATGCATCCAAGACTAGGTGTTAAGAGTCTACACGAACATTCGTTTTTCCTAATTAATTTTAACTATCTTATTTTTACTTGGTTGTTTGCTTTAAAGCTTAAATCTTAAAATACCAAAAATATTATTCCTTCTTGTTATTAATTAAAGCTATATTTGATTTGGCTAATCGTTAAATAGCCACCCAAACTATTATCTCGTAATCTCCATTTTCTGGATTAACTTAGTTTAATTCCATTAGTTACAATATTTATTCTCCCGTTAAACTATCCTTGGAACGAATACGGATTTACCAACTTTATACTATTGCACGATCGGGTACACTGCCCGTTAGTGTGTAGTAATCCTTTTAACCGGTATTTCCCATTAAATAAATTATAGACGCGATTTCACACATCAATAGGTTAACTACATTAATTTTCATTCCCACTTCTATCCTTTTGCAATTACTTTCTCAGCATGTGTGAGATGGAACAGTACTTGTGACGACCCGTCCAAATCCAGCTGGAAGAAGTCTTCAACATCTGGTCCCATTGCGAGGTACTGATCTAAATATGTCATGAACGACTCCATGTAATATCTTTAAAATGAGCAAATGCACAGCGGAAGATTTCTTTCATATCTGAGAATAAACATGGTTAAAAATGTCAACCAAAAGGTTGGTGAGTTCATTAGTTTATCATAAATATTCATTTCCATCATTTTAATAGACCATAATATTTCAAATATTTAATCGTACACGTAACCCGAGTATAAAATAATACATATAACCTGTGTATAAAAGTCATTCAGTCGATGAATCCTTGGTAACCGACACTAACAAAATTCATATAGAATATCCCCCAGCATTCCGGCACGGTCGTTATGCTCACAGTATACAAACAGGCCATCCCTTTTAAAAATGACGGTTGTATACACCTTACAAACAGGTCATTCCTTTTAAAGATGGCGGTTGTACACTAAAAGTCGAAGTACTAAAGCAGTTCAAATTCTCTGATTGGGGCTTGTCAAGGCCCATAGATCTATCTTTAGGATTCGCGTCAATTAGAGGCAATTATAACGTCCAACTAATTCTTAGGCTACCAAGCAAAAAGGGGTGATATCCGGTGTATTCATAAATTCAATCGTAGAATATTTTTAAGTACTTGTGTCTATTTCGTCAAACATTTATAAAAGCAGCGCATGTATTCTCAGTCCCAAAAATATATATTGCAAAAAGTATTTAAAAAGGGAGCAATGAAACTCATAGTACGATATTTTGTAGTAAAAATATGCATACGACGGCACTGAACAAGTGCAGGGTTGACCTCAGATTCACGAACCTATATCATTTATATATATATTAATACATATAAATTGTAATCAAACAAATTAATATATATTATTATTAATTGTTATTTTAGTAAATTATATGTTTCATTAATAATTTAATTAACTATATTTATTTTATATATACTTTAGATAAATAATGTTAAAAATAATGATTTTAATGTTAAAAATAATAATGATGATAATCATAATAATAATAATTATAATATTCATAAAATTAATAATAATAGTAATTTTCATAGAAATAATATTAATACTCATAAAAATGATAATAATATTAATAATAACACTTATATTACTAATAATAATAATAATAATAATAATAATAATAATAATAATAATAATAATAATAATAATAATAATAATAATAATAATAATAATAATAATAATAATAATAATAATAATAATAAGACTACCTCAAAAGAATAGGCTTTTAAAAAAAAAATAACACCATTGCCCGGGCTTGAACCCGAAACCTCTCGCTCCCCTAACACACCCTTAAACCAACTGCTCTGCTTATGATTTCCTAATTATATTAACGGATTAATTACTTTTAACCATTATCGTTTCTGTTTGGAATCATCATCATCATTTACTCTTCGGCCCAATAGAATTTCGGATTATCTCGGCCCAATACCTCAGCCCACCATGTTTAGTCCTATAACTAATTAAAAGAAGCCCAAGATGCAACTTTAAGTTGCCCAAGGAAACTAATCCAATTTATAATAGTTATGATCCATAAACCCAAAACATACTATCAATTATAGTTCCAGATCTCCAAAATTATCGTTGTCGACTCAAAAGCAAATTGAAACCAACTAAAATAAATATCATAAAGGGTGGGTTTAGGTGATGGTTTTAGGGTTTCGTTTGGAACCAGGATACTAACAGTCGACAAAAAAAAACGATAAAGGTGGGTTCGAGTAGCTACAGCAGTAACAAGTCACTGTTTTCATCGTCATCATTACATCATCTTCTATTATCATAAAACAACATCATCATTGCGACACTATGATCATTAATCATAATCATTATCACTCATACCATCAGTATCTTTATTTAAAAGTCATCACTATCCTTCATCTTCATCGATTTTCTTCAGTTGAAACAGAAAACCAGAAACATTATGTGTGCAGTAGCATTCGAGTTGATTTTGTGGTGTTCATGTTGACAGGAAACAGAAACACAGACATAGCAGCAGTAGTTTATCATGGTGATGGTGGTTTTCGAATAAGAATAGAGAGAGAGAGAGAGAGAAAAATAGTGGTGAGGTAGAGAGAGAGTAACGAGGTAGGGTGGCTGTGATGGTGATTCAAATGGTGGTGGGTTGTGTAACAACCCAAACCAACCCGCATTAAACCGCGTTAAATTTACAAAATAAAAAAAAATTGCTGAACTGCCACCTGGCGCGGCGCGCCATATAGGCCGCGCGGCGCGCCAAACCTGACTGTCCGGAAAGTCTTTAAATACGAAAATGTTTGACTAGTTCCCGACATATTTAGGCGTAACGCTTTTAACCCAATGTTCCATATATAAAAACTAGCACGTTCTATTAATAAAATTATGTTTACGAAGCGGGGCCCACATTGACCCAAATTACCCCTTAAGTACCAAAATACAATTTTCGACCATAAGACTTTTAATACAAAACAAAGCCGAGCATGGCGATTGGGGGTACGCTACCCAATCCTAATAAATCCAAAAGCAAGCCTTCTACGCAAACTATGCGAGTCCTCTAATCCTCGCGCTTACCCGAGCCACCATCCGCATGCAATCTATAAAAAGAGTCAACAACGAGAGGGTAAGCTAACGCTTAGTGAATGATAATATACTACATACATATATATGTATAAAATGGACACGCCACAAAATAACAAATACCGCATACCGAGGCATCCATATATAAGGTACTACACTAAGCATACCGTACGATCTCTAAGCAACGAGCTAAAGATACAACAACAATATAAGTTCACCAACGACGATGTGAACAACGCCAAATAGCTACACCCGGAGGGTTAGCTACAACACAACAATACATTAATATATAACAATATAAACGAACAAGGTTAACACCTTAACCCAATACCGAGAACCAAATACCACAATGAAGATTGGCCGAACTACACGAGCCTTAGTAATCCGAAACCACACCAGATTACTATCTTCACAACATCGAGGTTGGCCGAACTACACGAGCCTTAGTAATCCGAAACCACACGAGATTACTACCTCAATAAGATGACCGAACTACACGAGTCACCATGAATCCGAACTACACGAGATTCATTTTTTAATAAGATGACCGAACTACACGCGTCATCGTGAATCCGAACTACACGCGATTCACTTCTCCAACTCAAAACCCTTCGCCATTGGGGTTATATCATCCACATCACAATCACGTGTGATAGTGTACACGCGAACGCGTACTTCGCCAAAGATAGTCAACCAAAATGCACAACCGTGCCAATTGGATCTAAACGCAAGTCTATCAAATCCATCTATATGTGAAGTGAGCTCTATAGCCGAGAATCACTTCACCCGACCCGCACCCATCCTACACATACATATGCACATAGGATATTATCACTCACCTTGAAGTCTTGAAGAATGCTTCCAAGTAATCCGCAACTCGCCAATGGAAAGTACCTATTCCATTATCACAATTACAACAATACGCTTAGAGTGGATTTACAAATCAACCCAATTCGACACTTAGTGCAAATTTGACCCAAATGCACTTCCAAGCACAAACCGTGCCCAAAACTAACCAATAATCACTAACGCAAGTGAGAATGGTCCTAATACGCCAATTAAACCCGAACTCAAGTGTTAAACACGTGTCATACCCATTTTGACACTTAAACCCTAATTTTGACCCATAAGGTCAAAATCTCACCATTTACAAGTTTTGACACCAAAACACATTTAACTTGGTTTTATAGTTCAACTTAATCCATTTCAAGTTTATAAACCTCATTAAATCGCCAAATGGGTCATAATCACCACCAAACCCTAATTTGACCCAAAGTCACAATTAGTCAACCAATTAACCTTAAATGGGTTTCAATACTTCCTTAATCACTAACTTAAGTGATTAAACTCAATTTCAAGTCCTAAACATGGCCAATTAGTTCACCAACCCAAAATCCACCAACAATTAACAATAAACCCAATTACTAGCATCACTAAACCCATTTCATCATCTAAAAGGGTTTTTCATCAAACTAACTCAAACCCTAACTTGAATATCAAATCAAATAGATGAAATTCGGAGTTTGAGCTTACCAATACTACCACAACGTAGCTAGGAACGAAAGGAACAACTTTAGAACTCGAGCTTTTGATCCAAACGGCCTCCTTCTTCTCCAAAACCCCAAATCTCTCTCTAGAATCTCTCTCTCTCTCTCTAGATAGTTGGGAGTGATGGATGGATGTGAATATCATCCAAAACTGATCCAAACCAGCTAATATGGCTCACAAATCCGGCCCCAAGTGAAATTACCCAATTGCCCTTCATTTAAAACAATTAAAAAGAAGAAGAGGGCTGTCTGCGCGATTTGGCGCGGCGCGCCCCAGACCCGCGCGGCGCGCAAGTAGCCAGTTTCAGATTCTTTTACCTTTCCAATTACATAACAATATTCAACGAAGCCCGTTCTCGAATGTCATAAGTACACAAGTATACAAGATAAATATTCGGGTCTTACAACTCTCCCCCACTTAAACTCGATCACGTCCTCGTGATCCTCGTCACTTAACCAAACGGACCACACTCCACGGTCCTCAAACATACGTCCCAATCCGACTTTCCTAGGCAACTCTTCCCAATGAATCACCTCTAACAACCAAAATCGTCACACGCGATTTAACAAATCACAATCCGAGCACTAAAACCATGCTCAATCCCTCACATCGGGAAACTCAACCAATCTCGAACCGAGATATCAACCCTCTAGCGTATCATTACCAAGTACAATGCTAAAAGCAACCAAGTTTAAATCCTAAAGTCAACAATCCGAAACGATGAAGATCGAACCAAACGAACCCTTACGGATTACACCAATCACTAAACATCCATTGTAGTGCGCAATACGACCAATACGCAACTACCGTAACATCATAATCCAACGGCTAGAACCGATAGCGCCCAAAACGACTATGAAAACGCAAAACCCAAGGTGTACGAAATCAACCATCGTCACACCCGTAACAAACATGTGAGCGAAACACGGCTATCGCCTCACTAATCCCACAACATGGTCCTCACGACCCCACCATCGACGTATAAAACGACCGATAGTTCCCGCAACATGGTCCTTACGACCCTACCATTGGTGTATCAAACAACCAATAGATCACACGACACGAAGGCTGGCCGAAAACACACGCGCCCTAGTGAATCCGAACTACACGCGACTCACTACCTTCACCACAACAACAATCGGGAATGGCCGAACTACACGCGCCATAGTGAATCCGAACTACACGAGAGTCACTATCCCGGAGGAATGACCGAACTACACGAGTCATTTGTGAATCCGAACTACACGAGACTCACTCCTCAATACAATGACCGAAACCACACGAGTCATTTGTGAATCCGAACTACACGAGATTCACTTCCACAACATCGAGGTTGGCCGAACTACACGAGCCTTAGTAATCCGAAACCACACGAGATTACTACCTCAATAAGATGACCGAACTACACGAGTCACCATGAATCCGAACTACACGAGATTCATTTTGATAAGATGACCGAACTACACGCGTCATCGTGAATCCGAAACCACACGCGATTCACAATCTCAACATAGGAATGGTACTCGCATTTCCCACCGGTACTCGCATTTCCCGATAGTGTTACACCATACCGACATAACACTACTCCCTTGATGAAGTCAGTGGACCCCGAAGGTCATGCTCCACCAATCACAACACCGGATGAAGTCAGCGGACCCGAAGATCATGCTTCACCGATATAACACCACGCTCATGATGAAGTCAGCGGACCCCGAAGGTCATGCTCCACCAATCACGTATTCCCATGATGAAGTCAGCGGACCCTAAAGATCATGCTTCATCAAACAACCATACCATAATCAAGCAAGAACCACCTATACCAAACATAGGTACCAAACAATAATTCTCCACAAGAGAACCCGACACACACCTCCCTTAACCGGAGGATTTCACCTTGCTCGCCAAACACGTCCATTATCTCTCAACGAGATTTACTACGTTACCACCTCGGTGATGATTCAAATCCAAACCATAAGTACAATCTATCTGAAATTGTACTCTACCACAAATCGACCCAACCAGGTCTCGACAACACTTTCCGGATCTACCAAAAGCATCATCCGAAATCTCACACTAAAACTTCCTCGTGCGGGAGTGTAACTCCCCCACTTAGAACCACGTTCCATATCCACAACTCGTACAACCGCACAATGCTACCACAGGTAGACTTTACCAACAATTGGGCTCACACGACCCATTACCACATCTTGCTCCAACCTTGAGCACACGAAGGATTTTAACCAACCCTTAAACACTTTGTACGAAAAGTGTACCGCAACACAATCGTAGTCGAACACCACGCTAGTAGGTATAAAAGAGGCACCTAATGTCGCGTCATAAAGACTCCATTACCAACACACATCGAGATTTAAAACACTTGATCTCAAGGGTTCCCACCAACCGACGAACCTCATGATTCGTCACTTCAACATAAAAGCGAACACGCGCTTAACAACCAAACACCAAAACCATTTCCGTGGCTTGGTAGAAACGTTTCCCAAATACTAAGGAATGCTTGGTTGCACCAAGTCTTACGCCCTTCGCCCGTCAATCAAACATCAACATAGGGTACTTCCATTAGGAACGTCACCCATAGCATAACATGCACAACAAAGGCACGCAACTCAAACTCAAACGGCATTTAATAAATAATCAAAAGACATATTTATCAAAATTAAACGTACCTTAACGTCTCCTGGCCGCACCCGTCCCCGCTAACTTGGGACATTCCGACTTACGATGTCCTTCTTTTTGGCAATTGAAGAACACCATACCATCACCCTTTGGTACCGAACATTCCCAAGACTTGTGACCCCTCACGCCACAATTGTAACATCTAGCCGCACTAGAATCCGACATACCCACTCGCGTACCACCCGTGCTCACACTCGGACCCTTAGCCCTCTTACTCGGAGCACCATAAGAAACGACCCTTCGCTCACTTGAAGGTTCACCCTTTTTCGATCGTGAATACGACTCGAAACCTCTAGCCAAGTCGAATAATTCCGAAAATGATTTCGCTTGACCCTGGCTAATTTTACTTTTCAAGTCATCATTCAAGGTCCGATAGAAATCTCCCATCAACAAACGATCATTCCCCAAATACTCCGGACAAAAACGAGCCTTCGCCATAAAGGTCGTCTTGAGAGTACTCAAATCCATAGATCCTTGTCGCAAATTTCGCAACTCATTACGCAATTCCCACAAATCGGCCGAAGTCCGGAACTCCTCGAAGAATTCCTCCTTAAAGTCGTCCCACGATAAAGCCATAAACGTCTCGCCACCGACAAGATCAATCTTACCATCCAACCAATCCCTTGCCCTACCCCGCAACAAACTCGTAGCGAGTCTCGTCTTTCTCTCGGGAGGGCAATCAATAGTACAGAAACACCCTTCGACGTCCGAAATCCAAGTTGTGCTTACCAAAGGATCCAGCTTTCCGTCATACATCGGGGGTTTAGTCCTCATGAAGCTCTTAAGATAACGCTCCATTTCACCACTACTTTGAAGTTCGGAATACCTCCTTTCCATTCTTTCTTCTAACGCACCCATTTGCTCCGCAACGGCGGCCGCAACCCTAGTGTTAAACTCCACGTCATTCGCCTCGGTCTCATTTCGCGTCGTCATTCTAAAGGATGCAAAACGATTAGTCCACGAACGTGTAAAACCGTACGCACGACACAGCCCCATCTTGCTAAACACTCATCGTACATCACTTGTTAGACACGATTTGCACCCGTAATAAGGTTTGCAAGTTCTTATTACGCACACATGCCGCATCGACTCGTTAGTACAACGACCGTCTCGCTCGATGATATACACAAACACAACCAAAATTCTACGCGGTACAAACACACGCGAGAATTATTATCACAACACAACAACATATTAATAATATCTGCATTACTAATATAAACGTTAGTCAACCTATAGCCAAGGCACTAACCAAACCCATTCTGACCCGTAATCCTACAAGTCCCGCAACAATTAAGCATACACACAAGTCTAAGTCTAGGCACCTATCTCAAGTCACCTAAATCCCTTAGACCATGCTCTGATACCACTTGTAACAACCCAAACCAACCCGCATTAAACCGCGTTAAATTTACAAAATAAAAAAATTGCTGAACTGCCACCTGGCGCGGCGCGCCAAACCTGACTGTCCGGAAAGTCTTTAAATGCTAAAATGTTTGACTAGTTCCCGACATATTTAGGCGTAACGCTTTTAACCCAATGTTCCATATATAAAAACTAGCACGTTCTATTAATAAAATTATGTTTACGAAGTGGGGCCCACATTGACCCAAATTACCCCTTAAGTACCAAAATACAATTTTCGACCATAAGACTTTTAATACAAAACAAAGCCGAGCATGGCGATTGGGGATACGCTACCCAATCCTAATAAATCCAAAAGCAAGCCTTCTACGCAAACTATGCAAGTCCTCTAATCCTCGCGCTTACCCGAGCCACCATCCGCATGCAATCTATAAAAAGAGTCAACAACGAGAGGGTAAGCTAACGCTTAGTGAATGATAATATACTACATACATATATATGTATAAAATGGACACGCCACAAAATAACAAATACCGCATACCGAGGCATCCATATATAAGGTACTACACTAAGCATACCGTACGATCTCTAAACAACGAGCTAAAGATACAACAACAATATAAGTTCACCAACGACGATGTGAACAACGCCAAATAGCTACACCCGGAGGGTTAGCTACAACACAACAATACATTAATATATAACAATATAAACGAACAAGGTTAACACCTTAACCCAATACCGAGAACCAAATACCACAATGAAGATTGGCCGAACTACACGAGCCTTAGTAATCCGAAACCACACCAGATTACTATCTTCACAACATCGAGGTTGGCCGAACTACACGAGCCTTAGTAATCTGAAACCACACGAGATTACTACCTCAATAAGATGACCGAACTACACGAGTCACCAAGAATCCGAACTACACGAGATTTTTTTTTTATAAGATGACCGAACTACACGCGTCATCGTGAATCCGAACTACACGCGATTCACTTCTCCAACTCAAAACCCTTCGCCATTGGGGTTATATCATCCACATCACAATCACGTGTGATAGTGTACACGCGAACGCGTACTTCGCCAAAGATAGTCAACCAAAACGCACAACCGTGCCAATTGGATCTAAACGCAAGTCTATCAAATCCATCTATATGTGAAGTGAGCTCTATAGCCGAGAATCACTTCACCCGACCCGCACCCATCCTACACATACATATGCACATAGGATATTATCACTCACCTTGAAGTCTTGAAGAATGCTTCCAAGTAATCCGTAACTCGCCAATGGAAAGTACCTATTCCATTATCACAATTACAACAATACGCTTAGAGTGGATTTACAAATCAACCCAATTCGACACTTAGTGCAAATTTGACCCAAATGCACTTCCAAGCACAAACCGTGCCCAAAACTAACCAATAATCACTAACACAAGTGAGAATGGTCCTAATACGCCAATTAAACCCGAACTCAAGTGTTAAACACGTGTCATACCCATTTTGACACTTAAACCCTAATTTTGACCCATAAGGTCAAAATCTCACCATTTACAAGTTTTGACATCAAAACACATTTAACTTGGTTTTATACTTCAACTTAATCCATTTCAAGTTTATAAACCTCATTAAATCGCCAAATGGGTCATAATCACCACCAAACCCTAATTTGACCCAAAGTCACAATTAGTCAACCAATTAACCTTAAATGGGTTTCAATACTTTCTTAATCACTAACTTAAGTGATTAAACTCAATTTCAAGTCCTAAACATGGCCAATTAGTTCACCAACCCAAAATCCACCAACAATTAACAATAAACCCAATTACTAGCATCACTAAACCCATTTCATCATCTAAAAGGGTTTTTCATCAAACTAACTCAAACCCTAACTTGAATATCAAATCAAATAGATGAAATTCGGAGTTTGAGCTTACCAATACTACCACAACGTAGCTAGGAACGAAAAGAACAACTTTAGAACTCGAGCTTTTGATCCAAACGGCCTCCTTCTTCTCCAAAACCCCAAATCTCTCTCTAGAATCTCTCTCTCTCTCTCTCTAGATAGTTGGGAGTGATGGATGGATGTGAATATCATCCAAAACTGATCCAAACCAGCTAATATGGCTCACAAATCTGGCCCCAAGTGAAATTACCCAATTGCCCTTCATTTAAAACAATTAAAAAGAAGAAGAGGGCTGTCTGCGCGATTTGGCGCGGCGCGCCCCAGACCCGCGCGATGCGCAAGTAGCCAGTTTCAGATTCTTTTACCTTTCCAATTACATAACAATATTCAACGAAGCCCGTTCTCGAATGTCATAAGTACACAAGTATACAAGATAAATATTCGGGTCTTACAGGTTGGGATGGTGATAATGTTGTGATGGTTGTTGTAAAACCATGGTGGCGGTGTTCGGTTATAATCTGAAAAAGAAACAAGAAATAGATATGAGAGATAGAGAGGATGAGAGAATAGAGGGTGTGAGGTGGTTGTGATTTTGGTTGGATGGTGGTGCAAATGGGTCGTGGTGTTGCTGCAAAACAGAAAGAACCGAGCAGGTGTAGCGATATAAGGAGGTTCATTGGTGGAGTTGGTGGTTGTGGTGAAGTGGTGGGGGTTTTGGTGGCGGTTAGGGTGGTTTCGAGATGGTAGTGTTTTTAAACCAAAGGTGGTGGTTTGATCAAACATGAAGCAGGTTTTGCTTGTGAAATGATGGAGCCATTGTTAGAGATGGAGGTGGGTTTTGTTTGGCTCGATTTGAAATAGAAACATTGAGTCTAGTAGTCATCTTTAATGGTGGAAAGGGAGGTGGTTCAAGGTGGTTTGCGACTGTAAATTAGATTGCAGGTGGTGGTGGTTCGAGCATGAAGAGAACCGGAAGAAGAAAAGAAAAGGAGCAAAATGTGTGAGAGTGGTTCTTGAGTTGGAAATTGAACGGTAACAATTAAGTGGGTTTTAGTGATGGTTGATGTGGTGTCCTCTAAACACAAACAAGGAATAATAATCAATTAACAGGTGGCGGTTTAAAATGGTAATTAAGAGGGTGGTTTTGTTCATCGAGCAAAAAGAAGGTTGTGGTGTTAGGTGACTCAGTTTAGGGTGGTTTGATGGAAGGTGATTGTGGTTCAACAAAGGTGGCGAAGTGGTGGCGGACTAGAGGATGATGGAGAGAACAAAGAGGGAGGTGATCATGGCGTGTAAGCATATGTATATAATATATCTCTTTCCATGTTTACGTATATGTATCAATATATATTAGGAGATTGGATAAAGAAAAAACACAGTGACTCAATGATATGCACAGTTAACTCAATTATCATCAATTAGACACAGTAGTTTTGAGAGACAAGTTGTACTAGTTGTCTGTAAATTGATATTGATATTCAATAATATAAACGATTGATATCTATTATAAAGTTAATAAATATAATATAATAATACTTATAATATAATTTAAAATTTAAAACGTGTGATTAAGTTAGCCGTCGTCTACTATTTCATTCGCGGATTGGATTTCATACTCCATTTTTAATCAGTGGCGGATAAAAAGTCTTCGGAAAAATTCCAAATTTATACATTAATTATATTTATTTATTTTAGTCATTTTGGTATAAATTTGGTCATTAATTTATTAAATAAAAATTAAGTGAACTGTCCACGCTCGATCCTGGGTAAAATATAAAAAGTGTGGAAATTTAATAAGTAGGCCTTAATTGTATTTTTAACAAGTCTAAAGTTTATATAACTTATTTTCGGATCTTCGATTTTTTTTTAAAATCATATAAGTTTGTTTAAATAACCATTGAATGATAAACAAGCACTACTGTTGTTTACTAATGAATTCGAAACCATTTACTTTCGAATTACATTATATTTATATAAGTATGTTTTAAAAAACAAATTAATTATTAGTTCAAATTATCAAATCATATAATATTCATTTAACAGGTGGCGGTTTAAAATGGTAATTAAGAGGGTGGTTTTGTTCATCGAGCAAGAAGAAGGTTGTGGTGTTGGGTGACTCGGTTTAGGGTGGTTTGATGGAAGGTGATTGTGGTTCAACATAGGTGGCGAAGTGGTGGCGGACTAGAGGATGATGGAGAGAACAAAGAGGGAGGTGATCATGGCGTGTAAGCATATGTATATAATATATCTCTTACCATGTTTATATATATGTATCAATATATATATAAGGAGATTGGATAAAGCAAAAACGCAGTGACTCAATGATATGCACAGTGAACTCAATTATCATCAATTAGACACAGTAGTTTTGAGAGACAAGTTGTACTAGTTGTCTGTAAATTGATATTGATATTCAATAATATAAACGATTGATATCTATTATAAAGTTAATAAATATAATACAATAATACTTATAATATAATTTAAAATTTAAAACGTGTGATTAAGTTAGCCGTCGTCTACTATTTCATTCGCGGACTGGATTTCATACTCCATTTTTAATCAGTGGCGGATAAAAAGTCTTTGAAAAAATCCCAAATTTTTACATTAATTATATTTATTTATTTTAGTCATTTTGGTATAAAATTGGTCATTAATTTATTAAATTAAAATTAACTCAACTGTCCGCGCTCGATCCTGGGTAAAATATAAAAAGTGTGGAAATTTAATAAGTAGGTCTTAATTGTATTTTTAACAAGTCTAAAGTTTATATAACTTATTTTAGGATCTTCGATTGTTTTTAAAATCATATAAGTTTGTTTAAATAACCATTGAATGATAAACAAGCACTACTATCGTTTACTAATGAATTCGAAACCATTTATTTTCGAATTACATTATATTTATATAAGTATGTTTTAAATAACAAATTAATTATTAGTTCAAATTATCAAATCATATAATACTTCATTTAATATCTCTAATTATATATATATATATATATATATATATATATATATATATATATATATATATATATATATATATATATATATATATATATATATATACACGTATTTATTTACAAATAATAGTTCGTGAATCGTCGGAAACAGTTGAAGGTTAATTGAACATATGAAACAGTTCAAAAATTTTTGAGACTTAATCTAACAGACTTTGCTCATCATGTCAAAAATATTAAATCGTATCGAGAGTTTGGTTCAAAATTAGTCGAAATTTTTTCGGATCGTGACAATACTTGCGGCCAGTTTTAAAATAAGAGTGGTCTAATGCTTTTTATATTTCAGTTAGTTCAAGAACTGCGCAAGAACACAAATTTATCGATTTCATATACATGACCATTTAAGCTCATAGATTAGTATAAAAACAACAATACTGATGTGAATAATAAGATAGTTTACATATAAATTTTAAATGATCAATACAACATGTTAACGTGTTTAACCTTGTCAATGCTACTGTTATATTGAATAAGATAAATTCCCATAAAATTTAAGTATCCAACCATGGTCTAAAAGATACAATCAACTGAACATAAAGAAAAAGTATCATGACACAATCAGACTTTAACTTGCAACACATTTAATTTTTACATTTAGTACATACGACAAATACACTTTAACTTGCAACACATTTAATTTTTACATTTAGTACATACGACAAATACTTTCACATAATCGTAGCAAGCAAACTTTGGCAAAATTATTGCTTTTTCTAAGAAAAGTAAAGAATGAAATTACTTGGTAACCTCGATGATGCCTAACGAATTCTCATGTGGCAGCGTGATTTTGATGATGCAGGGAAATCATCCCTACAAATCACATATCCTGATCTCCTGCAAGTCTAAAATAACAAAGTATGGAATCAGTGGCGACTCCACTCTTTGTGTTGTGGGGTCCCATGACCCCATTAAATTAAAATTTCTTTACACTATTTAGTCTTCGAATTGTATATGACACCACTAAATTTAACTATAAGACCCTGAATATTTTAAATATTTATGGTTTTTAAAGGTAAGCAACCACTAAAGTACCCTTAAAATATCACTAGTTTTGAAAAAAAAATTGTGACTCCATTAGATTTTCATCCTGGAATCGCTACTCTATGGAATATAAATGTTTGTAAAGAAAAGTACAACATTTTACCAAGTTTTGTCAAGCGAAGTACAAAATTACTGATCTAGTACTATCAAAGTTCAAAACAGGATGCTCCAACAAATCAAAGTTGACAACTTTAAGGAATGCATTCAAGGACATCTAAACATCAAAAAGAAAAACAAAAGTAGTAAATATACCATAATGCATTTAAGCACGTCTAGATATTTGAGCCCGCACATCACACATTGGTTTAAAACTGTGAAATTTAGTTGATTTTCTTGCACGTTGTGTGATGCACGCACGTTGATTAATAAGCGTTAAAAGTTTAGTTGCGATTTTGTTTGATAAGCATTGTTAGTAAACGAGGAAAAAGGATCCGCGCTTCGCTGCGAGGTGGTGTCGATCGGTTAACGTTTGTGATTTTGGTCGGATAGTTATCGGTTATTTGAATGTTTGAAAATTTAAGAAAGTGATAAAAGGAAATGAGGAAAAGGTTTTAAAGAGAGTGATAAAATAAAGGTTTCCTTAAAAAAAAAAAAAAAAATCAAATGACCAATTTACCCCCGGAGGGGTCCAAAATTACAGGTCTGCCACTTTGAACAGTGACAACAGTGACAGGCTCACCACTATTAGTATTAGTTATAATAATTATAATTATCATGTGAAAATATCAACCAAATGAAAAAAAAAATATCACTAGTTTTGAAAAAAAAATTGTGACTCCATTAGATTTTCATCCTGGAATCGCTACTCTATGGAATATAAATGTTTGTAAAGAAAAGTACAACATTTTACCAAGTTTTGTCAAGCGAAGTACAAAATTACTGATCTAGTACTATCAAAGTTCAAAACAGGATGCTCCAACAAATCAAAGTTGACAACTTTAAGGAATGCATTCAAGGACATCTAAACATCAAAAAGAAAAACAAAAGTAGTAAATATACCATAATGCATTTAAGCACGTCTAGATATTTGAGCCCGCACATCACACATTGGTTTAAAACTGTGAAATTTAGTTGATTTTCTTGCACGTTGTGTGATGCACGCACGTTGATTAATAAGCGTTAAAAGTTTAGTTGCGATTTTGTTTGATAAGCATTGTTAGTAAACGAGGAAAAAGGATCCGCGCTTCGCTGCGAGGTGGTGTCGATCGGTTAACGTTTGTGATTTTGGTCGGATAGTTATCGGTTATTTGAATGTTTAAAAATTTAAGAAAGTGATAAAAGGAAATGAGGAAAAGGTTTTAAAGAGAGTGATAAAATAAAGGTTTCCTTAAAAAAAAAAAAAAATCAAATGACCAATTTACCCCCGGAGGGGTCCAAAATTACAGTTCTGCCACTTTGAACAGTGACAACAGTAACAGGCTCACCACTATTAGTATTAGTTATAATAATTATAATTATCATGTGAAAATATCAACCAAATGAAAACAATTATAAATAAACTACATTATATTGTAAAGAACAATAAAATATTACAGTTTATCACCATATCTCAGCCTTCGCTATCTGATATTCAAGTTTATGCTACTCATGGATTTATTCACATTACTCACAACTAAGCTAAATGGCACGCATTATCATTTTGGTCAAAAATGCAAATGGAACCAGCTAGTTGCGCTAGAAGAGAAACTTTTCCCCTTTTTCGCATATAGAAACCTAACACAATACTTATCAATTTTCAAATTTTTTTGTCACATTCAATTAATAAAATGGGTGAGTATAACACTAATCAACGTTGGTATAAAGTTTGTCTCATTTTCACTTAAGTAATTGAGTCTGTAGAATACTAACTCAATTAATAAATCAGTTAAAATATGATATATGCTCATTCAGACAAATAAATCCATTGCATTTGGTACTTTGATAATCACCATCTGCCATTTTTTTTTTTATCAAGTGAACCCCAGCCTCCATTCTGATTGATCACAAACAGAAGCAAGACTTCACACAAAAGGATAAATAAAATTCAGTAATGATCTTTTGTATAATTAAACCAAAACTATAACAAAAAGGATCAATACTTCACATTAACCCAAAATGACATATAGTGTAAATGTTCACAGATGACTTCATAATCAACAGAAGGTACTCAATAAATACAAATCCCATTATGTAAAATCATGATCAACACATCACCATCCATGATCATCTGAAATTTTATAAATTTCAAATTCAAATCTACCATAAAGAAGCATACTAACAATAACCCAAAAAAGGATTATCAAAGATTCAAAGAATTTAAAGAAACCCTATGCGATATGATGCAGATTCCAACTTGGATATGTGGATACGAATGCCCTATTCTGGATTGAACGAATTGTTGATTTCTAATCCATACCGATAAGGGTTTGTCATGGAAATTCGTATTTTTTCGAAGAATAAATCTAGCGTTCTTTTGTTCAGGAAGAAGCGTAAAGGATGAATACGTATATGTTTGATTGGAAGCGTGTGGTTTAAGCCCTAATATTTTGGAATCGTATGGAGGTTTTTTTCTTGCGTGAGATTTGGTATATATTTTTTATACCAGCGCTTTAATAGCCCGTGCGTTGCACGGTTGCTTTAAAACTTGCTATCAACAACTAACAATATGTTTACTAACGCATGTTTCATCAACATCCTTAGTTATAAAAAAATACCAATTTAATTCATGTAAACGTATGCAAATGGACAAGTAAAGGTACATTAAAAATTCCTCATGTAGTATGCAAGTACACGGCAACTTTAAAAATAGTATTTGAATGCGTTACTATTGGCACCGATTTCCTGTATTACACAAATAGAATGACGAAAGCCAACATTAATGAAATTTAACTGTAGTGGCAAGCTATAATTTTTTCCTAAGTTGTTTTGTGACAATGTATAATATAACAAAAACGAACACAAAATGTTTTAGCCGAATGTTTGTGTTCATTTCACAAAAGTTACTTGAGCTACACCACAAGTTGAGCTTCCATTTTCGCTGAACGAATTTTGACCTACATAGAATATAGAAGTGTAAGTTAAATTCCATTGAATGATAAAGTTTAGAAATATAATTCCCTGGATAAATCATTTGGTCCTCATTAATAATGAGTAATACATATTGATGCATTCATAGTTATAAGATCACACTCCTTGTTTACAGCTGCTTGTACATATTTTGATACATATATACATACATATTGATGTACCATTGATACATCTGATAATGAAAACTTTGACTATACTGACAACTATACCTATTAATAATAAAAGTAAACGATTTATCATAAGAGTTAAAAATTTAATCATTTCAAGACAGGAGATTTACAAATAATCAGTAACTTTAATTTGCATACCTTTGTTCTTTCAAGCAATTTTATTTGATCAAGTGCAAAGTATTGAACATAATCCTTGGGCCAATGTTACCTGACATACAGAAAACACACGTGTATTAATATTTATTAAAAATTAAAATTTACCGAATTTACAACTTTTTATTTTTAATTACATTTATTACTATTCACTATTCACTATTCACTATAGTACATTAAACTAACAATTTAATATTTAGTACGTTTTTTTTTTGAAAGGCAAACTTTTATATTAGAAACCACGAAGATATGAAACAAAAGATGTCGGAGGCATCTTACACGAAAGACAGAAGCCTACAAAAACAAAAACAAAATATGCACTAAGGTTGCAAAGCAAGCAACCAAAACAAGAATCCTAGAATTGTAAGAACTATCCACCGAGGTAACTATTCAGAATAGTAATCCACGTTAACCATTCGAACTTTGCCTTCTTTGCTCTCGAAGTGATTCACTCAAAGGATTTAATTTGAATCTCATTTAGAGCCATCGGGGCATTCCAAGATTTTCCTTGGAATACCAATTCATTCCGATTTTTCCAAATAAGGTACAAACAAACCCATTTAAGTGCTTGCCATATTATCCGACCATTACTCGACAATGATGATGGACCGCCATCATTTACCACATCCGCAAGATTAAGAGAATTAATGTTCCCAAAGCCCCACCATTTGTAGACACGATTCCATATTTCCAAAACCTCTTTACATTGTACTAATGCATGATCTACCGATTCAAGTTCCTCGTCGCATAGAGGACATCTCACGCTATGTAGATCGATTCCCCTTTTATCGAGTTTAACTTTCACCGGAAGTCTTCTTTTTTGCGATCTCCAAATGAATATTTCGATCTTTTTTGGGACAAGAGTATTATGAAGAGTGCTCTGCTGGGATCTGAACGCGCCAAGTAGATACTCGTCAATGATTGCCGAAAGCCTTTTAACAGTAAAGAGCCCATTCGATGACAAGGCCCAACTCCAAGTATCCTTTTTTTCATTAACAGAAGCTGCTTAGATCAGATTGTCCAGAGCAGTTAACTCGTTTGCTGTTCTACCTGAGGGACTTCGTGTCCAGTTCCAAACCGAAGTAATACCATGAGCTGATTTGTGGATTCTTTCTTTTACGCTTGCATTCTTTGACCCTTCCAATCTGTAAAGCCGAGGGAATAGATTACAAAGCTTGTCTCTCCCGATCCAATGCTCGTTCCAAAAAGAGGTAGAACCACCATCACCGATTGTTTTGATGAAAGAATATTTGAACGCCACTTGAAGCTCATCGATTGAAGAACCTGCTAAAATAATAATATGCCAAACACTTGATGAGGAAGGTCGAATAGATTCGCCCTCCCTCATTAAGCCACCACAAGAACCATAAATACTTCGAATAAGTTTGACCCAAAAAGACTCGGTTTCGGTTTTAAACCTCCACCACCATTTCCCCAATAAGGCAAGGTTTTTGCCTTTTAGGGACCTAATATTTAACCCCCCAAACCGTAGTTGTTTAAAACATTTTTCCATTTGACCCAAGAAATTTTTTTCCCTGAACCCGAGCCCCCCCAAAAAAATGATCTCCTCACACTCTCAAGTATAAATACACATAAGGCGGAGCACGAAATAACGAGAAATAATACAATGGGAGACTATTGAGAACCGATTTAATTAGAACTAGTCTTCCTCCGCTTGACAACAAATGCATTTTCCAACTTGAGAGTCTCGATTTAATTTTATCAAGCACCGGGTTCCAATCTTTAAGCTTATTCATCATAGCACCGATGGGCAAACCTAGGTAGATGAAAGGAAATTTGCCAACTTGGCACCCAATATGCTTTGCGATTCGACTTACTTCCGAGAACTCAACTCCAACACCATAGAGACATCTTTTTTGAAAGTTAACTTTCAAACCCGAGGAAAGTTCAAAGCATTTTAGGATGTTTCTTAGATTAAGCGTGTTTAATCTACCCCACTCGCCAAAGAAAATTGTGTCATCCGCATATTGAAGATGCGAAACTAACACCTTATCATCACCCACTTCAACACCTTTGAAGAGACCTTTTTAAATTGCCGCTTTCGTAAGAATATTGAGACCCTCCGCCGCTATTATGAACAAGAAAGGTGAAAGCGGGTCCCCTTGCCGAACCCCTCTACCTAGTGAGAACTCTTTGGTAGGTGAACCATTAACCAAGATGGAGATGGAAGCCGATTTGAGGCACGCTTCGATCCATTTTATCCACCTAGACCCGAAACCCATGCTTTTCATGACCTCAAAAAGGAAGTTCCAATTAAGACTATCGAAAGCTTTTTCGAAATATACTTTGAAAACAATTCCTTTTTTCTGCTTCACTTTAAGAAAGTCAATGGTTTCATTTGCTATGAGTGCACCATCAAGAATGAACCTTTCTTTTAAAAAGGCACTTTGCTCTAGTCCTATAAGAGACGGAAGGATTTTTCGTAGATGATTCGAGAGGATTTTGGCAACAATCTTGTAGTAACTACCTATTAAGCTTATTGGCCGAAACTCCCCTAACCCAACCGGATCCGACTTTTTTGGAATTAACATGACAAAGGAAGCGTTACGTCCTCTAGAAATTTCACCGTGCTCCCAAAACCAAGAGATTTCCTTAACTAAATCACCCTTTAGAATATCCCAAAACTTTTTGAAGAAACGTAAATTAAAACCGTCAGGACCGGGCGCCTTTATGCTCCCGCAATCTTTAATGGCTTCGAAAATTTCGTCTTCAAGGATTGGTTTTTCTAGATCTTCAGCTTCCACTGATGTGATCGAGGGATACTTGAGATCTTCCATCGATGGCCTCAGCATATCAGTTTCCTCGAACAAGTGTTTAAAATGCAAGTATGCTTCATCTTTAATGTCATTTGGATTCTCATTCCAACTCCCATTGACGTTGAACCCACGAATGTTACACTTGTTGTATTTATTTCTGATAAGTGAGTGAAAAAACTTAGTGTTTTCATCTCCCTCTAGTGCCCATCGTGAACGCGCTTTTTGTTTAGTCATGTTTGCTTTTATTCTTTCTTTATCCATCCATTGCTTCCTTTCAAACTTCAAACACTCTAATTCCCTCGCATCTAGACTTACTTTTTCAGCTTTTAATTCTAGATTTAGGGCTGCACTTTTATGTCTCGCAATTTCAGCGTCCAACTGTCCAAATTTTTCCAAACTCCACGAGCGTAGGGCTGCTTTCACCTCTTTCAGTTTACTCATGAACAAGCAGTCCATTCTCGATCCTTCATAATTAAGACCTTCCCAAGTGTCTCTAATTATATTTTCAATACCGTCTGCCTCAAGCCAAATGTCGAAAATTTTAAAGTTGGGGTTTTGGCCCGAAGTTTTTATCGCCGTCTTTTAAAACTATGGGACAATGGTCTCATTTTGTACGATCTAACGTGGTCGCTGACAAGCCATCCCAGATTTGAAGAAACTTTTCGGAGACGAGAAACCGGTCTAATTTACTGAATTTAACTCCATCATCACTTACCCGCGTAAAGATTCTACCCCCGATTAGGATATCCAAGAGACTATTATTGATTATGAATTCATTGAACCTTCTTGCTCTATTTTTCACAAAGACACAATTGAACCGTTCCGATGAATTTCTTACCTCATTAAAATCGCCACATAGGACCCAAGCATCGTTATCATCTTCTACTAGATTTGACAAAGAATCCCACAGCTTTTGTTTTTTCGAATCTTTATGCGGTCCATAAACATTTAGAATGTTTACGATCGCCCCGTTGCTTTTCCACTTTCCCCGAATACTAATCACACAGTCGATTTCTATTACATCTATAGCCTCGAAAGTAGACGTGTCCCAGATTCATAGTTTCCCACCCGATTTCCCCACCTTTTCTCGCTGAATAAATTCACAATCCCCGTTACCCCACAGCGATTGAATCTACTGGAGGTTAACCGAATTCAATTTGGTTTCTTGTAAGGCTAGAAAAGAAGGTTTTTCTGATATGATCAATTTTTTTGTGGGCCCAAATTTACTATCTACCTCGACCCGGAAACCTCTGATGTTATATGACATAATCTTCATTATTACAATAAAACATGCGAGCAGAGGATGAAAAACTAAACTTACTGAGCAGATTTTTTCTTCTGCCACTGCAGCAACAAACTGTTTCCAAACTCATGTAATTCGTCATTATTGATCGATCTATATGAGCTTGAGCAGCCTGTATTAGCACCATTGCTTAAAGAACTCGCCTTAAGTTGCTTCTCATTGACAATCTTTACACTTGATGAAGATTGGCTACTATTATTTGCACACGACGTGCATCTGGATCTTAAAGGCGGATTACCTTCTTTACCTTTTCGAACAACGTTTCTTAGGTTTAGCATTCTGGATGACGATTTCCACCTGCGAATGGAAGACCAACAACAGTCTTTTTTGCTTTTAATCTTGTTGATGTCGGACTTGTGGGCTGGAATATGGTTTTTGGATTTATCTTTCCCCAACGCATTATGGCCCAACTTACCATTTGTTTGTCCTTGTGATTTAATCCTGCATTTTTTCGAAGGCCCAATAGGCCCATTACCGTTTTCCAGCGATTCATGGGCTTGCACAGCAGTATCCTGCACGATATTATTTGGAGGGCTAACAGGTACAATTCGAGGTGGACTTACATGGATTGGTCTTTCAGGACCATTGCAATCGGATTCTAGGTCTTGATCTTGGCATACCTGTGTTTTGGCATCGTGACCAACAAAAACTATTTCTGGATCAGTAGGCCCCACCATAGTCTGTTTTGGAGATTTGCACTCCAAATTAATTGGGTTGTTTTTATGATTGTTTTTGGGACTAGGTGTCTTGAAAGAAGGACTTCCATCTATCTTTGAGCAGACATCATCGACTTTTCTTAGGAAAGTGTTCTTGAAACCCTCACACCCTGACTCTTCATCTCCATCTTCTTGGACTTTTTGATTCCGGTCAGTGCTGCCGGAAAAGTGACTGCTATTGTTTTTTTGATCATTACTATTCTGCTGGGTTTCTTCCACTTTTTCTATTATCACATCATCTGGATCAAGCGAATATGTCATCCTCATCACCTGAATCCTCAAACGTATCATCAACAAACTCGTCTTCTGACTTGTCACTTTCCGATTGTTCCCATTCTGCTTTATCGGATGACCCAAAATCAAACTGGATTGCTTTCAAGCAGTCTTCTTTAACGCTAGCATAGTATATGTTTTCACCATCAGAAAGCTTGACCCACCCGTCAATGTGTGTTGTGCTACTATGCACATGGATTAACACACTACCTGTATGAAGGTTTTGATTACCATCGACAATGCTGCAATTATCCAAATCTAATATCTTCCCCCACCAGCCGGCGATTGATTTGAAAGTCTCTTCATTCCAGTAAATTATGGGAACACCATTAATATTCACCCAAACAAGCCTACCAGGGGAACGATAAGACTTTTTTAGGACACGAATATCGTTGCACCATTTGTGGATTGAATGTTCCTTATTTTCTGAGATTGTGCTTGCAGCATCTGATGAATCAAATACAACAAGTACGTCCATACCTCCCAAATATTTTAGAGAAAATTTTGGTAACCCTTCGATTTTACATAGTTCTTTAAACTTAAAGAATAAGTCTATGTTCTTAAAACTCTTTGTCTTCTTAGTTTATCCCTGAGATCTTTACCCTGAAATTGCTTATTGAGCTTTAACCTTAAATCTTCTTCATCCCCCCGTTTTTGATTGTTGAGTTTTGTTCTTAGATCTTCATTGTGCTTTCCAGTAACTTCACTAAATCTCCTTCCATCCCTAAAGGAGTTGCCATATTGTTGATTCCTATCATCCTTTAACCCCTTACCATCAGTATTGTTCCAGGCTCCATAGCTATTCCTGTCCTTATAACCCCTCTCCTTTGCTTTGATAATCTTTATTGGAACTCCATTGAACTTTATTTTTTCTAGGGCTATTAAGAGTTGTTCGGCACACCACACATTGCTAAACCTTGCGAAAGAAAATCGATTACCATTCTTCAATGTCTTCCTTACCATGTACACATCCCTTATTTCCCCAAATGGCTTGAACTTCTTCCACAAATCCTCCACATTCCAACTCTCTGGGAAGTTGAAAAACATGAACGAAGTCAAGTGCATTCCGAAAAGTCTAAACAATCGGTCTTGATGTCTCCCACTGTATCGATCTCGTATCCCGCTTGCTCCACCACCGTCGAATCTCACACTCTCTCTCCTCACACTCTCTCTCACACACCCCATTTTTATGAAATTGGATTTGTTATATTTAGTATGTTTTTATAAAGGATGAATGGATCCATGTAAAAGTATTCACTTATTCAAGAGTGAAATATGTTTTTTTCCTTCAAAAGTAGTGAGTTTCTTATCACAATGGATGATCTCCTTATTAAAAATGAATTTTAAAAGCAAGTGTTCATATAAAATGAATTTTAAAAGCAAGTGTTCATACGATGTTTCATTGTAATATATTGTAATGAAATTATACTTTGAAAATTAAATAAATATAGCATTGCTTAAGGGCTTCAAGACATATAATAAGAATAATTAGAGGTGATTAAATAGTTGTATAGTGAAACATGACTGAAGTGATACTTATGTACCTTTGAAGAAGCTGTTATCTGAGATGATGATGATGGTTATTTAATGGACTTCAACTTCTTTCCTTACAGCCTGTAAAAAAACATAAAGCATTTATATAAAAAGTAGTCAAATTACAAAAAAACTGTGCATATAAGAAAATTGAAATATGCACTCTTCCATTTTTGTAAGTTATATTGTGTCTGTATATTCACCTTATGCTTTTCATACCCCTCTTTAAACTTTTTAGCAAATTGAAATATGCACTCTTCCAGTTGGTCGCATCCTTCACTTTGTAGTTTGGATTTACTTTCCTAAGGTTAAAGCTGGTAACCTCAAACTTGAAAAGAGCAGTGTTGCCTATCATAGCGTCCAACTCATCCGGCTGGTCTTGATCTTCAGTAATGCTTTCTGAAGCTGATAAGCTGACTGGCTAACGTATTTAATCACATGAGTCTCAAAAAGATTCAAAGTGGATGTCCCTGTCTCATCCTCAACACGAACATTTACTTTGTAGTTTGTACCTGTTGACAATTGGATCAACATTCGTCAAAGTTTGTTCATATCTGTATAGGAAAAACAACTTATGAATGTTAGTTTAATGACTTACCTTAGGGCTACATATGGATATTGCTACACTTTGCACACTTACGTTTTAATGCCAACAAATCATCGATGTCCAAAGTCAAATCGACTTCAGGATTGATATTGGTTGCTTTTCAATGGAACTTTCGGCCACCGATGTATGAGCAGGGCTCATCCGGTTTAACAACTACTATTTGTGTGTGAACAACAAATATTCTCGGCTGAAAGGTGATGTTATACAGAAGAAATCATTAGTTGAAAAGTTGTTCACACAAGAAAGTTCACATAAAGTGGTGATTATAAGCTAAAATGGATATACGAAAACAGCTTACATCACAAATTATTAAGTCAGAAATTCCAACACAACTGACGCCATTGAACCAGCCTTCTAGTTGATTAGATGGTGGGGTCAATGAAGGAGCCAATGAGCCTACCGATTCATCGTTTGCGTGAATTTCAAGAATCCTGCATTTAGAGTCCTGGAGATATAATAAATATAGTTTCATATGGTCATTAAAATGTTTATGTATAAAGTAATGTATAATAAGAAATAAAGTATCAAATAGAATTTTGAGGTTTACTTAGGATCAATTTAAGGTATAGTGGCTTTTAGTTATGAAAATATGACATGATAATAATTATGTTCAATGAAAATGTGTTGGTGCATAATCCCGAGTTCTATGATGTAATAAGTTCTATTTGTATTATCGTTTACATTTCAGTTGTGTATCAACATTGTCATTGATATTGTGTGTTTGAATTGATTAAGCAATGACGTAAAATGGTTCGAGCTGTTTGGTTGGCAGCTCAGACCATCGACCGATGGTAGAGACCATCGGTCGAGGGACTATCACCATCGGCCGTAGGTCAGAGACCACCGGCCGATGGTCACTGTAACTTTATATATATACGGGTGTTGGGTTTCATTGTTAGTTTACAGACCCTACACACCCTAGCCGTTGTTTTTCGCTGTTACTATTGTCCCAGACCATACCCCAACCGAATACACTCATCTAGGCATCGATTCTATCAATATTTCATTGGTTAGATTGATCCCAAAGTGAAACTAGTATTCAATTCACTCTAGGTTATTGTTTTTCGTCTTTAATCTAGATACAACGTTTAATCTAAGGTCCAAGATCGTTTACAAAGTGGTATCAGAGCGTAGGTTTGCTGATTTAAACGTTTTTAAGTCGAATCAAGTGTTTTTGTTTTAGGGTTTTTGGTCTAAACGGGTTTTTTGAGTAAAAGTTGAGATTTTTACGTTTAAATCTTATGTTTTTGTGTTTATTATTGTTACTGGGTGTTTTCCTGAAGTTTCTGCCTGTTTTGTTTAAGTCTAGAACGTCAAAATCGATCAAAATTGAAGTTTTTATCGAAAACCCTACCTTTTTCTGCCCAGAATTCGTAAGAACTACCCTCGGCCGATCGTCTCTGACCATTGACCATTCGTCCTGACCCTCGACCGTTCGTCATACACAATCGACCGAACGTCTCTTATTGAACCGGAGGACAGTCTTTCATAACATAGAATCGTTTGTCTTTACCATCGGTCGTTCGTCTCTTGACCATCGACCGATCGTCCCCTACCATCGGCCGATAGTATCTTCCATCGACCGATGGTTATAACTCTAAGATTCAGTTACAAAGTCTACACCATCGGCCATTAGTCATAGACCTCCGACCGATTGTCTTGTCCTTCGGCCGATCCTCTTTTGAGACAGAATCTTATAATTATATTTAATTAATCTTAATCAATCTTAATCAGTTAAAATGTCTGACACAAACGAACATGTGATGAATGAATACAGTGCATTAGTTATTGCACCTGGACTACAAAAACTATTACTGAATGAAAGTGAATCTGGTTCTTCAAATAAAGCACCTAGACTTGACAATCTTAAGAACTTCTTGGACTGGAAAGTTAGGTTTGTTATTTACTTAAACGGTGTCGATTCTAGACTTTGGGAATGTATTGAGAATCCGTATGTATGGCCATGCGGAGCAGATGGTGAACCCAAAGAAACTTCACAGTTTAGTCCCACAGAGTGTGAAGAGTACAATCTTGAGTGTAGATGTTATGCTCAACTAACCCAAGCTTTGTCAAAGGAGATTTTTCAGCAATTTAAGAACCGAAACAAAACATCGTATACTATCTGTTTGGCTCTTCAATCAGCAACAGAAGGCACAGCTACTTATTGTGCGACTAAGGGTAAGGTTTTAAAGGATGAATGGAGGGTGTTTGCAGCTCTTCCATCAGAATCTCTAGGACAGACTTTGGAGAGATATCGATTATTCGTTGCAGAGATGGCAGATTATGGGATTGAGGTGCCTGATGAAAAGGCAGTAAGGGTGTTGAAAGATGGTCTTCCTGAAAAGTGGGATCATGAGATAGAAAAGATTCAGAACAGGTACAGTTCGTCAGGTCGTCCGTTGACACTAACAGCTTTTACTTCGAAGTTGATGGAGAAGGACATTCAGGATGAAGCAAAGAGAAAGAGACTTGGTTTTGTAGCTGCTGCTGCATTAACTTTAGCTTCATCTTCTGGTACTCATGCTCTACTACAGACAGCATACATATCAGTCAATGCTTCACAAATGTCTGCACCATCGTCTCAGTCCAGCTACTTTAATGTTAAATTACAAGCTCAAAATTCTACAATTAAGATGATTGAAGATTCTCCGATTCAACAGACTCAGACTCAGACTCAGACTCCTGTGTTTCAAACTAAGAATATCAAGAAGAGATCTCGCGAATCTATTCAGGAAGATATGGCATTGGTAGATATTGTTGTTAACTCATACAACGATATGATTGGTGGACAAGTGCTTAATAGTCATCTTGAAAATGAAGACTATGATCAAATTGATGAGGACGAGCTTGAGAGAATGGATATACTCTACTGTATGGGTAGCATTGTGAGACGTGCTAGAAAGTACTTGAAGAGAACAGGACAAAGATCGTTGAGTTTAAATCGAGATTCGAAGTTTGGTTTTGATATGTCAAAGGTTAGGTGCTACAATTGTGATTAATATGGTTACTTTAAGAAAACTTGCACGAGACCACCCAAGCCTGGTTTTCATGATCCTTTTCACCAGACAACCATCTCAGTTACACCACAACATGTAATTGTAGAGAAAGAATCTTCGGGTTCTGTTCAATCTAAGGCTTTGACTACAACGTATGCGGATGAAGTATGTGACTGGTCCATCTCGGTAGATACACAGAAAGCTAACGTTGTGTTTGTAGGTAAAAGCGAAGCAGAAATTGAAGAGGAAAGAATTGTTCGGAAAAATGCAGGTTGTACTGGTAAGGATAATCCGAAATGCACATGCTATGTATGCAAATGTGATGCTAGGTTGAAGAGAGCAGAAGAGCTTATGAAATTTTGCTTCAGGAAGAGGATTAAAGATAAGTTGTATGATAAGTTTCGTAAAGCTAAGGACTTATCAGATCTTGAGTTTACTACTGACTTGTCTGATGAAGAAGAAGGGGTGAGTTGTCATGTTGGTACTTGGTTCAGAAAAGAGCTAGAACATTTGTTCAACTATGATCTTAAGAGTGGTGATGAGAAGATTGTTACTGTTCAGAGTCCAATTTGTTCAGATCAAGGTGAGGGTAAAGGAGGTTATGAGGCTGATTACTCGGATAGTATGAGCTCAGAGTCAGAATCAGAATCAGATGCAGATTCTCAGGTTGGAAGAAATGACTATGCATTCATGGCTAACACGTCCGGTAATGATAAGGTATGTAATGACTCAGTCTCTAATTGTTCTAAATGAATTGGTTATGAACAGGAAATTGAGAGGCTTGAATGTGTTATCACTAAGCTTAATGAGATATCTGTTACATGTGAGATTTGTCCTAAGCTTAGAATTGACCATAAGAACCTAAGTTTGGAGAATCAGACTAATAAAAAGAACTATGATGATGCGCTTTTCTACCTTAATAAACAGAAAGACTATGTTGATGTGATTAAGTCTTTAGAAAATCAGGTAGGTCACTTAAAATCAACTGTTATAGATGATGGAAAAGTGATTACTATATATTTGGGACAGATAGAGACTCTTAAGGCAGAAAGGGATTCATTTAAGTTGAAATACGAGTCTGAGAAAGCTAGGATTGACAATTGGCAGAGGATGTCTTATGTGAAACAGACTTTGAATCCTCATAAATAGCAGGGTTTAGGTTATAACCAAGTTGCCCCGCCACTTTTGGGTGAATATATTAACAAACCGGTTGAGAAAAGTAAGGGTCCAGTTGTAGAATCAGGATATGGTAAGCCTAAGGAAACACCTGTTGAGAGTTCTGGTAAGGTAGCTGAGTCAAAGAAACCTTTAGATGTTGTCTATAAAACAGAGTCAGATATTGATATCGATACTGAGAAAGACAGCAAACCTTTTAAGCTTGTCACTAAATCGGTTACCATTCTGAAAAATCCTGCTAATGATAGTAAAATGACTGAAAGTCAAAAGGCTCATTCTAAGAGCACTGTGACTCCCAAATAGAATAAGAAGAAGAACACTCAGGGAGTGTCACCTAAGTTTGTCAGTAAGAAAAGGATAGACGTAACAGGTCCTAAGGTAGAACAACCACCAACAGGTGCGAGTTCCAATTCTGGTAATGTGTCCAAGTATGTTCCGTCTGGTCATCGACAGACTGTTAAGCAACAAGTCTCGTCAACCCCTACGACTAGACAACATACTGAAGCACCTAGGAGACAGTTTTCACCAATTAGACGCAAATTATTTAACTCTCATGATGTTGATAATGTTAACTGCTTCAATTATGGGAGGTTGGGACACAGGGCTATGAATTGTAGACCCATTCGACACACACCGAGAAGGAAGGTTGATCTTAGTCCAAATTGTTCCTTTAATAGGAGATCACCTTCACTAGTGCTTAATTCTTCTTTTGTGAAAACAAATGATAAAAAGGTTTTTCAAACTAATGTTTACTATAGAAAACCATTACCGAATAACACAGTTTGGAAACCTAAATCAGAAGTTAAGGGTGTTCAAAATCCTGAAGGTCCTTCTGGATCTAAAGGACAATGGGTGGAGTTGCCAGTTGTTGGTGTTGATGGGAAACACACTGCTATTAGGGCATGGGTGGCCTTTTCTAACTAATCCTCTTATGTTAATGTGCAGGTCGCCTACAATCCACGCTGCAGTACTTGGATTGTTGATAGTGGGGCGTCCAGGCACATGACAGGGAACTTGTCCTTGTTTTCTAATGTGAAAACAGTGGATGGAGGACCAGTTTCTTTTGCAGGTAGTGAAGGAGGATTTATTACTGCTCAGGGTATTATTGCTAATGAGAACGTCAGCTTTGATAAAGTTAATTATGTAGAACAGATGTCGAACAATCTGCTTTCAATTTCACAAGTTGCTGACAAAAAGTATACCATTGCGTTTGATGATAAGTTTTGTTGTATTTTGAGAAAAGAGTTTGTTATTCCGGAAGACATGATTCTGATGACGGCTCCAAGGTGTAAGGATCTCTATATCCTTGATATGCGTAAGGCTCATGTTAAAGCAGCTACAGGCCATCAGGCATTCGTTTCTAAGGCTACTGAATATGAGTCGATTATCTGGCATAAGCGCATGGGTCATCTGAGTCTAAGGAAGATGAATCATCTAGTCCATAATGAATTAGTTGAAGGTGTGAATGTTAAGAGTTTTCATATTCCTGAAGGTTGTCTTCCGTGTAAGCAAGGGAAACAGACTAAGAAGTCACATACTGCCAAGAAGCATCATTCAGTTAATATTCCTTTGGAATTGCTGCACATGGATCTCTTTGGTCCAGTTAATTGTAAAAATCTCACCGGAGAGTCTTATTGCTTGGTAGTTACATATGAATATTCCCGTTTCTTGTGGGTTGTGATGTTGAAACATAAGTCAGATACTTTCGATCATATTAAAGTTTTGATTCTGAAGCTCGAAAGTTTGTATAAGTTGATGGTTAGAAAGATTAGTACTGATAATGGTATGGAATTTAAGAACAATCAGATGTTGCTGTTCTGTAATGAGAAGGGGATACAACAACAGTTCAGTCCTGATTATACACCTCAATCAAACGGTGTTGCTGAAAGAAAGAATAGGACTCTAATTGAAACCGCAAGAACAATGCTTGCTGATTCATGTCTTCCAATTGTTTTCTGGGGTGAAGCCGTGAGTACTGCATGCTACGTGATGAACAGAGTTCTAGTGGTGAAGAGACATGGTAAAACATGTTATGAACTGTTACACAAGAGAAAGCCGAACATTAAACATTTTGAACCCTTTGGTGCACCTTGTAATATTCTGGTACGAGACGCTGGAGGAAAATTTAATTCAAAGGTGGTCTCTGGTATCTTCTTGGGATATGGGAATCCGAACAAACGAGTGTATAATACTGAGTCCAAGTGTGTGGAAGAACGTTATGAGGTTGATATTCAACGCAATGCTCCACCTCGTGTTAGTAAAGGATTTGCATGACAGTTTGAATATGATAAGTTATTTAATTCCTTCAATCTTCCACCAAATGCTACTAATGAAGAAGTTCTGACTCAGATATTGTTTGATTCTCAAAACTCTTCTGAGAATGTTATCACTATTCCAGCGTAGGTTCAGAATCCAGTTTCTAGCTTGCAACCAAGTCCGCAGAGTGTTAGAGGTGATTTTGATTCAAATGAGGACGGGGTAGTATATACAGATGAAGATAGTGAGCTTGAAGATGACGAGGAAGTTAGTCGAACGCAACTGACAGAGGAACATCTTAATCCTCTATATAATCAACCACCAACTGTAACAGTGACTGAACCGCCAACTGAAGCAGGAGGTGTACGTAGATCCAATCGTGTTATTCTGCCACCTAAACGTCTTGATGATTATTATGTGGATTCAAGAGGCATTCCTCACATTAGTATTCCTCAAGAGAAGTCTAATGAAGCTTCTACGTCTGGAGTTCCGACTACATCAGAGGTTCCTGTGACAAGTGTAAGTTCAACAGTAGCAGAAGATGTTCAGACAGAGAGTGTGAATGTGGTAACAGCTTTTTATTCAACGTTGAATAAGTCAGGAAGAATATTTGTGCATGCTCACTCATGTTATGTGTGTCAAATCGAACCTAAAGATGCTTATGAAGCATTGAAGTTTGACGAGTGGGTTAGTGCAATGCAAGAGGAGCTGTTACAATTCAAACATTTAAAGGTTTGGAAGCTAGTCAATCCACTACATGGTTGTGTGCCATATGGTCTTCGATGGGTTTTGAAAAATAAGAAGGATGAACAGGGTATTGTTATCAGAAATAAAGCTAGACTGGTGGTAAAGGGATATCAACAGATCCCTGAAATTGACTATGATAAGGTTTTTGCTCCGATTGCACGACTGGAAGCAATTAGGATTTTCTTGGCCTTTGCATCCTTCATGGGTTTTAAAGTTTTTCAGATGGATGTCAAAAGCGCATTTTTGTATGGCGAGATCAATGAAAGAGTGTTTGTTGAACAACCACCCGGTTTCGAAGACCCGCATTTCCCAGAAAAGGTTTATCGAGTTGAAAAGGCACTTTATGGTCTTCACCAAGCTCCTAGAGCATGTTATGCAACATTGTCCAACTATATGATTGAAAACGGTTTCAGGAGAGGTGTCATTGATCAGACACTTTTCATCAAAAAAAAGGGACAGCATCTTATGTTAGTGCAGGTTTATGTTGATGATATTATCTTCGGGTCAAAAAATCATGGAATGGTTGATGAGTTTGAGAAAGTCATGCAGCAGAAGTTCAAGATGATTTCAATGGGAACGATAAAGTTTTTCTTAGGTCTACAAGTAGCTCAGACGGATAAAGGTATCTTTTTGCATCAAACCAAGTATGTTGCTGATATTCTGAAGAGGTTTCAAACGGAAGCAGAATGACCAGCTAAGACTTCGTTGTCTGTAAATCATGGGATATCTCCTGATTGTGAGGGTGCTTCAGTGGACTAAACGTTATACAGGGCAATCATCGGTTCTCTAATTTATCTTACAGCTTCTCGACCAGATATCATGTTTGCGGTTTGTCTGTGTGCTCATTATCAGGTAAATCCTAATGTTCATCATATGTTAGTGGTTAAGAAGATTCTGAGGTATTTGAAAGATACACCGAGTTTAGGGTTATGGTGAAATGTCCCGTTCTTATTGATTAAAAACGTTCCATATTAATTGATTTCGTTGCGAGGTTTTGACCTCTATATGAGACGTTTTTCAAAGTCTGCATTCATTTTAAGACAAACCATAACCTTTATTTCATCAATAAAGGTTTAAAAAGCTTTACGTAGATTATCAACTAATGATAATCTAAAATATCCTGTTTACACACGACCATTACATAATGGTTTACAATACAAATATGTTACAACAAAATAAGTTTCTTGAATGCAGTTTTTACAAAATATCATACAAGCATGGACTCCAAATCTCGTCCTTATTTAAGTATGCGACAGCGGAAGCTCTTAATATTCACCTGAGAATAAACATGCTTTAAACGTCAACAAAAATGTTGGTGAGTTATAGGTTTAACCTATATATATCAAATCATAACAATAGACCACAAGATTTCATATTTCAATACACATCCCATACATAGAGATAAAAATCATTCATATGGTGAACACCTGGTAACCGACATTAACAAGATGCATATATAAGAATATCCCCATCATTCCGGGACACCCTTCGGATATGATATAAATTTCGAAGTACTAAAGCATCCGGTACTTTGGATGGGGTTTGTTAGGCCCAATAGATCTATCTTTAGGATTCGCGTCAATTAGGGTGTCTGTTCCCTAATTCTTAGATTACCAGACTTAATAAAATGGGGCATATTCGATTTCGATAATTCAACCATAGAATGTAGTTTCACGTACTTGTGTCTATTTTGTAAATCATTTATAAAACCTGCATGTATTCTCATCCCAAAAATATTAGATTTTAAAAGTGGGACTATAACTCACTTTCACAGATTTTTACTTCGTCGGGAAGTAAGACTTGGCCACTGGTTGATTCACGAACCTATAACAATATATACATATATATCAAAGTATGTTCAAAATATATTTACAACACTTTTAATATATTTTGATGTTTTAAGTTTATTAAGTCAGCTGTTCTCGTTAGTAACCTACAACTAGTTGTCCACAGTTAGATGTACAGAAATAAATCGATAAATATTATCTTGAATCAATCCACGACCCAGTGTATACGTATCTCAGTATTGATCACAACTCAAACTATATATATTTTGGAATCAACCTCAACCCTGTATAGCTAACTCCAACATTCACATATAGAGTGTCTATGGTTGTTCCGAAATATATATAGATGTGTCGACATGATAGGTCGAAACATTGTATACGTGTCTATGGTATCTCAAGATTACATAATATACAATACAAGTTGATTAAGTTATGGTTGGAATAGATTTGTTACCAATTTTCACGTAGCTAAAATGAGAAAAATTATCCAATCTTGTTTTACCCATAACTTCTTCATTTTAAATCCGTTTTGAGTGAATCAAATTGCTATGGTTTCATATTGAACTCTATTTTATGAATCTAAACAGAAAAAGTATAGGTTTATAGTCGGAAAAATAAGTTACAAGTCGTTTTTGTAAAGGTAGTCATTTCAGTCGAAAGAACGACGTCTAGATGACCATTTTAGAAAACATACTTCCACTTTGAGTTTAACCATAATTTTTGGATATAGTTTCATATTCATAATAAAAATCATTTTCTCAGAATAACAACTTTTAAATCAAAGTTTATCATAGTTTTTAATTAACTAACCCAAAACAGCGCGCGGTGTTACTACGACGGCGTAAATCCGGTTTTACGGTGTTTTTCGTGTCTCCAGGTTTTAAATCATTAAGTTAGCATATCATATAGATATAGAACATGTGTTTAGTTGATTTTAAAAGTCAAGTTAGAAGGATTAACTTTTGTTTGCGAACAAGTTTAGAATTAACTAAACTATGTTCTAGTGATTACAAGTTTAAACCTTCGAATAAGATAGCTTTATATGTATGAATCGAATGATGTTATGAACATCATTACTACCTTAATTTCCTTGGATAAACCTACTGGAAAAGAGAAAAATGGATCTAGCTTCAACGGATCCTTGGATGGCTCGAAGTTCTTGAAGCAGAATCATGACACGAAAACAAGTTCAAGTAAGATCATCACTTGAAATAAGATTGTTATAGTTATAGAAATTGAACCAAAGTTTGAATATGATTATTACCTTGTATTAGAATGATAACCTACTGTAATAAACAAAGATTTCTTGAGGTTGGATGATCACCTTACAAGATTGGAAGTGAGCTAGCAAACTTGAAAGTATTCTTGATTTTATGTAACTAGAACTTGTAGAATATATGAAGAACACTTAGAACTTGAAGATAGAACTTGAGAGAGATCAATTAGATGAAGAAAATTGAAGAATGAAAGTGTTTGTAGGTGTTTTTGGTCGTTGGTGTATGGATTAGATATAAAGGATATGTAATTTTGTTTTCATGTAAATAAGTCATGAATGATTACTCATATTTTTGTAATTTTATGAGATATTTCATGCTAGTTGCCAAATGATGGTTCCCACATGTGTTAGGTGACTCACATGGGCTGCTAAGAGCTGATCATTGGAGTGTATATACCAATAGTACATACATCTAAAAGCTGTGTATTGTACGAGTACGAATACGGGTGCATACGAGTAGAATTGTTGATGAAACTGAACGAGGATGTAATTGTAAGAATTTTTGTTAAGTAGAAGTATTTTGATAAGTATATTGAAGTCTTTCAAAAGTGTATAAATACATATTAAAACACTACATGTATATACATTTTAACTGAGTCGTTAAGTCATCGTTAGTCGTTACATGTAAGTGTTGTTTTGAAACCTTTAGGTTAACGATCTTGTTAAATGTTGTTAACCCAATGTTTATAATATCAAATGAGATTTTAAATTATTATATTATCATGATATTATCATGTATGAATATCTCTTAATATGATATATATACATTAAATGTCTTTACAACGATAATCGTTACATATATGTCTCGTTTAAAAATCATTAAGTTAGTAGTCTTGTTTTTACATATGTAGTTCATTGTTAATATACTTTATGATATGTTTTCTTATCATAGTATCATGTTAACTATATATATATCCATATATATGTCATCATATAGTTTTTACAAGTTTTAACGTTCGTGAATCACCGATCAACTTGGGTGGTCAATTGTCTATATGAAACATATTTCAATTAATCAAGTCTTAACAAGTTTGATTGCTTAACATGTTGGAAACATTTGATCATGTAAATATCAATCTCAATTAATATATATAAACATGTAAAAGTTCGGGTCACTACAGTACCTACCCGTTAAATAAATTTCGTCCCGAAATTTTAAGCTGTTGAAGGTGTTGACGAATCTTTTGGAAATAGATGCGGGTATTTCTTCTTCATCTGATCTTCACGCTCCCAGGTGAACTCGGGTCCTCTACGAGCATTCCATCGAACCTTAACAATTGGTATCTTGTTTTGCTTAAGTCTTTTAACCTTACGATCCATTATTTCGACGGGTTCTTCGATGAATTGGAGTTTTTCGTTGATTTGGATTTCATCTAACGGAATAGTGAGATCTTCTTTAGCAAAACATTTCTTCAAATTCAAGACGTGGAAAGTGTTATGTACAGCCGCGAGTTGTTGAGGTAACTCAAGTCGGTAAGCTACTGGTCCGACACGATCAATAATCTTGAATGGTCCAATATACCTTGGATTTAATTTCCCTCGTTTACCAAATCGAACAACGCCTTTCCAAGGTGCAACTTTAAGCATGACCATCTCTCCAATTTCAAATTCTATATCTTTTCTTTTAATGTCAGCGTAGCTCTTTTGTCGACTTTGGGCGGTTTTCAATCGTTGTTGAATTTGGATGATCTTCTCGGTAGTTTCTTGTATAATCTCCAGACCCGTAATCTGTCTATCCCCCACTTCACTCCAACAAATCGGAGACCTGCACTTTCTACCATAAAGTGCTTCAAACGGTGCCATCTCAATGCTTGAATGGTAGCTGTTGTTGTAGGAAAATTCTGCTAACGGTAGATGTCGATCCCAACTGTTTCCGAAATCAATAACACATGCTCGTAGCATGTCTTCAAGCGTTTGTATCGTCCTTTCGCTCTGCCCATCAGTTTGTGGATGATAGGCAGTACTCATGTCTAGACGAGTTCCTAATGCTTGCTGTAATGTCTGCCAGAACCTTGAAATAAATCTGCCATCCCTATCAGAGATAATAGAGATTGGTATTCCATGTCTGGAGACGACTTCCTTCAAATACAGTCGTGCTAACTTCTCCATCTTGTCATCTTCTCTTATTGGCAGGAAGTGTGCTGATTTGGTGAGACGATCAACTATTACCCAAATAGTATCAAAACCACTTGCAGTCCTTGGCAATTTAGTGATGAAATCCATGGTAATGTTTTCCCATTTCCATTCCGGGATTTCGGGTTGTTGAAGTAGACCTGATGGTTTCTGATGCTCAGCTTTGACCTTAGAACACGTCAAACATTCTCCTACGTATTTAGCGACATTGGCTTTCATACCCGGCCACCAAAAATATTTCTTAAGATCCTTGTACATCTTCCCCGTTCCAGGATGTATTGAGTATCTGGTTTTATGAGCTTCTCTAAGTACCATTTCTCTCATATTTCCAAATTTTGGTACCCAAATCCTTTCAGCCCTATACCGGGTTCCGTCTTCCTGAATATTAAGATGCTTCTCCGATCCTTTGGGTATTTCATCCTTTATATTTCCCTCTTTTAAAACTCGTTGTTGCGCCTCCTTTATTTGAGTAGTAAGGTTATTATGAATCATTATATTCATAGATTTTACTCGAATGGGTTCTCTGTCCTTCCTGCTCAAGGCATCGGCTACCACATTTGCCTTCCCCGGGTGGTAACGAATCTCAAAGTCGTAATCATTCAACAATTCAATCCACCTACGCTGCCTCATATTCAGCTGTTTCTGATTAAATATGTGTTGAAGACTTTTGTGGTCGGTATATATAATACTTTTGACCCCATATAAGTAGTGCCTCCAAGTCTTTAATGCAAAAACAACCGCGCCTAATTCCAAATCATGCGTCGTATAATTTTGTTCGTGAATCTTCAATTGTCTAGACGCATAAGCAATCACCTTCATTCGTTGCATTAATACACAACCGAGACCTTGCTTTGATGCGTCACAATAAATCACAAAATCATCATTCCCTTCAGGCAATGACAATATAGGTGCCGTAGTTAGCTTTTTCTTCAATAACTGAAACGCTTTCTCTTGTTCATCATTCCATTCAAATTTCTTCCCTTTATGCGTTAATGCAGTCAAGGGTTTTGCTATTCTGGAAAAGTCTTGGATGAACCTTCTGTAGTAACCAGCTAGTCCTAAAAACTGGCGTATGTGTTTCGGAGTTTTTGGGGTTTCCCACTTTTCAACAGTTTCTATCTTTGCCGGATCCACCTTAATACCTTCTTTGTTCACTATGTGACCGAGGAATTGAACTTCTTCCAACCAAAATGCACACTTTGAAAACTTAGCGTACAATTCTTCCTTCCTCAAGACTTCTAACACCTTTCTCAAATGTTCACCGTGTTCTTGGTCATTCTTTGAGTAAATAAGTATGTCATCAATGAAAACAATGACAAACTTGTCAAGGTATGGTCCACACACTCGGTTCATAAGGTCCATGAACACAGCTGGTGCATTAGTTAAACCAAACGGCATGACCATAAACTCGTAATGACCGTAACGTGTTCTGAAAGCAGTCTTTGGAATATCATCTTCTTTCACCCGCATTTGATGATACCCGGAACGTAAGTCAATCTTTGAATAAACAGACGAGCCTTGTAGTTGATCAAATAAGTCATCGATTCTCGGTAGTGGGTAGCGGTTCTTGATGGTAAGTTTGTTCAACTCTCGGTAGTCGATACACAACCTGAATGTACCATCTTTCTTCTTGACAAACAAAACAGGAGCTCCCCACGGTGATGTGCTTGGTCGAATGAAACCACGCTCTAAAAGTTCTTGTAATTGGCTTTGTAGTTCTTTCATCTCGCTGGGTGCGAGTCTGTAAGGAGTACGAGCTATTGGTGCAGCTCCTGGTACAAGATCTATTTGAAATTCAACGGATCGATGTGGGGGTAATCCCGGTAATTCTTTCGGAAATACATCAGGAAATTCTTTTGCGACGGGAACATCATTGATGCTCTTTTCTTCAGTTTGTACTTTCTCGACGTGTGCTAGAACAGCATAGCAACCTTTTCTTATTAGTTTTTGTGCCTTCAAATTACTAATAAGATGTAGCTTCGTGTTGCCCTTTTCTCCGTACACCATTAAGGGTTTTCCTTTTTCTCGTATAATGCGAATTGCATTTTTGTAACAAACGATCTCTGCTTTCACTTCTTTCAACCAGTCCATACCGATTATCACATCAAAACTCCCTAACTCTACTGGTATCAAATCAATCTTAAATGTTTCGCTAACCAGTTTAATTTCTCGATTCCGACATATATTATCTGCTGAAATTAATTTACCATTTGCTAATTCGAGTAAAAATTTACTATCCAAAGGCGTCAATGGACAATTTAATTTAGCACAAAAATCTCTACTCATATAGCTTCTATCCGCACCCGAATCAAATAAAACGTAAGCAGATTTATTGTCAATAATAAACGTACCCGTAACAAGCTCCGGGTCTTCCTGTGCCTCTGCCGCATTAATATTGAAAACTCTTCCGCGGCCTTGTCCATTCGTGTTCTCCTGGTTCGGGCAATTTCTAATGATGTGGCCCGGTTTTCCGCATTTATAACAAACTACATTGGCATAACTTGCTCCGACACTACTTGCTCCGCCATTACTCGTTCCGACACCATTTGTTCCTTTTGTTCTATTAACCCCTGGTCCGTAGACCTCACACTTCGCTGCGCTATGACCATTTCTTTTACACTTGTTGCAAAATTTGGTGCAGAACCCCGAGTGATACTTTTCACACCTTTGGCATAGCTGCTTCTGATTGTTGTTGTTGTTGTTGTTGTTGTTGGGCCGTTTGTTGTAGTTTCGATTGATGTTGTGATTGCTGGGATAATTGTTGCGATTATTGTTGTTGTTGTATTGGTGATTCTTATCACCGTTTTCCTCCCACTTTCTTTTGACTTGCTTCACATTGGTCTCTTCAGCAGTCTGTTCTTTAATTCTTTCTTCAATCTGGTTCACTAGTTTGTGAGCCATTCTACATGCCTGTTGTATGGAGGCGGGCTCGTGTGAACTTATATCTTCTTGGATTCTTTCCGGTAATCCTTTCACAAACGCGTCGATCTTCTCTTCCTCATCTTCGAACGCTCCCGGACACAATAGGCACAATTCTGTGAATCGTCTTTCGTACGTGGTAATATCAAATCCTTGGGTTCGTAACCCTCTAAGTTCTGTCTTGAGCTTATTGACCTCGGTTCTGGGACGGTACTTCTCGTTCATCAAGTGCTTGAATGCTGACCACGGTAGTGCGTACGCATCGTCTTGTCCCACTTGCTCTAGATAGGTATTCCACCATGTTAACACAGAACCTGTGAAGGTATGCGTAGCATACTTTACTTTGTCCTCTTCAGTACACTTACTTATGGAAAAAACCGATTCGACCTTCTCGGTCCACCGTTTCAATCCGATCGGTCCTTCGGTTCCATCAAATTCCAAAGGTTTGCAGGCAGTGAATTCTTTGTAGGTGCATCCTACACGATTTCCTGTACTGCTAGATCCAAGGTTATTGTTGGTATGTAGTGCAGCCTGTACTGCGGCTATGTTTGAAGCTAGAAAAGTACGGAATTCCTCTTCATTCATATTCACGGTGTGTCGAGTAGTCGGTGCCATTTCCTTCAAAATAGTTAAATGGGACAAGTTAATCATACAGAATATTAAGAGTAGTTAATAGTATTTCGTAGCATAATATGAACTCATTTATAAAAGCTTTTTCTTCATATTAGCGTTTTATAAGTTTAAATTCGGGTAGTACCTACCCGTTAAGTTCATACTTAGTAGCTAATATACAATTCAACTACTACAATTCTATATGAAAAACTGATTATAATAATATTTCGCGTTCAAACTTTTATACAATATTTTACAAACTTACAATACCGCTTATTTTACATAAAGCATGAAATATAGCACACAATAACTTTGATACAAGATAGTTGTGAAGATAATTCTATCTAGTACACAAGTCGTTCAGCAAAGGCAATAAAGACACGTAATTCATACGTCCAGAAACAAGTCATGCATTCTGGTTTTACTAGGACTACTTCCCATCCTTGGTCTTGTGCAACATAACCGTTATGGCCGTTGATAAGACAGCGTGTTGTAACGTTGTCAAAGGGACGAGGGTTACGTAATGTCCAACAGTCCCGTAATAATCTAAAAACCTCATTTCTTACCCCAATTACCGACTCCGTCACTTGTGGAAACGTTTTGTTTAATAGTTGTAGCCCGATGTTCTTGTTCTCACTTTGGTGAGAAGCGAACATTACTAATCCGTAAGCATAACATGCTTCTTTATGTTGCATGTTATCCGCTTTTTCTAAATCACGAAGTCCAATATTCGGATATATTGAGTCAAAATAATTTCTTAACCCGTTGCGTAAAATAGCATTTGGGTTCCCCGCAATATATGCGTCAAAGTAAACACATCGTAACTTATGGGTTTCCCAATGTGATATCCCCCATCTTTCAAACGAAAGTCTCTTATAAACCAAGACATTCTTGGAACGTTCTTCGAATGTCTTACAAACTGATCTCGCCTTAAATAGTTGTGCCGAAGAATTCTGGCCGACTCTAGACAAGATTTCATCAATCATGTCTCCGGGTAGGTCTCTTAAAATATTGGGTTGTCTATCCATTTTGTGTTTTTAAACTGTAAAATAGACAAGAGTTAGATTCATAAAAAAATACTTATTAATACAAGCAATTTTTACATATATCATAAAGCATAAGAACACTATATTACATATATTACACCACACGAATACAACTATCTTATTCCGACTCGCTCGTTTCTTCTTCTTCGGTTTTGGTTCGTTTTGCCAAGTTTCTAGGGATATATGATGTTCCCCTAATACGAGCCATCATTGTCCACATTGGTTTAGAAAAACCTGGTGGTTTAGAGGTTCCCGGGTCATTGTTACAACTTAAGGACTTCGGGGGTTGACGATACATATAAAGTTCATCGGGGTTGGAATTAGATTTCTCTAATTTTATGCCCTTTCCCTTATTATTTTCTTTTGCCTTTTTAAATTCAGTTGGGGTAATTTCTATAACATCATCGGAATTCTCGTCGGAATCCGATTCATCGAAGAATTGGTAATCCTCCCAATATTTTGCTTCCTTGGCGGAAACACCATTGACCATAATTAACCTTGGTCGGTTGGTTGAGGATTTTCTTTTACTTAACCGTTTTATTATTTCCCCCACCGGTTCTATTTCTTCATCTGGTTCCGATTCTTCTTCCGGTTCCAATTCTTCTTCCGGTTCCGACTCTTCTTCCGGTTCCTCTTCGGGAACTTGTGAATCGGTCCACGAATCATTCCAATTTACATTTGACTCTTCATTATTATTAGGTGAGTCAATGGGACTTGTTCTAGAGGTAGACATCTATCACATAATATCAAACACGTTAAGAGATTAATATATCACATAATATTCACATGTTAAAAATATATAGTTTCCAACAAAATTTGTTAAGCAATCATTTTTCAAGTAAACACGGTCGAAGTCCAGACTCACTAATGCATCCTAACAAACTCGATAAGACACACTAATGCAAAATTCTGGTTCTCTAAGACCAACGCTCGGATACCAACTGAAATGTCCCGTTCTTATTGATTAAAAACGTTCCATATTAATTGATTTCGTTGCGAGGTTTTGACCTCTATATGAGACGTTTTTCAAAGACTGCATTCATTTTAAGACAAACCATAACCTTTATTTCATCAATAAAGGTTTAAAAAGCTTTACGTAGATTATCAACTAATGATAATCTAAAATATCCTGTTTACACACGACCATTACATAATGGTTTACAATACAAATATGTTACAACAAAATAAGTTTCTTGAATGCAGTTTTTACAAAATATCATACAAGCATGGACTCCAAATATCGTCCTTATTTAAGTATGCGACAGCGGAAGCTCTTAATATTCACCTGAGAATAAACATGCTTTAAACGTCAACAAAAATGTTGGTGAGTTATAGGTTTAACCTATATATATCAAATCATAACAATAGACCACAAGATTTCATATTTCAATACACATCCCATACATAGAGATAAAAATCATTCATATGGTGAACACCTGGTAACCGACATTAACAAGATGCATATATAAGAATATCCCCATCATTCCGGGACACCCTTCGGATATGATATAAATTTCGAAGTACTAAAGCATCCGGTACTTTGGATGGGGTTTGTTAGGCCCAATAGATCTATCTTTAGGATTCGCGTCAATTAGGGTGTCTGTTCCCTAATTCTTAGATTACCAGCCTTAATAAAATGGGGCATATTCGATTTCGATAATTCAACCATAGAATGTAGTTTCACGTACTTGTGTCTATTTAGTAAATCATTTATAAAACCTGCATGTATTCTCATCCCAAAAATATTAGATTTTAAAAGTGGGACTATAACTCACTTTCACAGATTTTTACTTCGTCGGGAAGTAAGACTTGGCCACTGGTTGATTCACAAACCTATAACAATATATACATATATATCAAAGTATGTTCAAAATATATTTACAACACTTTTAATATATTTTGATGTTTTAAGTTTATTAAGTCAGCTGTTCTCGTTAGTAACCTACAACTAGTTGTCCACAGTTAGATGTACAGAAATAAATCGATAAATATTATCTTGAATCAATCCACGACCCAGTGTATACGTATCTCAGTATTGATCACAACTCAAACTATATATATTTTGGAATCAACCTCAACCCTGTATAGCTAACTCCAACATTCACATATAGAGTGTCTATGGTTTTTTCCGAAATATATATAGATGTGTCGACATGATAGGTCGAAACATTGTATACGTGTCTATGGTATTTCAAGATTACATAATATACAATATAAGTTGATTAAGTTATGGTTGGAATAGATTTGTTACCAATTTTCACGTAGCTAAAATGAGAAAAATTATCCAATCTTGTTTTACCCATAACTTCTTCATTTTAAATCCGTTTTGAGTGAATCAAATTGCTATGGTTTCATATTGAACTCTATTTTATGAATCTAAACAGAAAAAGTATAGGTTTATAGTCGGAAAAATAAGTTACAAGTCGTTTTTGTAAAGGTAGTCATTTCAGTCGAAAGAACGACGTCTAGATGACCATTTTAGAAAACATACTTCCACTTTGAGTTTAACCATAATTTTTGGATATAGTTTCATGTTCATAATAAAAATCATTTTCTCAGAATAACAACTTTTAAATCAAAGTTTATCATAGTTTTTAATTAACTAACCCAAAATAGCCCGCGGTGTTACTACGACGGCGTAAATCCGGTTTTACGGTGTTTTTCGTGTCTCCAGGTTTTAAATCATTAAGTTAGCATATCATATAGATATAGAACATGTGTTTAGTTGATTTTAAAAGTCAAGTTAGAAGGATTAACTTTTGTTTGCGAACAAGTTTAGAATTAACTAAACTATGTTCTAGTGATTACAAGTTTAAACCTTCGAATAAGATAGCTTTATATGTAGGAATCGAATGATGTTATGAACATCATTACTACCTTAATTTCCTTGGATAAACCTACTGGAAAAGAGAAAAATGGATCTAGCTTCAACGGATCCTTGGATGGCTCGAAGTTCTTGAAGCAGAATCATGACACGAAAACAAGTTCAAGTAAGATCATCACTTGAAATAAGATTGTTATAGTTATAGAAATTGAACCAAAGTTTGAATATGATTATTACCTTGTATTAGAATGATAACCTACTGTAATAAACAAAGATTTCTTGAGGTTGGATGATCACCTTACAAGATTGGAAGTGAGCTAGCAAACTTGAAAGTATTCTTGATTTTATGTAACTAGAACTTGTAGAATATATGAAGAACACTTAGAACTTGAAGATAGAACTTGAGAGAGATCAATTAGATGAATAAAATTGAAGAATGAAAGTGTTTGTAGGTGTTTTTGGTCGTTGGTGTATGGATTAGATATAAAGGATATGTAATTTTGTTTTCATGTAAATAAGTCATGAATGATTACTCATATTTTTGTAATTTTATGAGATATTTCATGCTAGTTGCCAAATGATGGTTCCCACATGTGTTAGGTGACTCACATGGGCTGCTAAGAGCTGATCATTGGAGTGTATATACCAATAGTACATACATCTAAAAGCTGTGTATTGTACGAGTACGAATACGGGTGCATACGAGTAGAATTGTTGATGAAACTGAACGAGGATGTAATTGTAAGCATTTTTGTTAAGTAGAAGTATTTTGATAAGTATATTGAAGTCTTTCAAAAGTGTATAAATACATATTAAAACACTACATGTATATACATTTTAACTGAGTCGTTAAGTCATCGTTAGTCGTTACATGTAAGTGTTGTTTTGAAACCTTTAGGTTAACGATCTTGTTAAATGTTGTTAACCCAATGTTTATAATATCAAATGAGATTTTAAATTATTATATTATCATGATATTATCATGTATGAATATCTCTTAATATGATATATATACATTAAATGTCTTTACAATGATAATCGTTACATATATGTCTCGTTTAAAAATCATTAAGTTAGTAGTCTTGTTTTTACATATGTAGTTCATTGTTAATATACTTTATGATATGTTTTCTTATCATAGTATCATGTTAACTATATATATATATCCATATATATGTCATCATATAGTTTTTACAAGTTTTAACGTTCGTGAATCACCGATCAACTTGGGTGGTCAATTGTCTATATGAAACATATTTCAATTAATCAAGTCTTAACAAGTTTGATTGCTTAACATGTTGGAAACATTTGATCATGTAAATATCAATCTCAATTAATATATATAAACATGGAAAAGTTCGGGTCACTACATATGGTATCCGTATGAGGATGGGTTTGATCTCACAGCTTACAGTGATTCTGACTATGGCGGATGCAAGAAGGATTTCAAGTCAACATCAGGAGGTTGTCAGTTCCTTGGCAGCAAGCTAGTTACTTGGCAGTGTAAGAAGCAGACAGCAGTGGCTCAGTCCACTTGTGAAGCAGAATACATTGCCGCGACCAGCTGTACATCACAGGTCATCTGGATCTAACAGCAACTACGTGACTACGGTTTGCAAATTTCTAACTGTGATGCCCCGTACAAAACCATCGTGTACGAATCATCAACAACAGGATCATTACAAGGTTAAGTACGATATGCTGTAATAAAAGAAGTTGTATTCACGATAAAAAGATGATGTCATAACCGACATCAATTGTTTTACACCAACAGTATGCTTCTACGAATAGCAAGCATGAATAAATGTATGTGACCCTTAGGTCGTTACAAAACATAGTTCAAAAGTATTAAAGTTTAAATGCAAGATAAACAGTTCATGCGGTGATAACACTAGAGCAGCGGGTGTCTACGGCAAGACTAGCACGACAGCGGAAGCAAATAACCTTAAGCACCTGAGAAAAACATGCTTAAAAATATCAACACAAAGGTTGGTGAGCTATAGTTTAAGTATAACAGTAAGTAAGGTAGGCCACGCGATTTCAGTGCTACAAAGAGCGTTTCAAAACAGTATGATAAAGTATAAGTTAACCGTGGGCACTTGGTAACTAACTTAACGTTTATACCCCCTGAAAGTACACTTGACAAGTGCATATGCTTACGAAGTATTAAACACTCGTTAAATGCTAGTGCTACTAGCCTGAGTGGGGATGTCAAACCCTATGGATCCATATCTAAGATTTGCGTTCACCGATTCAAAAACCAATGACTAAACGTTACCGAGCTAAAGGGAATGTTTCTGCCGTTATATAACCCACACATATAAGTTTAAGTACTCGTGCCTAGTATGTAAAACATAAAATTAGCATGTATTCTCAGTTCCCAAAATAAGTTAAAGTATAAAGGGAATGCTATAACTCACAATGATAAAGTAGCGGTAAAGTATGACTCGGAAAGTAAGCAAGTAATGAAGGTTGTCCAAACGGGTCCTCAACCTAAGTCAAATAGTACTAAGTCAGTAAATCGTCTGAAAAGATTTAAAAGTATGTAAATAAGGTCTTACAGGTCATCATCATTCATCATCAAACAAAAGGCGTAAAGTAAGTTTCGTTTATGAAAGTAGTTTAAAACAAAGGCTGACTTCAGTCAGTCACCACAGCCTCTAACCTTACTGAATTAAGGTGAGACCAATGGCCATGGCTCCGTCTATGAGTCCTTTAGTTGTGGTAAAATTTACAGAAGCAAACTCGTCTTCGTTTGACCGTGGCGACGGTCTAAGTGCGAGTAGGTCAGAAATTTCTGCACAACGTTAAAAGGACATAGTGACGATCGGAGGGCCATAAATCCTAAACCGTAACTCGGATGAAGACGAGTCTTAAATGAAAAATTATCTACTCGAAAAGAGCTATCTGAAAATCAAGGTTACAGTAGCCCAGGTTTAATGGTCTGTTACAGAAACAGCAAAACAGTAGGCAGAAGACAGTAAGCAGAAAAATAGTGGGTTCCGGTGGTCTTGGTGCTCGATGCTTATCACGGTTCTCATCCTTGATGCATATAGCTTCAAGTGTACAACTCGTTGATGTGTTTGAATCATTTTCACTAAGGTTTAACCATCATAACTGTAGCGACCCGACAAAATCGTCATTGACGGCGCCGTCTACTTAGGTCCCGTTACGTGGTCATAAGTCTTTAAAACAACGTTTGACCAAAAGATATGTCGCATTCATTTCAAATGTAAAGATTGTTCAAAGTTTACAAGAATAGTTCCACCACAAGTTACGTTACAAAGTTATAAGTACAAATGAAACTTATGCGACACAATTTAAAAGTAGCCAAAAGACGCTCCATGTATGCATATATACTCGACATCCAATGCAAGTATCAAAATAATGAGCGGAAGCATGTATCATGTATCGTTCAAGGACTTGAGAAAAACATAGAAATCTGTCAACGAAAACGTTGGTGAAATCATAGGTTTGAGTAAGTAAGTACAAGTGAACCACAAGATTTGCAACAATGAGATTATAGTAATACATTCCAAAAGTTTGTTTCACGAGCACCCAATTATCAATGCTTAACATTCCTTCCATAGAACCCCATCACAATAGTGTTAGAACATACACTGTTTCTCGAAAATACATTTCATTCGTAAACGGTAGCGAACCGTTTGAATGAGGGTTTGTCAAACCCATATGGCCATATAACATAAGTTCTCGCTTACACCCGGCAAGTGTAACTAATGATAATCGAATTGAGGATTTTTGTTCTAAACTCGTATGTAGAATGTTTGTTTTCCTGTACTTGTGTTCACTTAGTTAAAAAGGAACATTTATGTTTTCTCATCCCAAATGTAGGTTTTAAAAGAGTAAAAGTGGAACTATGATCTCACCTTGAGCGGAAGAGTATATAAGTACTTCGACAAGTAACGTGTGGAAAGAACAATGCTAGTCTTGACCTAAACAAATAGGTTGTATCAATAACGGTAAACACGATAGGTCAAAGATGTTCAATTAGTCCTACGGCTCGTTACGGCTCGATTATGTAGCATGTGAAATCAAATTGTCAAGTTTCATTCAAGATACAAGTATAGAAACAAGTTAGGAAGGTTGCATAATCATTTGGTTAAGTTTGACAAAAAGTCAAACTTTGGTCGGTCAAAGTCAACGAAAAAGTCAACACGTTCGGGTCGGGTCCCGAACTATTTTTCTGAGGTTTTTAATCATGTATGAGCATGCTAGAACAAGTTACATGTGAATCGGAGGTCCATAGCATAGCAAACATTTTCCGTAAAATGACCAGCGAAGACAGAGCCTGCCAGTGTATCTGGACGGCGTCCAGATTGTCTGGACGGCGTCCAGCTTTGAAGACTGGGACGGCGTCCAAGTATCTGGACGGCGTCCAGCCTTGAAATCTGGGACGGCGTCCAAGGGTCTGGACGGCGTCCAGATTGGTATTCAAGTCTGATGCAGAAACCTTCTAAGTGCACGAACCAAAAACCAAATAAACACAATTTACGATCCACAAACAATCAAGTCAAGTATTTTATACCGTTGGGAAGGTAATTTGACAAGGAAGACAACTAAACACATTTCATCAATCAATCTACCTATTATAACAACCAAAACCGCATCTAATGCTCAACATTAATCGCATACAAGTTCATAAATGCAATTCAATGATTCGGGCAACCAATTTACATGAATGATATGCCGTTTCGAAGGTAATCAAGCATACAATCCAACTAAACACTTACCAATAATAATCCATGGCATTCAGTGCATCAAAAGTTCATTTCAAGTTCATCAAACCCTAACCCAAATTCACCAAAATCATAAATCAAGTTCATGAACTTTTCTAAAGCAACCTACACATCAAATTGAAGCTAGTGATACTAGGAACACAATTGGAACATGAACTTTTAACATCTAACAACATATGATCATCCAAAATTCAAGAACAACACACCAAAATTCAAGTTCATGCTAGTTACACTAAAACAACGAGATCGAGCATATAAATCATATAATCATGTTAGACTTGAGCCATAGACACTAATTAACACTTTTATAAGTTAAAAACATAAAGAACACAAAATCTAGTGATTTTAGAAAGTTACCCAAATGTAATGAAATCAGTATGGAATCGAAGAGGAAGATGCAAGGATCACGAATTTGTAATTTGTTTTGTTGCTAGCTTCCTAATCCGAATTTAGATGATGAATTCTTGTTGGTGTTCTTGAGAGAAAAAGGGAGTAGAAGAAAGATGGAGATGTTGAAATGAGAGGAGGAGGTTGAAGGTTTGACTAGTTGACCTAGTCAAATCTTTGGCCCCTTGGCAAGTTTAGTCCCTCTAATTTGAATCGGGTGCGTGAATTACCTAAACGAGATAATTTAAAACGCGTATTAATGGGAGATGTTATAAACATATAACGGAGTTTAAATTAGTATAACGGAAAAGTAAATGGAAAAAGGCGGGATGTTACATTACCTACTCCTTAAAAGAAATTTCGTCCCGAAATTTAAGTAGGCGTAGTAGTCGTTGTTTCTTCCTCGAGATCTTGCGTTTCCGAATTCACGAATAGATGAGGATACTTCCTTTGCATTTGATCTTGTCTTTCCCAAGTAAACTCGGGTCCCCTTTTGGCGTTCCAACGGACTTTAACAATCGGGATTCGGCTTTGTTTCAATGTCTTGACGGAGGTGTCCACAATTTCAACCGGTTCCTCCACAAAATGAAGTTTGTCATCAATAGTAAGTTCCTCGAGAGGGATGACGATATCGGGTTCGGCAAGACACTTTTTCAAGTTAGATACATGGAAGGTAGGATGAACGGAGTTCAATTGAGGCGGAAGATCTAAACGATAAGCAACGGTTCCAATACGCTCCAAGATTTCAAAAGGACCAATATACCGCGGATTTAGCTTCCCGCGTTTCCCAAAACAGATTACACCCTTCCAAGGTGCGACTTTTACGCGGTCACCGACTTGAAATTCAAGGTCGTTGCGTCTTTTGTCGGTATAGCACTTTTGACGACTCCGGGCCTTCTGAAGCCTATCTCGGATTTGAACGATCTTCTCGGTGGTTTCGTGAATGAGTTCGGGTCCGGTGATTTGTACGTCGCCTACTTCGGCCCAACAAAGAGGTGAACGACATTTTCGGCCATATAGTGCTTCAAAAGGTGCGACTTTAATACTCGCGTGATAACTATTGTTGTAAGAGAACTCGGCGAGAGGTAAATGCTTGTCCCAAGCTTTTCCGAAATCAACCACGCAAGCTCGTAACATGTCCTCTAAGGTTTGAATTGTACGCTCGCTTTGTCCATCGGTTTGAGGATGATATGCGGTGCTCATGTCTAAACGCGTTCCCAACGTTTCTTGCAATGTACGCCAAAATCTAGAAACGAAACGGCCATCTCGGTTGGAGATAATCGATAAAGGTACATCGTGTCGGGCTACGATCTCCTTAATGTAAAGTTGTGCAAGTTTCTCCATTTTGTCTGTTTCTTTCATGGCAAGGAAGTGTGCGGATTTGGTGAGACGGTCAACAATAACCCAAATGGTATCATAACTGCCCGTCTTTTTTGGTAGCTTGGTGATAAAATCCATCGTTATCCTTTCCCACTTCCATTGCGGGATCTCGGGTTGTTGAAGTAGTCCGGACGGTCTTTGGTGTTCAGCTTTGACTTTGGAACATGTCAAACACTTGGAAACATAAGTAGCTACGTCCCTTTTGATGTTCGGCCACCAATATAGTTGTTTAAGGTCGTGGTACATCTTATTGGCACCGGGGTGAATCGAGTATCGTGACTTATGGGCTTCATCTAAAATAAGGCTTCGTACGTCCCCATAACTAGGCACCCAAATCCTTCCGGCGTAATACCGGAGTCCGGTCTCCCTAATTTCGAATCGAGAGATGAGAATGTTCAAGAGCTCGTGTGAAAGGTTTTCATCCTTGAGAGCCTCATCTTGGGCTACCCGAATTTGGCTATTAAGGTTTGTGTGGATGGTGATGTTTAAGGCTCGGACACGAAGAGGCACCGCTCTTTCTTTTTGACTTAAGGCATCGGCTACTACATTTGCCTTTCCGGGATGGTAACGAAGCTCGCAATCGTAATCATTTAAGGTTTCAATCCATCTTCGTTGTCTCATGTTTAGTTGCTTTTGATCGAAGATGTGTTGAAGACTTTTGTGGTCGGTAAAGATAGTACTCTTGGTTCCATAAAGATAGTGTCTCCACATTTTAAGTGCAAAGACAACGGCTCCGAGTTCGAGATCATGCGTCGTGTAGTTTCGTTCATGAATTTTGAGTTGTCGAGAAGCATAAGCAATGACTTTCGTTCGTTGCATCAATACACACCCAAAACCATGTTTCGAGGCATTGCAATATACAACAAAGTCATCATTGCCTTCGGGAAGTGACAAGATAGGAGCGGTGGTTAGCTTCGTTTTCAAGATTTGGAATGCGGATTCATGTTCGGTTGCCCAAACGAATTTTCTTCCCTTATGAGTTAACGTGGTTAGAGGACGAGCAACCAAAGAAAAATCCTTGATGAATCTACGGTAGTATCCGACGAGACCCAAGAATTGACGGATATGAGTAGGAGTAGTAGGAGTCTCCCATTTACTAATGGCTTCAATTTTCGTTGGATCGACTTTAATACCTTGGTCACTTACAACATGACCAAGAAATTGAACTTCCCTTAACCAAAATTCACACTTGGAGAATCTGGCATAGAGTTGTTCTTGTCTTAAAAGTTCAAGCACAAGTCGGAGGTGTTCCTCGTGTTTTTCTTCGCTTTTTGAATAGACTAAAATATCATCGATGAACACGATAACGAATTTGTCAAGATACGGTTTGCACACGCGGTTCATAAGATCCATGAACACCGCCGGTGCATTAGTGAGACCAAATGGCATTACAAGAAATTCATAACTACCATAACGAGTTCGGAAAGCGGTTTTGGAGACATCTTCCCCCTTAACCCTCAATTGATGATAACCCGAGCGGAGATCGATTTTTGAATATACACAAGACCCTTGTAATTGATCAAAGAGATCATCGATGTGAGGAAGAGGATATCGGTTCTTAACCGTCAATTTGTTTAGTTCACGATAGTCAATGCACATTCGTAGGGATCCGTCTTTCTTTTTAACAAACAAAATCGGAGCGCTCCAATGTGAATGGCTAGGTTGGATAAAACCACGATCAAGTAGTTCTTGGATTTGACTTTGCAATTCTTGCATTTCAGATGGAGCGAGTCTATACGGTGCACGTGCTACGGGTGCGGCTCCCGGAATAAGATCGATTTGGAATTCTACCGGTCGATGAGGTGGAAGACCCGGCAATTTGTCGGGAAATACATCGGAAAAGTCACTAACAATTGGCACATCATCGATATGCTTCTCATCGGACTCGACTTTCTTAACGTGGGCAAGGATCGCAAAACAACCCTTACGGAGTAGTTTTCTAACTTTAAGGCATGAAACGAGGTTGAGTCTGGTGCAACTCTTATCGCCATAAACAATCAAAGGTTCACCATTCTCGATAGGAATTCGGATTGCGTTAAGATCACAAAGGATGTGAGATTTCATTTTGACTAACCAATTCATACCGATTATTACATCAAAGCTTCCTAGTTCCATGGGTATCAAGTCAATTTCAAATTCCTTACCCAAAATGTTTAACGTACACCCCCGGTAATATGTGTCGGCACTTAATAGTTTTCCTTTGGCCACTTCAATGGTATAAGTGGTATCTAGTGGACGTGGTGGAGTATTAAAAGAATGAGTCAAAGTCTTGGATACAAAACTCTTATCGGCACCCGAATCGAATAAACAAGTAAGATAAGTGTTGTTGAGAAGAAACGTACCCGTGACTAATTCATTATCATCTCGGGCTTCCTCGGTGTTGATGTTGAAAGCTCGGCCGCGCGTGTTGGGGTTATCTTTCTTCTTTGGGCATGCATTTCTATAATGACCCGTTTGGCCACATTCGTAACAAGTGCCCGTCTTTGGTGCATTGGGACACCTTCGAGCGATGGGGGCAACACTTTTACACTCATTGGCCTTATGACCAACTCCTTGGCACCGGTGGCAAATTAACTTGCCACATTCACCAAAGTGATGTTTGTTGCATTTGTTGCAAAGAGGTAGGTTCCCGGCATAACCCTTCTTGCCGTCGGAGGTGTAAGGCTTCTTAGCAAAGTTGTTGTTGCTTGATTGGGAGGGTTCCCACTTTCTTTTGTTGCCGCCCGATTTATCCTCGGCCTTAGGTGCCAGAACTATGATTTAGTCAACCGTTTCTATCAATTTGCGGGCCATGTTCAAAGCTTCTTGATGATTAGTGGGTTTGGATGACATTACTCCGTGTTTGATACTCTTTGGAAGACCATCCATGTAAAGTTCAACCCTTAAAGCTTCGGGGTTCACAAGATTTGGGCACATCAAGGCTAGTTCGGAAAATCGTTGATTATAAGCCTTGAGATCATTTCCGATCGCCTTTAAAGTTCTTAGCTCTTGTTCGAGCCTTCGGGTTTCTTCACGAGGGAAATATTCTACAATCATCTTTTCCCTCAAGTCGGCCCAAGAGAGGGTGTGAGCTTCATCGGTACCCACCGATTGTACATAAGTATTCCACCATGTAAGAGCGACACCGGCGAAGGTGTGAGTGGAGTATTTGACCTTGTCTTGGTCCCGACAACCGCTTATGCTAAATACGGCTTCCGTTTGCTTAAACCATCGGGTGAGCATGACCGGTCCCCCGGTTCCATCAAAAGTGTGAGGTTTGCACCCCATGAAGGATTTATAGGAGCACCCTTCGTTTGAGTTACCGGCTCCATTGTTGTTATTGTTGTGGTTGTTATTATTATTGTTGTTGGAAGAGTGACCGGCCATGGCCGCATCCACGACGGTGGCTATCATTCGTTGTAGAGCTTGTTCGGGAGTTTCGGGAGGAGCGCGTCGACGAGCCATTGTTCCTTCAAGACACAAGAATACCGTTGGTTAGTATTCTAAATAACACTAACCGTGATATGGAATAAAGATAGAGAGAAAATTTTCCTTGACTCGCCTTAAATTCTTTATGCCACAATGTCAGAACGTTCATATGAGTCACCGTAATATAATCTCGGAAATTATATTACCCTGATTCATATGTGCGTTCGACATCATTTCATATAGTCAAGGTGGCGTGTCAATTAAATTAAACAACGTGAGATTAAGATGAACTAAGAGTAGATATGAGTAGAAGCGTTCGAGTATAAATGCACAAGTAGTCAAGTAATTCCTACTTCAAGTCTATATGCCGGTTGTAGTCTAGACTCACCAATGTACCCTATGACTCCAGGTTGACACCAATGAACTCTAAATCCCTACAACCAACGCTCTGATACCATCTGTAGCGACCCGAAAAAATTGTCATTGACTGCGCCGTCTACTTAGGTCCCGTTACGTGGTCATAAGTCTTTAAAACAACATTTGACCAAAAGATATGTCGCATTCATTTCAAATGTAAAGATTGTTCAAAGTTTACAAGAATAGTTCCACCACAAGTTACGTTACAAAGTTATAAGTACAAATGAAACTTATGCGACACAATTTAAAAGTAGCCAAAAGACGCTCCATGTATGCATATATACTCGACATCCAATGCAAGTATCAAAATAATGAGTGGAAGCATGTATCATGTATCGTTCAAGGACCTGAGAAAAACATAGAAATCTGTCAACTAAAACGTTGGTGAAATCATAGGTTTGAGTAAGTAAGTACAAGTGAACCACAAGATTTGCAACAATGAGATTATAGTAATACATTCCAAAAGTTTGTTTCACGAGCACCCAATTATCAATGCTTAACATTCCTTCCATAGAACCCCATCACAATAGTGTTAGAACATACACTGTTTCTTGAAAATACATTTCATTCGTAAACGGTAGCGAACCGTTTGAATGAGGGTTTGTCAAACCCATATGGCCATATAACATAAGTTCTCGCTTACACCCGGCAAGTGTAACTAATGATAATCGAATTGAGGATTTTTGTTCTAAACTCGTATGTAGAATGTTTGTTTTCATGTACTTGTGTTCACTTAGTTAAAAAGGAACGTTTATGTTTTCTCATCCCAAATGTAGGTTTCAAAAGAGTAAAAGTGGGACTATGATCTCACCTTGAGCGGAAGAGTATATAAGTACTTCGACAAGTAACGTGTGCAAAGAACAATGCTAGTCTTGACCTAAACAAATAGGTTGTATCAATAACTGTAAACACGATAGGTCAAAGATGTTCAATTAGTCCTACGGCTCGTTACGACTCGATTATGTAGCATGTGAAATCAAATTGTCAAGTTTCATGCAAGATACAAGTATAGAAACAAGTTAGGAAGGTTGCATAATCATTTGGTTAAGTTTGACAAAAAGTCAAACTTTGGTCGGTCAAAGTCAACGAAAAAGTCAACACGTTCGGGTCGGGTCCCGAACTATTTTTCTGAGGTTTTTAATCATGTATGAGCATGTTAGAACAAGTTACATGTGAATCGGAGGTCCATAGCATAGCAAACATTTTCCGTAAAATGACCAGCGAAGATAGAGCCTGCCAGTGTATCTGGACGGCGTCCAGATTGTCTGGACGGCGTCCAGCTTTGAAGACTGGGACGGCGTCCAAGTATCTGGATGGCGTCCAGCCTTGAAATCTGGGACAGCGTCCAAGGGTCTGGACGGCGTCCAGATTGGTATTCAAGTCTGATGCAGAAACCTTCTAAGTGCACGAACCAAAAACCAAATAAACACAATTTACGATCCGCAAACAATCAAGTCAAGTATTTTATACCGTTGGGAAGGTAATTTGACGAGGAAGACAACTAAACACATTTCATCAATCAATCTACCTATTATAACAACCAAAACCGCATCTAATGCTCAACATTAATCGCATACGAGTTCATAAATGTAATTCAATGATTCGGGCAACCAATTTACATGAATGATATGCCGTTTCGAAGGTAATCAAGCATACAATCCAACTAAACACTTACCAACAATAATCCATGGCATTCAATGCATCAAAAATCCTTTTCAAGTTCATCAAACCCTAACCCAAATTCACCAAAATCATAAATCAAGTTCATGAACTTTTCTAAAGCAACCTACACATCAAATTGAAGCTAGTGATACTAGGAACACAATTAGAACATGAACTTTTAACATCTAACAACGTATGATCATCCAAAATTCAAGAACAACACACCAAAATTCAAGTTCATGCTAGTTACACTAAAACAACGAGATCGAGCATATAAATCATATAATCATGTTAGACTTGAGCCATAGACACTAATTAACACTTTTATAAGTTAAAAACATAAAGAACACAAAATCTAGTGATTTTAAAAAGTTACCCAAATGTAATGAAATCGGTATGGAATCGAAGAGGAAGATGCAAGGATCACGAATTTGTAATTTGTTTTGTTGCTAGCTTCCTAATCCGAATTTAGATGATGAATTCTTGTTGGTGTTCTTGAGAGAAAAAGGGAGTAGAAGAAAGATGGAGATGTTGAAATGAGAGGAGGAGGTTGAAGGTTTGACTAGTTGACCTAGTCAAATTTTTGGCCCCTTGGCAAGTTTAGTCCCTCTAATTTGAATCGGGTGCGTGAATTACCTAAACGAGATAATTTAAAGCGCGTATTAACGGGAGATGTTATAAACATATAACGGAGTTTAAATTAGTATAACGGAAAAGTAAATGGAAAAAGACGGGATGTTACAATAACCCAAGTGTAAGTCTAAGACATGAAGCACAACTCACTTAAGTATTGCAAGTGTTTTGATGAACCAAAGTTACATCAAAGTCTTAGATTCAACACATACATGAAATGTAAAAGTAATATTAACCAAGTTTTGACTATTATGACACAAGTGTAGGTCTAAGACATGTAGCACAACTCACTTAAGAGTTGTATGAAGTTTGATGAACCAAAGTTACATCAAAGTCTTAGATCTAACACATACATGAACTTTAAAACTAATAATAAGTTACAAACTTTAAACTAAACTTATGAAATCAAGATCTTGAGTTATAGAACATAGTTCTTAGTTTGATCTTGAAGATCCAATACTTAAAAGTCTAGATCTAACATAAGTGTACCAAGTTATAATAATAGAAAGTTTACTTACATATTCTTGAACTTTTAAAGTTAACTTTAGTTCAAGATTAATGAGATCAAAGTTAACTAGTAACACTTAACCAATAATAACCAACAAACATGAATTTAAAGTGCATAATATGAAGAAATAAACTAAGTAAACAAGTAATTAGTTCATGGGTTGTTCATACTTTAAAGATTCAAACCAAAGTTTGATCTTTAAGAAAGTAAACTTTAAAGTTTACTAACATGACTTACAAGTATGATTTGCAACACATGAACTCTAAATCTTTTAAGAAATTAAGTGTAGAATCATAACTAGTAAGTTAAGTTTTTGTGTGTTCTTGAAATTACAAGATAAAATGAAAATGAAACTAGTAAGTTTGATTCTTGAAATTTGTAAGTAACAACAACAATATGAAACAAGTAACAACTAATAAATACAAGTAACTAATCAACAACAAAGAACAATTGATAAACCAAACAAATGATGATGATATAGGGGTGTTGGGCTACGGTTTTGGCCAAAGAAAAGGAAGAGGAAGAAGCTTGTTACTTACAAGAATTAGAGAGAGTAAAGAGAGAAAAATAAGATGCAAGTAATGTGTGTGTTTGAATGAGAGAATACAAGTGAACAAGTAGTAAGTAAAAAAAAGATTTTGACTCCCTCCTCACATGGTATCCCTCGGCTGCAGCAGAAAAAAAAACAAAGAGGGAGGAAATTGTTCCATGGTTACTTGTATGTAAAGCCTTAAAAGTGTGGATAAATGAGGTGCATGCATGGGGATTATGGAGTAACTAGATTCCAAGTGTAACAACTAACTAGTTGCAACCTAAATGATACTTACATGTGAAAGACATGGGCTAATGAAGTCCATTAAGATGTAGGGTGGGCTTCTAAAGTTCACTAATACTAATAAAGGCCCAAGTTCAATTAAAAGCCCAAGTATGTATGTAATTAACAAGTAATCCAATAAAAGACCATGTAATTAACTAATAACCTTAGTTAAATAAAATGATTAATAAAACTTAATCATGAATGTAAATAATACTTGAAAATATTATTCGTGAAAGTTTCGTGTGTCACAAAGACGTTTCGGGCAATTAAAGTCAAGTTCGGGCAATCATGGTAACAAGTAAATGTAATAACATACATTCGTTAAATCACAAGTATTAATAATAACAATTATTAATAAATAAACGTTGGAAAATTTAGGTTCGTTACATTACCCACCTGTTAAAGAAAATTTCGTCCCTAAATTTTAAGCTGAGGTAGATGGAAGAGTCGGGAAAAGGTGAGGATACTTCCGCATCATTTGATCCTCTCACTCCCAGGTAAACTCAGGTCCTCGTTTGGCATTCCATCGTACTCGGACGATCGAAATCTTGTTGCATTTCAAAGTTTTGATCTCATGATCCATAATCTCAACTGGTTCTTCCACAAAGTGGAGTTTGTCGTCAATCGTAAGTTCCTCAAGTGGTATGATAAGTTCAGGTGCAGCAAGACACTTCTTCAAGTTCGACACGTGGAAGGTAGGATAAATTGAGCTCAATTGTACTGGTAGATCCAAACGGTATGCAACGGGTCCAACACGTTCCAAGATTTCAAAAGGACCAATGTATCGTGGGTTTAACTTTCCACGTTTTCCAAAACGGATCAAATCTTTCCAAGGTGCAACCTTCAACATTACACGATCACCAACGTTGAATTCAAAGTCTTTACGTTTAAGATCGGCATAACTCTTTTGACGATCGCGGGCAGTCTTAAGTCTAGCTTGAATCTGAGCAATCTTCTCCGTCGTTTCATGGACTACCTCGGGTCCGGTGATTTGCTTTTCGCCTACTTCGGCCCAATAAATAGGAGATCGGCACTTACAGCCATACAACACTTCGAAAGATGCAGCATTAATGCTTGAGTGATAACTGTTGTTGTACAAAAATTCGGCGAGTGGAAAATGCCTTTCCCAGGCCTTTCCGAAATCAATGACACATGCACGCAAAATGTCTTCCAATGTCTGAATCATTCGTTCACTTTGCCCGTCAGTCTGTAGGTGATATGCTGTACTCATTTCGAGACGGGTTCCCATGGCTTCTTGTAAAGAACGCCAAAATCTAGAAGTAAAACGGGGATCGCGATCCGAGATGATCGATAAAGGTACACCATGACGAGATACAACCTCCTTGATGTATAGTTGACCAAGTCTCTCCATTGTATCTGTTTCCTTCATCGCTAGAAAGTGTGCAGATTTGGTAAGATGGTCAACGATAACCCAAATAGTATCGTATCCTCCCACCGTCTTTGGTAGCTTAGTAATGAAATCCATTGTGATCCTTTCCCACTTCCATTGTGGGATTTACGGTTGCTAAAGTAAACCAGAAGGTCTCTGATGCTCGGCTTTAACCTTCGAGCAAGTCAAACACTTACCAACATAAGTCGCAACGTCCTTCTTAAGATTCGGCCACCAATACTGTTCTTTAAGATCGTGGTACATCTTGCCCGCTCCAGTATGAATCGAATATCTCGACTTGTGGGCTTCATCAAGTATAAGGTTCCGTAGATCTCCATAATAAGGTACCCAAATTCTTCCGGCATAACATCGGAGTCCAGACTCCCTAACCTCGAATCGAGAGACAAGTATGTTCAAATGTTCGTGAGATATATTCTCCTCCTTGAGAGCCTCATCTTGGGCTACTCTGATTTGACTGTTGAGGTTCGAATGGATGGTGATGTTCAGAGCCCTAACAGGAAGAGGTGCCGTCCTCTCCTTTCGGCTTAAAGCATCAGCTACAACATTGGCCTTGCCAGGATGATAACGGAGTTCACAATCGTAGTCGTTGAGCATCTCGATCCACCGACGCTGTCTCATATTTAGTTGCTTCTGATCAAAAATGTGCTGGAGGCTCTTGTGGTCGGTGAAAATAGTGCTCTTAGTTCCATACAAATAGTGTTTCCACAATTTGAGTGCAAAGACAATGGCTCCAAGTTCAAGATCATGAGTAGTGTAGTTCCGTTCATGAATCTTCAATTCGCGGGAGGCATAGGCAATAACTTTTGATCGTTGCATCAGTACACAACCAAAACCACTCTTTGAAGCATCGCAATAAACAACGAAATCGTCACTACCTTCGGGAAGCGATAGGATAGGTGCGGAGGTTAACTTCTTCTTCAAAGTTTGAAATGCTGATTCGTGTGCGGGTTCCCAAATGAACTTCTTGCCCTTGTGAGTCAGCGCGGTCAAAGGACGTACAATCAGAGAAAATCCTTCAATGAACCTTCGGTAGTAACCGGCGAGACCTAGGAATTGGCGAATATGAGTCGGAGTAGTGGGGGTCTCCCACTTGCTGATGGCTTCAATCTTGGCGGGGTCAACTTTGATACCCTGGTCGCTTACAACATGACCCAGAAATTGAACTTCCTTCAACCAAAATTCACACTTGGAGAATTTGGCGTAAAGTTGCTCTTGTCTCAGGAGTTCAAGTACTAGTCCGAGGTGTTTCTCATGCTCTTCTTCGCTCTTAGAGTAGATGAGGATATCATCTATGAAGACGATAACAAACTTATCCAAGTACGGCTTGCAGACACAATTCATGAGATCCATGAACACGGCAGGTGCATTTGTTAAACCGAATGGCATCACGAGAAACTCATAATGACCATAACGAGTTCTGAACGCAGTTTTCATCATGTCACTTTCTTTCACCCTCAACTGGTGATAACTGGATCGTAAATCGATCTTTGAGTAAATGCCCGATCCTTGTAGTTGATCAAAAAGATCGTCAATTCTGGGAAGAGGATACCGATTCTTGATAGTCAATTTATTGAGCTCACGGTAGTCGATACACATACGGAAGGATCCATCCTTCTTCTTCACAAACAGAACAGGTGCGCCCCAAGGCGAGAAACTTGGTTGGATAAACCCTCGGTCTAGTAATTCTTGTAATTGACTCTGTAATTCTTGCATCTCGGAAGGTGTGAGTCTATAAGGTGCGCGAGCTACAGGTGCAGCTCCTAGCACTAAGTCGATCTGAAACTCTACGGCTCTCGGCGGTGGTAATCCAGGCAATTACTCTGGGAAGACATCGGAAAATTCGTTCACGATTCAAACGTCGTTCACATTCTTCACCTCGGTTTCTACCGCTTTCACATGTGCTAACACAGCAAAACGTCCCTTCTTCATAATCTTTTGCGCTTTTACGCAACTAATGAGGTTCAGCTTCGAGGTACATCTCTCTCCGTAGATGATCAGTGGCTCACCATCTCCTTGTGGTATACGAAGAGCTTTATCTCCACAGATAATATCGGCTCTTATCTTGCTCAACCAATCCATACCGACGATCACGTCAAAACTTCCCAATTTGATAGGTATCAAATCAATTTCGAAATGTGCACCAGCTATGTTGATAATAGCTCCACGACTAATATGGTCAACCTTTTCAAGTTTTCCATTGGCGACCTCGACAAGCATACTCTCTTTTAACGGGACTAATGACCAATTAATCTTATCGCAAAAATGTCTACATACATAACTTCTATCCGCACCAGTATCAAACAAGACAGAAGCTAAAAGATTGTTGATTTTGAATATACCTGTCACCAAGTCGGGATTCTCGCGTGCATCCCTTGCATTAACATTGAAAGCCCTAGCGCGGGGTGGTCCGCCATCTTTTCGCTTATTTGGGCACGCATTTCTGAAATGGCCCGTCTGCCCGCATTCGTAACACTTCCTCGGTCCGTTGGTGTTTGGCTTCCACTTCAAAGTAGTGACCTTGCAGTCTTTTCCAACATGCCCAGACCGTTGGCACTTCTCACAGACAACATTGCAATACCCAGTGTGGTGTTTGTAACACCTCTTGCATTGAGGTAGGGTTCCCTTGTAGTTCGGGTTGGAGTTGGTGTTGTTGTTGGGGTTGGGGTTTCCACCGTTGTTGTTTCCTCTGAAACCATCATGTCGTTTCGCCGGGTTCTGTTCCTAGTTTCTTCCCCTGTTGTTGTTGTTGTTGTTGTTGTTGTTGTTGTTGTTGTTGTTGTTGTTGTTGTTGTTGTTGTTGTTGTTGTCCCATTTGCTCTTCTCACTAGTACCCGCTTCAGTCTTAGTTTTCTCCGGTTCATCGATAGTTATTTGATTCATCAAAGTATGCGCCATGCGTATCGCTTCGGGAACATTCGGTGGCTTAGACGAGGTGACGTTTCCTTTAATGCTCTTAGGGAGTCCCCAGAAGTATCTCTCCATTCGCTTGAATTCTGGGGTGACCATTGTCGGACACATCAGGGCTAGTTCCAAAAATCTCCTGTTGTAACCATCAAGGTCGTTCCCAATGGCCTTTAACTGCATGAATTCCATTTCCATCTTTTGGATTTCGGTTCTCGGACAATACTCCTCAATCATGGCACACTTAAATGCTTCCCATGGCGTAGCATACGCCTCATCAATGCCTTGTGCCTGTGCCATTGTGTTCCACCACGTGAGCACGCCGTCAGACAGCGTGCAAGAAGCAAATTTGGTTTTGCTGTCCTCCGAACAGTTGCTAACTTTGAATACTGATTCAAGTTTCTCGAACCATCTGGTGAGACCAACCGGTCCCTCGGTGCTGCTGAAGTTATGTGATTTACAGCTCTGGAATTCCTTGTAAGTACACCTATTTCGAATGGGCTGCATAACCGGTGGTGGTGGCGGTGGAGCTTGGGGTTGCATTTCCGCAATGGCTGCGGCTACACGTTCTTGGATCATCTCTTCAATTTGAGCAGCAGTAGGTGTGGATCGACCGTTAGCCATGGTGTTCTATATAAACATTTTGACTCAAGTCAAAATCCAGCATGCAAATAGTAATGATACAGTATATAGTAACCAACATGGAATCAACACATCACATGTTATTAAATAACGCATCTAGGTATAAATACCACAGAATCATCGAACAGTAATGTAAATAGAACATCGTACAAGAATTAAATAACGCAAAGTTCCATTCATTAATAATAAGTTTCATACATCATGATAGATTCGTACAATACATAAGTGAAATATGAAACTACAACTAGATTACATCATGAAATCTAGTACAAAAGGTCCTACGGTGAAGGTGGGTGTAGGATGTCTAAAACCTGAGCCAACTGCTCCTCGAGCTCAGTAATCCGAGCTCGGAGGATTCCCACCTCCCCTGTCAATTCCTCGATAGTGGGAGATGGTGGGGCAGGTGGTGCTGGTGGTGTAGGTGGTGCGGGTGGTGCAGATCTCACGAAACGAGGTGCAGACGTTCCGGCCCCAGAAATAGTCAGTACGTAACGGGGTGTCTTACGCACTTGTGGGTCAGCAGGGTACGGCACAAGCCGCTTACGAGAAGTAACCCTACGACGTCGACCAAACGCGTCAGTGAAGGCTCGTCCTCCGTTGATCCCCGGAATGATGGTACCGTCGAAGCAATACCGCTTCTTCGACGGGGTGGAGGGTGGCTGAATAGGTAAATCAGCAGGGTCCTCGTCGTCACTGGAGTCTGATGAAGAATCATCTGATGAAGAATCGGCGGATGATGAGTCATTCGAATCATGTGGTGGTGGCACGGGTGGCTAAACTGGCAGTCCGAATGCGGCCAACATCTCTCTGTGTATGCCTGGCGGAATCGGCACTAAACGTCCATTAGCAGCGCGTCGGCACGGCATGCGCATATGGTTACGGAATGGCCCTTCCCCGAACTCCGCGGGAATCACAACACCACCGATGCGGGGCTGTGGCTCCGAGGGTCCGGGAGCAGACGGAGCTGGAATCTTCGTAGGGTCCACGTGTCCATCAATAGTAGCCACTGGTGCAGGCGCCTGGCTGCTAGTCCCGGAAGATGAAGCGCCGGGGTCACTCGTGCGTATCGGGATCGGTGGATCGGCAACGGTGGTAGGTGGGGTAGCTGAAGAGTCTAAACTGCCCAAAACGATAGCAGGTGGAACATCTGACATCTGAACAAGGAAAAATTAATTTTCCATGTCAGTAAGTCATAAAGCAAGCACGTATTAGGCCAACAGTTTAAATCATGTATAACAATAAGTATCATGGCCATAATAATGAATCGTACAGAAGTAGCATGCAATCGAAAGCAAGTGATATCATGCAGTAGTGAAATCATGTAGTAGCGTACGTGATAATGCTAAAAACGAACATATATTTCATAGCATTATTCCTCAAGAAATACAAGCTTTTAGTTGCAATTGTTCTATTTACAAGTGATATTCGTTTAAATAATAAAAGGTGAAGACAAAAGACAGATTCGACGAATTGAAGACGCAAACGACCAAAAAGCTCAAAAGAACAAAAGACAATCAAAGAGGTTCCAATTATTGATAAGAAACGTCTCGAAATTACAAGAGTACAAGATTCAAAACGCAAAGTACAAAATATAAAATTGTACGCAAGGACGTTCGAAAATCCGGAACCGGGACCAGAGTCAACTCTTAACGCTCGACGCAACGGACTAAAAATTACAAGTTAACTATGCATATAAATATAATATAATATATAATTAATTATATTAATTATATATATATTATATATATATTATAAACCGTCGGTAAACAAAGAGCCAAACTCCTCTGAGCTGTAAAAGTAACCTCCGCGACTCGCGGAGTTTGAAGAGGTTTTCACCGCGAGTCGCGGAGCCCCAAAATTCGACTTTTCCTATAAAAGCAACCGAATTCTGATCGCAATTCATAATCTTTTTTTTCTTCCTCATTCATACGTAAAATTTATATTTATATTTATAATTTATATTTTAATTTTAATTATAATTCTAATAATAAGGGTATGTTAGCGATTATTGTAAGGGTGTAAGTCGAAATTCTGTCCGTGTAACGCTACGCTATTTTTAATCATTGTAAGTTATGTTCAACCTTTTTACATTAATGTCTCGTAGCTAAGTTATTATTATGCTTATTTAAAACGAAGTAATCATGATGTTGGGCTAATTACTAAAATTGGGTAATTGGGCTTTGTACCATAATTGGGGTTTGGACAAAAGAACGACACTTGTGGAAATTAGACTATGGGCTATTAATGGGCTTTATATTTGTTTAACTAAATGATAGTTTGTTAATGTTAATATAAAGATTTACAATTGGGCGTCCCTATAAATTACCATATACACTCGATCGGACACGATGGGCGGGGTATTTATATGTACGAATAATCGTTCATTTAACCGGACACGGGAATGGATTAATAGCCACTAGAATAATTAAAACAGGGATGAAATTACATTCAAGGGTAATTGGTGTAATTGTTAACAAAGTTGTAAAACCTTGGTTTACACGCAGTCGATAACCTGGTGTATTCAGTAAACAAAGTATTAAAACCTTATTACAATTCGAATCCCCAATTAGTTGGAATATTTAACTTCGGGTATAATAATAATTTGACGAGGACACTCGCACTTTATATTTATGACTGATGGACTGTTATGGACAAAAACCAGACGGACAGATTAAATAATCCAGGACAAAGGACAATTAACCCATGGGCATAAAACTAAAATCAACACGTCAAACATCATGATTACGGAAGTTTAAATAAGCATAATTCTTTTATTTCATATTTAATTTCCTTTATTTTATATTTAATTGCACTTCTAATTATCGCACTTTTATTTATTGTTATTTAATCGCACTTTTAATTATCATACTTTTTAATTATCGTAAGTTTATTTTATCGCACTTTTATTATTCGCAATTTCATTATCGTTATTTACTTTACGCTTTAATTTAAGTCTTGTATTTATTTTATATTTTACATTAGGTTTTAACTGCGACTAAAGTCTTAAAATCGACAAACCGGTCATTAAACGGTAAAAACCCCCCTTTATAATAATAATATTACTTATATATATGTTTGTATTTTTATAAAAGTAAACTAATATAGCGTTAAGCTTTGTTTAAAGATTTCCCTGTGGAACGAACCGGACTTACTAAAAACTACACTACTTTACGATTAGGTACACTGCCTATAAGTGTTGTAGCAAGGTTTAAGTATATCCATTCTCTAAATAAATAAATATCTTGTGTAAAATTGTATCGTATTTAATAGTTTTTCCTAGTAAAATATAAACTATTTCGTATACCTTAGCTTTGACATCAAGTATTTTTGGCGCCGCTGCCGGGGAAATCTCTTAAAAGCTGGAAGCGGAACGCTAATATAAAAAAAAAAATTTTATTTTACTTTTATTAAAAGTCGCTTTTGTAAAAATACGTTTTAAAAAATTCGAAAATATAAAAAGAAAAACAAAAATTTATATATTTTTAAAAGTTTGTTAAAAGTTTTATAAGTTTCTTTATTTTTATTTTAGTTTATAAAAATATAAGTTTTATTTTAATATCTTTTATTTATTTAAAAACAGAAAACAGAAAATAAAAAAAAATAAATAAAGAAAAAACGCGTCGAATATTTAAACCTGTCAGCTGAATTCTGGAACCCCGCGAGTCGCGGGGTTTGAAGCATTAAATACCGCAAGTCGCGGAGCTGCTCTGACACGCGAACAGGAAGCCCTAATTCAGCATTAATTACGGATTATTATTAATTATTATTATTATTAACCCTAATTATTATTATTATTATAATTAAGTTTATTTTTAATTTAAGTTTTATTTAATTTATATACTTTAGTTAAATTAGTTTTATTAAATTGTAAAATTAGTAGTTTTATTAAATAAATAATATAAAAATAATATTTTTATAAAAATTGCACTTTTTACAACTTTTTGTATATTTTTATATTTTGTCCCTTTTTAATCATTTTAGCGTAACTTTTGTATTTTTAGCTCATATTTAATTTTAAACTTAGTTTTTGCTATAGTTATTTTTACTCCTAGATTTTTAGGCTTTGCCGTAGAATTCTTTAAGTGCTTTTTCTTTAGACTAAGATTTAGGTGCTTTAGAATTTTGCGACGCCTTTTTAAGTTTTAGTTTCTTTTTAAGTTATTTCCATTTGGGATTTAGTTTTTCCTGTAAGCTTTAATATTTTTAGACGACTTTTACTATGTACCAATTATCATTCCAATTAGTAATATCAATTTGCGATTATAATTTTAAGTTAGTTGTAGTAATAAGGTTAGGTTAGTCAAGTATTTTTAAGTTTTTATAAGTTTCTTTTATTTTTCCGTCACCTTTTATTTTTCAACCATTTTTTCTTTTTCGACCTTTTGCGACGAACTCTTTTTCTCTCTCATTTCTCGCTATTCTAGTTTTAGGACATAGATTTTTTCTACTTCTTATCTAAATTTTCTTAAAATTATGAAAATTTATTTTAAGTGGTTAAATTAATAGACATCAAAATTTTCTGGTTCGTAGTAATAGTTGGATTTGTACGTGGACCGGGTTATTGGAGCCAAACAGTCCTCAATTATATTGAGACCAAACGAATCCTGCCCCTCTGCTGCATCTTTTGGCTATTCGAAACGTGGGAAAAATCAGAAAAGTCTATTAATTGGATAACTTATTATAATTTTTCTTTCCTTTTAAAAACTAATAGGATATTCAGTGAATGCACCGAGCAAGACGTTCATCACCTTTTGTACGTTCACCACCTGTAACTAGATCAAGACATTTAGCAAATATAACCACCGTTGATTTTTCTTTAGAATCGTCATCCAGTAGACCAAGTACTTCAGTTCAAATTTCCGATAATCCATTTTTTTTTTAACCCGACCTCACAATTGAGAATCCGGAAAATATTCAGGAACGGTTCGTAGATCCTGAACCATTAAACTTTCCTCCGGAGCCACCAATCATTCAAACAGAGATTGTTGAGGAACGAACCATTAAATCAGAATCATCTAGTGATACCGATTCAACAAATTCAATTATGGAGAATCTGGAACCTTTAAGTATGGAAGACCGAATGAGAGCTAAACGCACTGGCCAAGGTCACGCAATTACTCATCCAGACATTAATGCACCAGATTATGAAATCAAAGGACAAATTCTACACATGGTGACTAATCAATGCCAATTTAGTGGTGCGCCTAAGGAAGATCCAAATGAACATCTACGTACCTTTAATAGGATCTGCACACTATTTAAAATCCGAGAAGTGGAGGATGAATAGATATATCTCATGTTATTTCCCTGGACTTTAAAGGGAGAAGCCAAAGATTGATTGGAATCGTTACCTGAAGGGGCGATTGATACATGGGACGTTTTAGTTGACAAATTTCTTAAACAATTCTTTCCTGCATCTAAAGCCGTAAGACTTCAAGCAGAAATTGTTACGTTCACACAGAAACCAAATGAAACTCTATATGAGGCATGGACAAGATATGGAAAGTTGTTAAGAGGATGTCCGCAACATGGTTTAGACACCTGTCAAATAGTACAAATATTCTACCAAGGATGCGACATCACTACAAGGAAAGACATAGATATAGCAGCTGGTGGTTCTATTATGAAGAAAACCGAAACTGATGCTTACAAAATTATTGATAACACTGCTTCCCACTCACATGAGTGGCACCAAGAAAAAGATATCGTTAGATCATCTAAAGCAGCTAGAGCCGATTCTAGCCATGACTTAGATTCCATTTCCGCAAAGATAGATGCTGTGGAGAGACGAATGGAAAAGATGACTAAGGATATTCACTCAATACGAATTAGTTGTGAGCAGTGTGGAGGACCACATTTGACAAAAGATTGTCTCAGTATTGAATTAACAATGGAACAAAGAGAGAATATTTCATACATAAACCAAAGGCCTGGAAATAATTATCAGAATAATTATCAACCGCTAAGACCGATTTACAATCAAAACCAGAATTATAACCGAAATATTCCATACAACAACCAACAAGGTCCTAGCAATCAACAAGTATCCAATAATACTTATAATCAGCAAAGACCTAATTTTCAAAACAAACCACCACAACAAACCGATGATAAAAAGCCGAATTTAGAAGATATGATGACAAAGGTAGTTGAAACTCAAACACAGTTTTTCACATCTCAGAAACAAACCAATGAACAAAATGCTCAAGCATTTAGAAATCAACAAGCTTCTATTCAAAATCTGGAACAAGAAGTGAGTAACCTAGCAAGGTTAATAGGTGAAAGAAAACCGGGAAGTCTACCTAGTGATACAAATGCTAACCCCCGGAATGAAACAGCTAAAGCCATTACCACAAGAAGTGGTACAACACTTAAACCACCTGAAATACCTATAACTTCTGATGAAACTATTCCTACTCCACAAGAACCACAACCTGATCAAGATAAGGAAAAAGAACCGGTAGTTGAGAAGGTTAATGAAGATAACAAAGTTAAGGATAAACCTTATGTTAAACCAAACCAACCACCACTTCCTTACCCGAGTAAAATGAAGAAAGAGAAACTTGAAGCCGAGCAATCCAAATTTTTAGATATGTTTAAACAGATAAATGTAAATCTTCCTTTCATTGATGTGATTTCAGGAATGCCAAGATATGCTAAATTCTTGAAAGATCTAATCTCAAATAGAAAGAAAATGGAAGAACTCTCGGCTGTTACTATGAATGCTAATTGTTCAGCAGTGCTGTTGAATAAGATACCAGAAAAACTATCTGATCCAGGAAGTTTCACAATTCCATGTTTTCTGGGTAGTCTTAGTTCAATAGAAGCATTGGCAGACTTAGGTGCTAGTATAAATCTAATGCCGTATTCACTATACCCTAAACTAGACCTTGGAGAATTGAAACCAACCAGAATAAGCATACAACTAGCCGATAGATCAATAAAATATCCTAGAGGGATAATGGAGAACATGCTAGTTAAAGTTGGTACTTTAGTATTTCCAGTAGATTTTGTTGTTTTGGACATGGAAGAAGATTCTCAAGTTCCTCTCATATTAGGAAGACCATTCTTAAACACGGCTAAAGCAATGATAGACGTGTTCGGTAAGAAACTGACCCTAAGTATAGAGGATGAGAGTGTTACCTTTTCAGTTGATAGAGCAATGCAACAACCACAATCTGCAGATGATACATGTTATTATATTCAAACTATAGATGCACATGCAGAATTATTAGAAGAATTTCCAGAATTACAAGGAACAGGAGAATGTTCTTTAGGAGAAGGTAATGAACCAATTGATGAAGCTGAAATGTTAGCTACACTAATAGCTAATGGATATGAACCAACAACAGAAGAAATTCAAATGCTAAAAGAAGAAGACAGATATCGATATAAATCATCGATAGAAGAACCCCCAAAATTAGAGTTAAAGCCACTTCCAAACCATTTGGAATACGCTTATTTACATGGTGAATCTGAATTACCTGTAATAATATCGTCTTCTCTTACTGAAAATGAAAAATCACAACTCATTTCTGTGTTAAAAGCTCATAAACCAGCCATTGCATGGAAGATTCATGATATTAAAGGAATAAGTCCTTCGTATTGCACACATAAAATCCTTATGGAAGAAGGTCATAAAACGTATGTGCAACGCCAAAGAAGACTAAATCCTAATATGCAAGATGTAGTTAAGAAAGAGATTATTAAACTGCTAGATGCAGGTTTGATATATCCAATTTCTGATAGTCCATGGGTAAGCCCAGTTCAATGTGTGCCTAAGAAGGGTGGCATGATTGTCATTACAAATGAGAAAAATGAGCTTATTCCTACTAGGACTGTAACAGGATGGCGTGTATGTATTGATTATAGAAAATTAAATGACGCCACCAGAAAAGATCACTTTCCCTTACCTTTCATAGATCAAATGTTGGAAAGATTAGCCGGAAATAGTTACTATTGTTTTCTAGATGGATTTTCCGGATATTTTCAAATTCCAATAGCACCCGAGGATCAAGAGAAAACCACATTCACGTGCCCTTACGGTACTTTTGCTTACAAACGCATGCCATTTGGACTTTGTAACGCCCCTGCAACCTTTCAAAGGTGTATGATGGCAATTTTTCATGACATGATAGAAGAATGCATGGAAGTTTTCATGGATGACTTTTCAGTCTTCGGTGATACATTTGAATCATGTCTAGTTAATCTGGAACGAATGCTTCTTAGATGCGAACAATCAAATCTAGTACTTAATTGGGAAAAATGCCATTTCATGGTTAAAGAAGGCATCGTTCTTGGACATAAAATTTCAAAAGAAGGAATTGAAGTGGATAGAGCTAAAGTAGATGTAATTGCTAAACTTCCACATCCCACCAATGTTAGAGGAGTTAGGAGTTTTCTAGGGCATGCCGGTTTTTACCGACGTTTCATAAAAGATTTTTCAAAAATTGCCACTCCTATGAATAAACTCCTAGAAAAGGATGCTCCATTCATCTTTTCAGATGAGTGTATCAAATCTTTTAATATTCTTAAAGAGAAACTCACTAATGCACCGATCATGATAACACCAAATTGGAATCTACCATTTGAACTAATGTGCGATGCAAGTGATTTTGCAATGGGAGCCGTTTTAGGACAAAGGATTGAAAAACGATTTCAACCTATATATTATGCTAGTAAGACGTTACAAGGAGCACACACGAACTATACAACTACTGAAAAAGAACTCCTTGCTATTGTCTTTGCTTTTGACAAATTTCGATCATATCTCGTTCTAGCAAAAACGGTGGTCTATACCGACCATTCTGCTCTTAGATACCTATTTTCAAAACAAGATGCTAAACCAAGATTAATCCGTTGGATCTTACTCTTACAAGAGTTTGATATTGAAATCCGAGATAAAAGAGGAGCAGAAAATCTCGCCGCTGATCATCTTTCTCGTCTTGAAAATCCTGAATTAGAAGTTCTGAATGAATCGGCCATACAAGACAACTTTCCTGATGAATATCTATTGAAGATAGATTATAATGAAATCCCATGGTTTGCAGACTATGCAAACTACTTAGTTTGTGGATTCCTTGAAAAAGGATTATCGTACCAAAGACGAAAGAAATTCTTCAGTGATATAAAACACTATTTCTGGGAAGATCCACATCTGTTTAAAAGTTGTCCCGATGGAATAATACGCCGATGTGTATTTGGAGATGAAGCTAGTAAAATTTTAAACCATTGTCACACAGGACCAACAGGAGGGCATTATGGGCCTCAACTAACAGCAAGAAAAGTTTATGAAGCTGGATTCTATTGGCCTACAATTTACAAAGACGCACACCTTCTTTGCAAATCCTGTGATGCATGTCAAAGGGCCGGAAAAATAAGTCAACGTGATGAAATGCCACAAAATGTCATCCAAGTATGTGAAGTATTTGACATTTGGGGTATTGACTTTATGGGTCCATTTCCAAAATCTCATAATAATCTATATATACTCGTAGCCATTGATTATGTATCTAAATGGGCGGAAGCACAAGCTCTCCCAACTAACGATGCACGAGTTGTAGTCAACTTTTTAAAACGTCTTTTTGCAAGGTTTGGAACACCGAAAGCTTTAATAAGTGATCGGGGTACTCATTTCTGTAATAATCAACTTGAGAAAGTTCTTAAAAGATATGGAGTAACTCATAAAATCTCCACCGCATATCATCCACACACAAGTGGACAAGTTGAAAATACCAACCGAGCTTTAAAACGTATTCTAGAGAAAACCGTAGGATCAAATCCGAAGGAATGGTCCATTAAATTGGAGGATGCACTCTGGGCTTTTAGAACAGCCTACAAAACTCCAATTGGAACCACACCTTTTAGACTTGTTTATGGAAAAGCATGTCATCTTCCAGTAGAAATTGAACACAAAGCATTTTGGGCTTTGAAGACATGTAATCTTGAATTACATGAAGCTGGACGTCTACGATTAAGTCAACTAAACGAATTAGAAGAATTAAGACATGAAGCATACGAAAATTCGTTAATCTATAAAGAAAGAACGAAGAAATGGCATGATAAAAGAATCAGAAGTTCAAAAGAATTTAAAGAAGGAGACAGAGTTCTTCTTTTCAATTCACGATTCAAGCTATTTCCTGGAAAATTGAAATCAAGATGGTCTGAACCATTCATAGTCAAAAGAGTTTTCCCATACGGAACGATAGAATTAATAAATTCAAATGGGATTGAATTTAAAGTTAATGGTCACAGAGTTAAACATTACATACATGGTCCGATGGAAGTCGACAACGAAGTTAATCACAATTTCGACACCACAGCTAACTAAGTGTGGGGAGAATCAAGTCTTTAAAGGATAATATGTATTTCTGTTAGAGTTAGATTGTCTGTTTTCGTGTAGTTCTCGAAAATGGAACCCGAATGGTCTTTCCCTAGCAGACCCTAAAGAACTAGTCTTCTCCCCCCATTCTGAATTTTTATTTTTTTTAGGTTTTTACAAAATGAAGACTGCCTGTGAGCTAAACCATGGTCTAATGCTACACGCTTTGATCACTAAACGTAATAATGACATACTACCGAGTGAAATAGTATCAGTAATCAGAGAAAGAATGGACGGAGTTAGAAAAGAATCCAGATGCGAAGATAATAAGTTACAATTTGGTAAAGGAAAATCAAAATCCGCAGCGAAAAGAAGAGCACGACACCTAGAAAGATGTCACAAATGCGGAAAATGGTCACATGGAGGTAAATGTTCAAATAATCAAACCTATTCAAATACCGAATTTGTTACTTTATGCAGAGACGGACCGTTCATATGTTTAGAAGAAAAGACACTGAATGCTCGAGGTTACGCCTATGTAGCCATGGAAAACCAATTAAACCGACTATCTTATGAATGGGATAGATCATATAACTAAGAAATCTATTTCGCAGGTATGTCTGTACAGTTTTTATTTTTATTTTTATTTTTAACCTTTTGATAATAAACGCTAATTTGTTCGCTAAAAAGTGGTAAATTGGTATTGAATAAAATTAGGTTTGGCGACCGAAATTATTGATATCATTCAAAAATTTATTACATCACTGCGAAATTTAACGTTTATTCTTAAGGTATAAATATCTTTAAACAATCAACCCAAAATATTTCAAAAATTCGTCATGAGTTAAATTAGGTCTTGGAACCGAAATTACTTTACCGAAAAGAGGGGCGCATATTTTTGATAATATTTGATTGATTAAAGTGGGATAAAAAGACAAAAAAGATTTTTAATTTTATTTTTTTTACCATGTTTTTAAAATTAATATTTAAATCTTAAATTAATATTGTAAACTTTGTAAAAACAATATTTTTAAAATTATAAATATTTGAAAAATTAATATAAGTTTGGTATGAATTTATAATATGAATTTTTAAATTAAGTTTGGTGTGAATTTTTAATTTTTAAAATATAAATTTTTAATTTTATGCATTTCAAATTTTAAGTTTGGTGTGAATTTTTAATATTAATTTTGAATTTTATATTTAAGTTGTGTGAATTTAAAAACAAAAATTTACTTTATCTCATTAAGTTAAGAATATGATTTTTAAAATTCGTCGTAAGTTGAAGACTAGGTCTTTGAACCGAAATTGCTTTACCCGAGGGAGGGACGAGAACTTTTAATATCATTATTTTTAATCTTATTGAATTAAAGTATGCCAAAAACATTGAAAAAACCCAAAAATCTTAGCTTTTAAAACAATCGCTACAAAAAGACAAATTTTAAAATTTTGTCGAAGGACGGACTAGGACATCGATCCGAAACGACCTCGTCCTAAATAACAAGGGAAACAAAATTTTAAAATTAATTACTTAATTGTTTTAATAAGTTAATGATTAAAAAAAAAAAAATATACCAAACTCCGCGAGTCGCGGAGTTTGGAGCTTAAATCTCCGCGACTCGCGGAGGGACCGAAAATCAGAAAAAAAATAAAAAGAGCTGAACGATCAGTGCACCACACAACTCAAACACTGCGAAAAATAACAGCGAAAAAACCCCGAAAAACCCGAAAAATACACCCCAAAATCACAATTTTTAACCGTTAATCACCAAATCTTTTGCTAAAATCATGTTGAGAAGGATGCTATCTAAGAATTACTCAAGAAAAACGGTAAATTTCTACACCTAAACACCATTTAATTCGAAATTTGATGTTCTTGAGCAATTTTTTTCCCCAATTTGATTTTGATGCTTTTTAGTGTAATTAGGCTTAAATTGTTTATGTATTATGCTTGTATAACCTAGATTGATGCTGTTTAACATGATTAGAAGCCTTAAACTTCAAATTTTGAGTAATCTAGGGTTTGTGTTCTTGAGCAAATTTGGGGCTTTTTGATATAAACAGGTTATGGCCGATTTTTGTCATGAATTGTTGCTAAATTGAGTAGTGTAACATGTCTAGGTAGTTAAATGATCCAAACTTTGAGCCTAAACATGATTTTGAGAATTAAAGTGGACTTTTTCAAGTCTAAAATTCATAAACTTGATTTTTGAAAGATAATGCCATTTGAGACTTGTTTAATTGCTAGTAATGATTATTTTGACATGTTATTTGAGTTGAATGTTTATGAACTTGGCGAACATTTTCGTATATGCTTATTAGAAAAAGTGTAGATTTGATAAAAATGTGAAAATGAGCTTAAGTTTGATATAAATTGATAATGTCATTGTAATTATTTTGATTGATGATTTTGCTGACACTAATGCATATTTGGATGCACAAAAATTGTGTTTGATGTGTTTTGCAGAATGAAAGGGGTGAATCTTCATCCCAAGCCCGCAATGCTCCTGCTGAGAATTTGGAACAACAGGAGGTGGATAACTACTACAAGCAGGATATACCTCATCCAGTCATGACCTTTTCTGATATGCACTTGGAAGAGTTGCACCCGAACCTGAGATTTGACAGACTTTGGATAGATTATCCAAAATATCAAAGGGGTTTGCATACTCTTCATTCTAAGGTTGTTGAGGTACCGAGGGTCATAGAATGGGGACCCTTAGAAGCTGTAGAATTGGCCGGGCCAATTAGGGAATTACTTGTACAGAGGTATGGTAATTCTTCTTTTAATGACTGGGTACGTTTATTCACCATGCGTAGACCTGTATATAAAGTATGGTGTGAAGAATTGTTATGTAGTATAGAGTTGAATGATCGGGTAGCTAGTTTAACTGATCGTTCTTTTATTAGATTTTTGTTAGGCGGTTCGATGCGCCACATGTCTTTACTGGACATGGCTCAGGCTTTACGTATATATACGCCTGAGGAGTTAGCGTCTGCCGATTGTAGAGGATTGATACTAAACGGTAGAAAGATAGATGAAAATTTTGATACACACGGTGTGTGGAGTCAAATGACAAGCCATCACCGTTTCAAAGGGGGAAATTACTCTTATTTGGATATAGATAGAGCCGAATTAAGAGTGATACATAGGTTTTTAGCTAATTCGATTACACAAAGGGGTAAGAACAAAGAAAAAGTAAATGAACAGGATTTGTTTTACCATATGTGTATTCGAGACCCACAAAGAGCTGTAAGTATACCATATTGTGTGGGTTATTATTTATCAGCTATGGTTCGGGGGATGCGACCGCATAGCATAATAGGAGGTGGTATTTTTATTACTTTGATTGGTGAATATCTCGGTGTGGATATAAGTCGGGGGGGATTATTAGTAGAAGAACCGGAACCCCGCGATACTATAGGTTTAAATGTATACCATGGTGCGAAAGTTTTGAAGAGGCGAAATAACGCCGCAGTACGATACCATGGTAGACATCCACAGGTGGAGAGAAACCAGCAGCAAGGTAATGTAGGAGGGGGGAATGAGATGCAAGAAATGCATAGGTTTATAGCTTCTCAGGAATACGAAAATGCTAGACAGAGAGCATTTGAAGATTGGCAAGTTCATCAGAACCAAATCATAGCTCATTGCTAAAATATAGGTAGAAACTATATTCCTACACCGAAACCCATCTTCCCTCCCTGGTCTATAGAGATGCAGCCACCGTATCCTACGTATGACCCTGCCGAAGCATTCTATAGCACCTATGGTTATGCCTGGAACCCCTATTGGTACCAATATCATCCTTAGTTTACTTATTATTATTTTTTTATTTTGTAATTTGTAATTATTGATACGTTTAATACTTTTGTTAATATTGTAATCATTTTTATAATTGTCTAACTTTTATTCTTAGATTTTAATAATTTTTGAATGTGGGGTAATATACCAAACTTCAAAAATATGTATATATGTTTGCAGTTTATCTTATGTACACAACAGGGTAAAACAACGCATTTTCAAAGACTGGCATTAAGTTCAGCAAAAGCAACTAATTTTGACGACAAGATGCAAAATATATGTGAAATAACAACAAGACAGAATGAACAAATGATGTGCACCATTTATCATTCAGCAAACAAACGCCAATATATTTGGAAACTTTGGTAAAATTTAATCATTTTCACACAAATCACCCTCAATAATTTAAATTGTTACTGATTTCTTGCAAATGAGGGCATTGCAAGATCTTAAGTGTGGGAAGGGGTTAAATTCTTTCGGATTTTAAAAATTTTTACTTTATACGCTTGGTTACCATTAAAAATACTAGTAAAGCAGTAGTTGTATTAGAATCTAGTGCTCTCTGATAAAAAAGAACAGCCCTAGTCTTATATACTGACTACCCAATTCTAGTAAAATTTTTCAAAATTTTCAATTAAATGAATTCAAAATCATGTTTATACATATTTATGAACGATAAAACTAGGTTTTAACACCGAAATTATTGTTACCTCGGAAAGGACATAAATTAAGAAACAAACTAAAATGTTAAAATTCATTTAAAATGGAATAGAGGACGATAAAAAGGAAAATAAAAGCCAAGTGTGGGAAAATTTACCAAGTTATCTTAAACATATGTCACATATATCTGTAACAAATAACTGAAAATACTTTTGCTTTGGACTAAACTAAACTGTTTTTACCCGATGAAAGAAAAGAAGAGATGGATCTACATGATGAATCAATTCCATCATTAAAAGGAAGTAAAGTCTTCCGAAGAAGAAACGCGCTTCTTGATTTAGGTCATGAAGTTGTCGTCCAGACCAGCTGTAGGTTGACGAAAAATCTAGAAAAGTCATCACTAAAATCAGCAGGAAATCCACGGACCTCAGCATTAAACAGGGTCGCCAAGTGGTCAGATTTATCCTAACCATGAGAAGGATTTATCTCGTACAATGGGGGGGCACCATGCAAATTAGCTGGATAAGACTAATGAATCAGATCCCCATAAAGGATAATCTCCTTAAAGATTAAAAATCAGCTTTTAAGACTGATATTACTCAATCCTAGAGATTGACCTTAAAGATTGAGAATTACAAACTCATGGAATTCAATGATATCTAAACTCGAGCTTGAACGAGAAAATATTTTGATCAAAATTACAAACCGATTTGTTTTCTGAAAACCCTATTTTCAATGCATTCATTACCATTGAACGTAAAATCCTAGGAATTCACCTGGAATTCATTAGGTCACCTGAACTAAATCGGGTGTCAACCGTAAGAACGGTGGTTGCATAGTGGTCAAAGACAGGACCTTGTGCCATACCGAAAAATTATAAGGGTGAGCTTTACTATTGCTCCTACCAAGGATAGTAATTGCGTCCGACACGTTATAGACCATAATTAAAAGCATGTCAGGGGACATTGCCTTAACAGTTGCTTGTTCAACGCTTTCCTTTACAACCGGACGGTAGTTTACCGAAAGGTAATATACGGGACAAGTAAACTGGACGTGTTGCTTTCCAAATACAAGGTTAGCAAGTGGGTGACACAAAACCGCAAGTTTTGAGCTAAAATTTTCAAATCTGAAACCCACCAAACCCACAAAAATATTTTGCAAACACCGGTAAAGGGTTATTCCGGAAAACTTATCTAGGGTAAAAACTAGATTTAATTTTCAAAAGATCAAATGTTTTCATAAAGATCCAATTTCCTTAATGGATCTAAATTTTTATAGTCATGTGGGACTGTAAACCATATCGTTACTACCATTGTTTATACCGCCGTATAGAAATCACTGATGTACAAAGTATGAAGAATAAAGAAGTGATTCTAGTATTTCAAGACAATATTGCTTGAGGACAAGCAACGCTCAAGTGTGGGAATATTTGATAATGCTAAAAACGAACATATATTTCATAGCATTATTCCTCAAGAAAGACAAGCTTTTAGTTGCAATTGTTCTATTTACAAGTGATATTCGTTTAAATAATAAAAGGTGAAGACAAAAGACAGATTCGACGAATTGAAGACGCAAACGACTAAAAAGCTCAAAAGAACAAAAGACAATCAAAGAGGTTCCAATTATTGATAAGAAACGTCTCGAAATTACAAGAGTACAAGATTCAAAACGCAAAGTACAAAATATAAAATTGTACGCAAGGACGTTCGAAAATCCGGAACCGGGACCAGAGTCAACTCTTAACGCTCGACGCAACGGACTAAAAATTACAAGTTAACTATGCATATAAATATAATATAATATATAATTAATTATATTAATTATATATATATTATATATATATTATAAACTGTCGGTAAACAAAGAGCCAAACTCCTCTGAGCTGTAAAAGTAACCTCCGCGACTCGCGGAGTTTGAAGAGGTTTTCACCGCGAGTCGCGGAGCCCCAAAATTCGACTTTTCCTATAAAAGCAACCGAATTCTGATCGCAATTCATAATCTTTTTTTTCTTCCTCATTCATACGTAAAATTTATATTTATATTTATAATTTATATTTTAATTTTAATTATAATTCTAATAATAAGGGTATGTTAGCGATTATTGTAAGGGTGTAAGTCGAAATTCTGTCCGTGTAACGCTACGCTATTTTTAATCATTGTAAGTTATGTTCAACCTTTTTACATTAATGTCTCGTAGCTAAGTTATTATTATGCTTATTTAAAACGAAGTAATCATGATGTTGGGCTAATTACTAAAATTGGGTAATTGGGCTTTGTACCATAATTGGGGTTTGGACAAAAGAACGACACTTGTGGAAACTAGACTATGGGCTATTAATGGGCTTTATATTTGTTTAACTAAATGATAGTTTGTTAATGTTAATATAAAGATTTACAATTGGGCGTCCCTATAAATTACCATATACACTCGATCGGACACGATGGGCGGGGTATTTATATGTACGAATAATCGTTCATTTAACCGGACACGGGAATGGATTAATAGCCAATAGAATAATTAAAACAGGGGTGAAATTACATTCAAGGGTAATTGGTGTAATTGTTAACAAAGTAGTAAAACCTTGGTTTACACGCAGTCGATAACCTGGTGTATTCATTAAACAAAGTATTAAAACCTTGTTACAATTCGAATCCCCAATTAGTTGGAATATTTATCTTCGGGTATAATAATAATTTGACGAGGACACTCGCACTTTATATTTATGACTGATGGACTGTTATGGACAAAAACCAGACGGACAGATTAAATAATCCAGGACAAAGGACAATTAACCCATGGGCATAAAACTAAAATCAACACGTCAAACATCATGATTACGGAAGTTTAAATAAGCATAATTCTTTTATTTCATATTTAATTTCCTTTATTTTATATTTAATTGCACTTCTAATTATCGCACTTTTATTTATTGTTATTTAATCGCACTTTTAATTATCATACTTTTTAATTATCGTAAGTTTATTTTATCGCACTTTTATTATTCGCAATTTCATTATCGTTATTTACTTTACGCTTTAATTTAAGTCTTGTATTTATTTTATATTTTACATTAGGTTTTAACTGCGACTAAAGTCTTAAAATCGACAAACCGGTCATTAAACGGTAAAAACCCCCCTTTATAATAATAATATTACTTATATATGTTTGTATTTTTATAAAAGTAAACTAATATAGCGTTAAGCTTTGTTTAAAGATTTCCCTGTGGAACGAACCGGACTTACTAAAAACTACACTACTTTACGATTAGGTACACTGCCTATAAGTGTTGTAGCAAGGTTTAAGTATATCCATTCTCTAAATAAATAAATATCTTGTGTAAAATTGTATCGTATTTAATAGTTTTTCCTAGTAAAATATAAACTATTTCGTATACCTTAGCTTTGACATCAGTACGGCATATAGCAGTAAAAGTAAGCAGCAGCATGCAGTAAGTTCAGCGAAAACAAGTAAACTAGCAAGTTGTAGATTAGTCCTATTAGTGAATCCTACTCGGGTCGGTCTTAGACTCACTAATGCAACCTAATTCCCTACAACCAATGCTCTGATACCAAATGTGATGCCCCGTACCAAAACCATCGTGTACGAATCATCAACAACAGGATCATTACAAGGTTAAGTACTATATGCTGTAATAAAAGAAGTTGCATTCACGATAAAAAGATGACGTCATAACCGACGTCAATTGTTTTACACCAACAGTATGCTTCTACGAATAGCAAGCATGAATAAATATATGTAACCCTTAGGTCATTACAAAACATAGTTCAAAAGTATTAAAGTTTGAATGCAAGATAAACAGTTCATGCGGTGATAACACTAGAGCAGCGGGTGTCTACGGCAAGACTAGCACGACAGCGGAAGCAAATAACCTTAAGCACCTGAGAAAAACATGCTTAAAAATGTCAACACAAAGGTTGGTGAGCTATAGTTTAAGTATAATAGTAAGTAAGGTAGGCCACGAGATTTCAGTGCTACAAAGAGCGTTTCAAAACAGTATGATAAAGTATATGTTAACCGTGGGCACTTGGTAACTAACTTAACGTTTTTACCCCCTGAAAGTACACTTGGCAAGTGCGTATGTTTACGAAGTATTTAACACTCGTTAAATGCTAGCGCTACTAGCCCGAGTGGGGATGTCAACCCCTATGGATCCATATCTAAGTGCGAGTAGGTCAGAAATTTCTGCACAACGTTAAAAGGACATAGTGACGATCGGAGGGCCATAAATCCTAAACCGTAACTCGGATGAAGACGAGTCTTAAATGAAAAGTTATCTAATCGAAAAGAGCTATCTGAAAATAAAGGTTACAGTAGCCCAGGTTTACTGGTCTGTTACAGAAACAGCAAAACAGTAGGTAGAAGACAGTAAGCAGAAAAATAGTGGGTTCCGGTGGTCTTGGTGCTCGATGCTTATCACGGTTCTCATCCTTGATGCATATAGCTTCAATTGTATAACTCGTTGATGTGTTTGCATCATTTTCACTAAGGTTTGACCATCATAACCCAAGTGTAAGTCTAAGACATGAAGCACAACTCACTTAAGTGTTGCAAGTATTTTGATGAACCAAAGTTACATCAAAGTCTTAGATTCAACACATACATGAAATGTAAAAGTAATATTAACCAAGTTTTGACTATTATGACACAAGTGTAGGTCTAAGACATGTAGCACAACTCACTTAAGAGTTGTATGAAGTTTGATGAACCAAAGTTACATCAAAGTCTTAGATCTAACACACATACATGAACTTTAAAACTAATAATAAGTTACAAACTTTAAAGTAAACTTATGAAATCAAGATCTTGTGTTATAGAACATAGTTCTTAGTTTGATCTTGAAGATCCAAGACTCAAAAGTCTAGATCTAACATAAGTGTACCAAGTTATAATAATAGAAAGTTTACTTACATGTTCTTGAACTTTTAAAGTTAACTTTAGTTCAAGATTAATGAGATCAAAGTTAACTAGTAACACTTGACCAATAATAACCAACAAACATGAATTTAAAGTGCATAATATGAAGAAATAAACTAACTAAACAAGTAATTAGTTCATGGGTTGTTCATACTTTAAAAATTCAAACCAAAGTTTGATCTTTAAGAAAGTAACTTTAAAGTTTACTAACATGACTTACAAGTATGATTTGCAACACATGAACTCTAAATCTTTTAAGAAATTAAGTGTAGAATCATAACTAGTAAGTTAAGTTTTTGTGTGTTCTTGAAATTACAAGATAAAATGAAGAATGAAACTAGTAAGTTTGATTCTTGAAATTTGTAAGTAACAACAACAATATGAAACAAGTAACAACTAATAAATACAAGTAACTAATCAACAACAAAGAACAATTGATAAACCAAACAAATGATGATGATATAGGGGTGTTGGGCCACGGTTTTGGCCAAAGAAAAGGAAGAGGAAGAAGCTTGTTACTTACAAGAATTAGAGAGAGTAAAGAGAGAAAAATAAGATGCAAGTAATGTGTGTGTTTGAATGAGAGAATACAAGTGAACAAGTAGTAAGTAAAAAAAAAAAAAAAAAATTTTGACTCCCTCCTCACATGGTATCCCACGCCTGCAGCAGAAAAAAAAAACAAAGAGGGCGGCAATTGTTCCATGGTTACTTATATGTAAAGCCTTAAAAGTGTGGATAAATGAGGTGCATGCATGGGGATTAAGGAGTAACTAGATTCCAAGTGTAACAACTAACTAGTTGCAACCTAAATGATACTTACATGTGAAAGACAAGGGCTAATGAAGTCCATTAAGATATAGGGTGGGCTTCTAAAGTCCACTAATACTAATAAAGGCCCAAGTTCAATTAAAAGCCCAAGTATGTATGTAATTAACAAGTAATCCAATAAAAGCTAATGTAATTAACTAATAACCTTAGTTAAATAAAATGATTAATAAAACTTAATAACTTAATCATGAACGTAAATAATACTTGAAAATATTATTCGTGAAAGTTTCGTGTGTCACAAAGACGTTTCGGGCAATTAAAGTCAAGTTCGGGCAATCATGGTAACAAGTAAATGTAATAACATACATTCGTTAAATCACAAGTATTAATAATAATAATTATTAATAAATAAACGTTGGAAAATTCAGGGTCGTTACACTAACACTCCTATTTATGTTGATAATACTGCTGCCATAGCTGTCACTAAAAATCCCGTAAATCATTCTAAAACGAAACATATAGGGATTAAATATCATTTCATTAGAGATTGCTATGAGAAAAAGCTGATAGATGTAGTGCAGATAGACACTACAGCCCAAAGGGCTGATCTCTTCACAAAAGCTTTTGATAAACCACGCTTTGATTTTCTGTTAAAGGAAATAGGTATTAAATTGCTTACTGACGTGGTTCCTGAAACTGAGTTTCCTAACACAGAGGAACCTAACCAAGAGACTGAGTTGTGAAGGATTTGCAACTGCTTGTATAATATGTGTAGCTTTGCATGGTAGTTTGTAGATCATCTGCATGCTTACTTTCCTTTTGCATGATAGATTAGTTTTTGATGATATTTCTGCATATTTGCTTATGTTTTTAGATAGTTTTATGCTTTTGTACAGAGAAAATCAAAAAGCCATAAAAATCAGAAAAACCAGAAAAATAAATAAAAATTGAAAAATAGAAAATCCATAAAAATTGAAAAACCTGAAAATGAGTTGCTTATTCTATGTTATGGGAAAGTGATTGCAATACTGAACTGACATGTAAATTGTGAACAACAAGTAATACAGAATGATTGATAATGTGTTAGTGGACTTTATTGGCCTAATTATAGATAGAGATGATCACATTAACAAAGCGTAAATATCATGATGAGGAAATCATGGAAAGATTTACAGCGGTTGAGGGTAGTCACCTACTTATCACTGAATATGTACTGAGAAATAGTTGTTCAGAAACTCAACAGACATTTGAGGTCTCCCCTACTACAATTTATACTCGGTAGCAAAAGGATAATTTTGTGAGTCCCCAAGGTGAGCATACTTTGTCTAGGATGCATACTTGTTTCTATTTACCTTTATTACTTGGACCAAAATTCAACAAAATACATATCGGGTACCCGAAGGGAGGTATTTTCTCTAAAAGGGTTAAGAGGTGCAATCTTGTATCACATACACAGAATGATTTGTATATTGCATCGTCATCGGGTTCTAGATTTCAGCATCAGAAGATTGGTCTTCAGTACAGTTATTTCTAAAGTCAAAGACAGTGGTGCATCATCTTCTTGTATAGTTGTAGTTATTTATTTATTTTGTTTGTTTTATTTATGGAGAAAAAGCAACATCAGAAAATTAAAAAAAAATAAAAAAAAATGTATGTTTTGTTTATGTTTATTTATTTGAAGTTGTAAATAACATGATGCACCACATAATTGCAAGAGAATCATGGATCAAGAATTGAACAAAGCTTCAGCGATTCCTACGTTATCTAAGTCTGAGACAACAGATATTCCAATCGGAGAATTATTTGAACGATTTAGTTATCTACATCCGAGGGGGAGAAATTTATCAGATCATCAGATATAGAGAACTTAAATCATTCAGTTCACATCTCTAATTTGGTGGACTTTACATCTTTTGTCTGTGGTATGGGATTGTACCTATTGACCTGGATAGCAGGGAATATCTTCTGGAAGGTATCTTAGCGTTCCATCACTCAAATATATTTATCACTACCATCCATCCAACATCATATATCATAGGATTTCCGTTTAAGTATGGGGTTTAGAGCGGCCGGTATGCGTCTTTAACAAAGTATGCAATAAATTTGAGATTCACAAGGTTATCTGAAACGAAAGGTGTAAGTTTAAGGTAGAAGCTCATGGCTGACAGGGTTACTAGAAACATCGTGAGATGGTTCTGTTCAATCATATTGAAAGTACATTGATATGATAAGAGGATAGCGTCAACATGTTGTGCTCAATTGTTCTACCTGAAACATCGTGCGATCTCAAATGAGGACTAACTTCGTGATCAAAGTCTAACATTGAAAAGTGTTAAAGTAATTAATATAACGTGATCATCGAAGTCTGGGGTAAAAGTTGGTAGATATTTGAAAGTTGTTTCGTATATGCTTTATCTAGTCACTTAATGAATGAAGCATGAAACTACATGTCAATATAGTTCAGTTCTGATCCCCGAATCAAAGGATTAAATCAGTGTGATACGTCAACTCACAAAAACATGTGTCTTGTCTGTCTTACTAGGCTTCATGATAAGTAGTATTACCTGTTTCTATGCTGATAACATCATATACTCTGCTTATGCTATTATTTAATGAAATTGGTGTTAGAAGTTGATTTATTGCAGACCTAAAAGGTTTAAGGTTACTGAATATGTCAGTTTTAACGTTGCTAATCATGACACATTTGATCTTGTACAGTTTTTTGCTTTGTGTAGTTGCATGTGCATGCATATCTGAGATCATTTGCATTCATAAGATTAGCTGCATGTGCATTTTTGTTTTGTGTTTTAAGCCAAGCAACTCAGTTCTCGGAAAGGTTTAATGTGAAAGGAATCTTATGTTCTTCATTAATCTTGAAAACAAGTTGTTTCAAGCTTAAAAGAACAAAGCGTGTTTGATTTATACTGTGGAGATTAGTCCCAGGGGGAGTGAATGTGAAAAAGAAGGTAAAGTTTGAATGTGAAAAGTGTTAAGTTTTAAATTTTTCAAAGCCTAGACCACCGGCCGACTGAAATTACCCTCGGCCGAAGGACTCAGACACTCGACTGAGTGTCTGGACCATCCGGCCGAAGGATTAGACCATCGGTCGATGGTCACTGACAGGGTATAAAAGGACCCAAAGTCAATCGAGTGAGTCACTTGGTGCAATTTTGTGTGATTTTATCATCGATTTTCAAGTGAAAGAGAAAAGAGTTTTTTGTCCGTGTGTTTTGTGCATCTTTCTTTTGTGATTCTAGCGCCATTAACAAGGTACACTAACTCGTTTCCATCTGTTCTAAATCGTTAATTTTGTGTTCATAGTTTAAACTTTCAATCGAGTGATTTTTGTTCGTTTTCTGTTGAAATTGTTGGTGTCTATGTGTTAATCGGCCCTTTAACAGCTATCATGACCAAGATTCGAACCAGAAACAACGGATTGATCAAATTGAATGATTTGATGAAACAAATCTGATGAACTACCTCCGGCCGATGGTCTCTGACCATCGACCGATGGTGTCTTACACTCGGCCGTGTGACTCTACACTCGGCCGTAGGTCTTCAGTTGATCAGTTTGTTGATGTGTTTTAGACTAACTGCCGTAGGTCTAGACCATCAGACCGATGGTCCAGTCCATCGACCGATGGTAATGTAATTGGACCGATGGTGGGTTTTTATGTTTAAATCTGAAGGAATTTTAGATTTCTGATAATATTTGTTATGCCTATCTAATGCTAGTGCTTGTAGTCTATATTAGAATGTCAGGTGGTTCCTTTGTTGGGCAATGGATGTTTAACATCGACCGTAGGAGAATTCTAGCTAGTGGACGACCCATCTTAGTGGAACAAAAGGTCATTGCGACTCGACAGACCTATAGTCCTTGGGAACAGATTGGGTGTCAAGCTTTCTTAGACATCGGGGATTACTCATGTCCTGAATTACTGTTGGAATTTTATGCCAATGTTACCTTAGAAGATAGCAAGAAGAAATTTGTCCACTCAGGCTTATTTGACCAACAGTATAAGTGGACCATGGAGGAATTCTCAAACCTGTTAAATGTACCGTACACTGGGGTTAAAATATTGTATCCTAGCAAAGATCTACGAAAAATTCCCAACAGATTTAAACTGTCTGACATAATTGCAAGGTTATGCAAGCCAGGGAAAGTAGTCAATGCTGGTAGGGTTGAGATTAGTGATGACGAGGTGTCACAATAACATGAGATATACTTGAGAATAATCAAAAGTAATGTGACCTTTAGGAGAGAAGGAGATAATCTATTGTCTGGTACTGAAGCTCTACTTTTGTATTGCATAATAGAGGGTATTCAAGTGAATATGGGCTACTTCCTCATTCATGTAATGAAAGATTTTCTTGAGATGGAAGAACCATTTCCGAATGCTACCTTATTGCATAATGTGTTTGAGAAACTTGGTGTGGTTCAATATGAGGAAAAGCTAGTGCCAGAGAATTCCATTGTGGGATAAGTGTTTCTGAGTTTATGTTTCTGTGTTTGTCTTTGTTATTATGTATTTTTAGCTTGATATGTAATTTGATGATGCTAGTCTGTTAGCATTGATACACTATTCTATGTCTGTAATAATCATACTTCAGACATGTAATTGTGATCTTGATCTCATAGACTGAATGATGTAATATATTTTGTTAGGACCACCATGTGGTGTCTAATAAGTCATGAATACTCTATGCTGATTTGAATTGTGTTTGCAGTTATTTTCATAATGTCAGGTGTTCAAGCTGATCCAGAAAATGTTGCACATGAATCCGATACTAAGTCATCGGGGGGTCCGTTTTCTATTGATCTTCCAGGGTTGAAAGCTAACAGTGGTTCCAATCTCACAGCTTGTCTAAATGAGAAAGGTCCCAATGCTGGTAAATACAAGGGCGTAATCGAGTTTTTGAAACTTTCAAGAGTATTTGCAGCTATCTCTATGCCCTGTACGGCATATTACTCACATCAGAGAGAGTTCAGGGAACATGCAAGGGTTGAGACCGTAGATGACAGGAAGGTTATTGTAAGTACTGTTTGTGGTCAGGAGATTAAGATATCTGAAGATATGATTCGAAACACTTTCTTGTTCGAGGATGATGAGAACATGCCGAAGAAGTTGTCAAAGATAAAGATTACTGGATGTGTGTTAAGATGCAAATATGATGGTGATATCACGAGAGCAACGATTAAAAGAAGTGGATTCACTCCACTGTATAGATATTTGTCACTTGTTGTGCTGAGGTGTTTAAGTCTGTTACAAGGAGGGTTTGATGAACTGAGCGAGATCTATCAAGGAATGTTTGCTGCATTGGTTTTGAAGGCTGATTTCAATTTCTCGGGGGTTATCTTTGATCTACTGGTGGAGAATGTGACGAGCAAGTCATATCTGATTTATCCGAGGTTCTTACAAATTATGATCAATCGTCAAACTGTTGATTTGCCTAGATTGAGGAAAGATGTCATTGATTTGAAACATATGACAGATCTTACTTTCAATCGACTGAATCAGATGAAAAGTGCTGATGATGGCAAGCTTGTGTGTCATCTTGCGAAAGAAACTTATCAGTGTCCTCCAGGGAAGAAGTGGAGAAATGAAAATAGCTTATCTGATCGAGAGCCTGATTTTGAGGTAGCAAATAGTGATGAAGAAGTGGAACAACCAGTGAATACTCAAGCTGCTGGTGGGTCAGGAGCTGGTGGATTAGTTGATGAGACTGGTGATGTTAATCCTAATGTTTCTGTTGAGGAAGCTTCCACGGGATCAAAAAGGAGAATGGTTGAAGATGAGAGTTCTCAGGTCTCAACAAAGCTAAAGTTGAAAATGAGGTTCAAGTTGGTTTACAAAGATGCTGGTGGATCATCAGCTGGAACTCAACTAGTGACACCGACACCGCAGACTCAAGGACAACAAGCTTCACAACGACAATGTCCTTCAACACAACAGTCACCACCCGTGGTTCAACAAGTCTCCCAAGAGACTGTTTCTACTCCTACTCCGGAAGCTCCGATTCATGCTAGAACTGAAGGAGGTGTTAGTTCCTCGACTCTCCGCAATTTGAATGATTTATATGTTCAAGCTATGGCTGATAACTTGAGAATGAGGAAGGAAATGGATGAGAAGATTGAGCAGTTGAAGGAGGAGAATCGTGTTAACTCTGAGGATGTTACACGGCTATCGCTGCAAGTTGACCTGCAGCAAAGAAAAGTTGGTGATCAATCGTTGTTATTAACTGATGCGAAAAGAGAAGCTTCTCAAGCTAAGGAGTTGGCTGCATCAGCTCTGGCTAAGATGACTGCGTGGGAAGAGAAGTTTGATCTGGTTGAGATGCCTGAGGATGAGACTGATAACCGAATGGTGGAGGCTCCTGGTTCCTCCAAAGCTACAGCACTGTCAGTAATTCCTCTTAAAATTGATTATAGTTTTAGTGATTTCTTTTCTAAACAGGATGAGCTCGAGCATTCTGTTGTTTATGATGAACTAGAAGAGGGAGAGATCCCTCACAACCTCTTTAGAGAAGAGCTGGACGAACTGGTGCGTCTAGAGCAAGAGGAAGCTAAAGTTGCTGACGCACAGTCCGACGATTCTCTATCTGAGGATGATTCTTTTGGCCCTGAGGTTACAGAGGGTTTTAGTGATAGAGATATAGATGATTTAGTTGAGGATGTTACTCATGAAGATTTTCCTACATATCAAAATGATAAGAATGAGGATCTTCCTGGTTTTGAGGAGTTGTTTAGAACAAATGATGAACTTTTAGATCGAAAGTGTAAAGAGAAAGAACGAACTGAAGTCCCGCCTGGAGGATTTTTGCCAGTCAAATATCATAAGGAAAGAACTGAAAAGTTGGAAGTTGATTGGAGAGATATCTTGAGGATTAGAAAGTATTGTGAAAAACTGAAGCTTGAGCCGAAGTATTTGAAGATGATTAATCTGAGAAAGAGGGCGAAAGGGAGAATTCTAGCCTGGGCTTACATTGAAGAATTCAACATGTTTGCAGTTAAGCGAGAGTTTGGCGTTGATTATTTCAAACATGGTCACGAATTCAAGTCACTACCGTACTTTGAGCTAATGCAGATTGCCAGGTTGAGAATGTTGTATTGTGGAATGAATGATCGATCTTCGTTGCTGGTGAAGAAGATTAGAATTGCTTTTAATTCGAAGAATTGGGAAGGTTTTAGGCCACAGTTTCCTAGGATTAGTTACAAAGTTACTCCTAGAACTGGTGAATCTCGAAGAGTTGTAAAGTACAAGCGGGCAAAGACTATGAAGAAGGTACCATTGAGGAAATTACCGCAAAATTGGAGTCAGAGGTTCAGATGGTGGTTTTATGATGCTCGTTCTGAAGAAGCTGTGATTGTTTTGGATAAGGTGAATGAGAATGATATTGAGTGCATTCGTGTGTTGGATCCGATTTGGTTAAGAAACTATACCGAGGCTGATATTTTCACGTTGTACTATAACCGTATGCTTTATCGATGAGAGAACAAGGTGCAGGCTGAACAGTATGTGAAAGTAGCTAAGCTGTGCTACTTGAACAACATGGTAATCGATCCATACGAATGAATTGGATGACGACTGAAGACTTTTGATAGAGAACTAGGTCTTAGGGGGAGTTTGTTGGTGCATAATTCCGAGTTCTATGATGTAATAAGTTCTATTTGTATTATCGTTTACATTTCAGTTGTGTATCAACATTGTCATTGATATTGTGTGTTTGAATTGATTAAGCAATGACGTAAAATGGTTCGAGCTGTTTGGTTGGCAGCTCAGACCATCGACCGATGGTAGAGACATCGGTCGAGGGACTATCACCATCGGCCGTAGGTCAGAGACCACCGGCCGATGGTCACTGTAACTTTATATATATACGGGTGTTGGGTTTCATTGTTAGTTTACACACCCTACACACCCTAGCCGTCGTTTTTCGCTGTTACTATTGTCCCAGACCATACCCCAACCGAATACACTCATCTAGGCGTCGATTCTATCAATATTTCATTGGTTAGATTGATCCCAAAGTGAAACTAGTATTCGATTCACTCTAGGTTATTGTTTTCCGCCTTTAATATAGATACAACGTTTAATCTAAGGTCCAAGATCGTTTACAAAATGTCCTAATAAAAAATTAGGACATCATCTTATGTTCACAAGTATTAAACCAAATAAAGCTTATGACATTCCATTGCAGAGGTATAGTTTGATGATGAAAGTTTGAATTGAATAAGGTTGTTATACTAATGAAGATGAGACAAGACCATATATATATATACCGTCTTCGGAATTTTGATACGACTGGCAAATCGGTGTCAATTATTAGTTTTGTGAAGTTCTAATCAGTACCGACACTTGTTTGTTCTACAAATTGCAGAAAGTTAGATAAAAGGTTAGATTTTAGTCAATACAACATAAAAAAATAAATATTCAGAGAAGGTGATATACAAAGGTCCTATGATAACTGTGATTATATGTTCACATATTTAGTTGACTTGATGGTCACCCCAATTCTTGCTCCATGAAATTTTAAAAAAGCAGATGGTTATTTTTGCTATAAAGTTTGATATTAGAAAGTTGATGTATTGAAATCTTAAGTAATAGAACATAAAATTCAAATAAAAATACATAAATAAATTGTTGATTACCAAGGAAGATATACTTTGATTGCCAAAAAATATGGAAGACTGTTGTCAATGACAAACTTTTTAGGATGGTAAAGTTACACACGTCTATCAAAACCTCTTTCCTTGAAGACCATTTTGATCAAGTTGCTTCACAGAAACTACCTGTTTTATTGAAGCTGATGTTTTATTGTTTACCTAGTAATCCCCTAAGTATCCAAAAATTGTAATAATATCGTGTACAACCACTTTTATTGAAGCTGATGTTATTACCAAGTTGGTTGATAATGCAGCATTATCAATTATCAACATTTAGACATTAAAAAAATACATGAGCGATAAAATGTATTCACCTTTCATGTGCTTTACGATCGACATTTATACATGCACCCAAAACCACCTTCTCCTAATAAACTCTCAGGCCGAAAACTATTGCTTGTTGCAGCAAGCTAATGATACGTATACGTATGCACTGCAATGTTTGTTGTTTGTCCATCTTTGGCTACTATATGTTCTTTCTTAGGCCCAAACTACGATTTTCCTATAACGATTATCAAATTTAAACCGCTCAGAAATGATATAATATCATAACAGAAGTAAAATTCAAAACTTTAAAGCATATCATTGATGGTCAATAAGCAAATGTTGAACTTATGTATTTAAGAGTATCATAAGGTTCTTACTTGTTTATCGAGTGGCTAAATAGATCAGATTCCTTCATGTTTTAGCTATATACTCCAGGCTTTAAAGATAAGTATTATTAAAGTCAACACTCCCAAGCCAGTTAAACTTCACATGTTTGGTATTGACTAATTTCATGATACTCACATCACAACAAAAGTTGTCAGATTAATTGTTAATTAGCTAAATATAAGTAGTGTTATAATGTTTGTGCCCAAACCATATGAAAAAAGTGTCCATTTTGACCCATTACCTAGCCCATCAAGCTGCCCATTTTGCCACATTTAAAGACTTCAATAGTGAGAATGTATATGTGATTCGTAAGCATGTCAAAACATGTAAGGCAGAGTGACTTAACCCATTTTTGCAACAGGTATAAATATAATTATCCCAAACATACTATCCAAAACATACATATAATGAACAAACATAAAAAAATACAAATGTGATGAACAAACCTATTTAAACCATTCATGGTCTAGATTATAGAATCAACAAAGTCGTAATCGGTTTAATAAATATGTCTATGTGATAAACATATTTCTTTAATAGTAATGTTATTAATTTATTTCGAATAAATGGAATAATGATTAATTTTTTTTAAAATAGTTATGAACATAAAAAAAGATAACACGTATTTTTGATTACGTCGATTGAGATCGAAGGAGATATCGAGATGACTTTACAAATCGATTCACAGATTTGTGCCCTAAAGTCGAATACTTATGATCGAGATGAAGGTTCTATTGATGATTATGCAAAAAATGGGGTAAGGAGGAGAACGGTATATTGGGCGACGTTTACGGTTCTGAATATGATAGAAGGAGAGATCGAGATGGAAGGTGATTTCATCAGGCTGATTATTATCTGTTCCTTAATTCATTCGGCTATTATCGGCATATTCGTCGGCGAAAGGTCGAGGTTTTAGAAATTAGAAGAGAGAGGGGTGGATTGATGAACGGTTAACTGGTGGGTCATTGGGGATTATCATCGTTACATATGTTATTTTCTGGTAATTTTGCAGATTAGGAAGACAAGAAACTTGATAAGAGAGAGAATTGAATGATCGGTTTAGGAAGAAAAGAAACGTAATTGACGGATGAAAGAGAGAGAGAGACACTGACAAATGGCGTGCTGTCAGTGTATGCTAACACAGCTTGCACAACCAATTGCGAGTAGACACGTGGCATAAGGACTGGCTGAATGAAGGGGAGACAGACACGTAAGAATAAGAATATGCTTGTGTTTTATATTATGTTATAGACTTTATATATTAATATTAATATATTAATATTATTATATTAATATTAATATATTAATATTAATATTAATATTAATATTATTATTACTCTATATATTACTTGATATAATATTGACATAATAAAAAAACTCTTTCCCATCGGTCAACTTTTACTATTTACAACCCCATAATTCACTCCACTTTTTAATATTTTATTTATAAAATCATTTCTTTACTTTTAAACTTTATATACTATTGACAAAACAAAAAAACTCTTCCCCATTGGTCAAGTTTTACTATTTATATACTCTATATACTCCCTCCGTCTCATCCTAATAGTCCACAGACAAAAAACACGCAGTTTTAGGAAATTCCACTAACTTCATTTCTCCACCAATGAAATATCTTCTCTCTCCAGATCCACCAATGAAATATCTTCTTTCCTTTCTATTTATGGAAGTGGACTATCAGAATGAGACAGCCCAAAATGAAATATTGACCTATTGGAATGAGACGGAGGTGGGTAGTACTATTTACAAAACTAAAAAACTCTTCCCCATTGGTCAAGTTTTACTATTCCCATCAGTCAAGTTTTACTATTCACAACCCCACAATTCACTCCCCTTTTTAAAAATTTTATTTATAAATGTTATAATTCAGTAGGCTTATAACTACCTTTAGTGGATTGGTTCTTGAATATAGACTTTGAAAATCTTAAGAACAAGAGTATATGAGTAAAGAGATAAATTTTCTTGTAAGAATGAGCAAGTGTTATGCTTGCTTAAAGGTCTATTTATAGCAAGAATTCAAGTACTTTAGGTAATACAATAACATTAATTTTGTGTATCAAAATTAACTATACACTCTATTATATTTATATTCTATATATTATAACACTCCCCCTTGGATAGCAATTTTGTTTCATTAGAAATAAACTAGTACTGCCTCGTTAAAAACCTTGCTAAAGAAAAATACAGTAGGATAAAAACTTTAGTCAAGGGAAAAAGAGTGCAGTATAGAGTTGACTCCCCCTCAAGTAGACATCGTTGAGTCGTCACATCTTTTGAACTTGCCTCATGCCAATATTGTGAACGTGTGTTCTGAAAATAGTAGTTGGAAGTGCTTTGGTAAAAAGATCAGCATCGTTTTTGCTAGATTGAACTTATATCATTTCAATCTGGTCGTCCTTGATGAGATCTTGAGTGTATGAGAAGAATCTAGGAGGTGTGTATTTTGTTCGATCACTTTTGATATACCCTTCTTTCATCTGTGCTATGCAAACTGCATTATCTTCATAGATAGTTGTTGGACTTTTATGGCATTCTAGTTCACAAGAATCAGTAATGAGTTGTGTCATTGATCTCAACCAAAAACATTCTCGAGTAGCTTCATGTAATACAATCACTTCGGCATGATTTGATGATATTGCAACAAGTGTTTGTTTTTTAGAACGTCAAGATATTGCGGTACCTCCATTTAGAAATACATATCCAGTTTGAGATTTAGCATTATGTGGATCAGATAAATAACCTGCATCTATATAACCAATCAAATCTTGTTTTGAATCGTTAGAGTAAAATAATCATAAATCAGTAGTTCCTCAAGGGTATCGAAACATGTGTTTGATCCTATTCCAGTGTCTTTTTGGAAGGAATTGAGCTGAAACTTGTAACAAATTAACTGCAAAAGAAATGTCAGTTCTTGTATAATTTGTAAGATACATAAGAGCCCCAATTCACTAAGATATGGAACTTCTGATCCGTAAAGATCTTCATGATCTTCACGGGGATGAAATGGATCAGTGTCAATATTGAGTGATATATCAACCAATGGTTTTGTCTTTAAAAATGTTTTAAAATCTTTTTGGTATAAGTTGTTTGATGTACAAGTAAACCATTAGGCATATGCTCAATTTGCAAACCAAGGTAATACTTGGTTTTTTCGAGATCTTTCATTTCAAATTCTTTCTTTAGAAGTTGAATGGCTTCATGGATCTCTTTATTTGTACCTATGATGTTAAGATCATCGACATAAACAGCTATGATCACATACCCGGGTGTTTTTTTCTTAATGAATACACATGGGCAAATAAAATTATTTGTATACCCTTTGCTTATCAAGTAATCACTTAATCGTTTATACCACATGCGACCCGATTGGATTTTGCATTGGATGCTTCTAATACCTTAAATCCTTCAGGTATCTTCATATATATATCACTATCAAGTGATCCATATAGATAAGCAGTAACAACATCCATTAGATGTATTTCTAAATTTTTAGAAACTGCCAGGCTGATTAAGTATCTAAAAGTAATTGCATCCATAACAGGAGAATAAGTTTTCTCATAATCAATTCCTGGTCTTTGAGAAAAATCTTGAGTTACAAGTCTGACTTTACCTTGTAAGTTCATTTTTCTTATTTCCTTTTCGAATTAAAATTCATTTGTATCCCATACGTTTCACATCTTTAAAAGTGATAACGATTGATCCGAAAACTTTTCTTTTATTGAGCGATTCTAATTCAGCTCGTATTGCTCCTTTCAATTGAGCTCAGTCATGTATATTTTGACACTTAATGACAAATTTTGGTTCAAGATCATCATCTGTAGTGCCCCGACCAAATCCATATGGACGAGAACATTACATATGATTACATCGCGAGGTATTTGACTTCTATATGATACATTTTACAAACATTTCATTCATTTTTAAAAGACAACCTTTCATTTAATCAAAAGTTGACAGGTATGCATACCATTTCATAATATCCAAACTATAAATGACCTAATCTGTCATTTACTTAATAGTAATTTCTAATGAACTTCAACGACTCGAATGCAACGTCTTTTGAAATATGTCATGAATGACTCCAAGTAATATCCTTAAAATGAGCTAATGCACAGCGGAAGATTTCTTTCAAACCTGAGAATAAACATGCTTTCAAGTGTCAACCAAAAGGTTGGTGAGTTCATCAGTTTATAGTAATCATTTAATTTTCATCATTTTAATAGACCACAAGATTTTAATTATTATAAAACGTGCAGAAGTCCCATTCCAACTGCGCAAACAAAATATCATTCATATGAAGAACACCTGGTGAGGATTCAAAATATAATAGTAACCATCTGTGCCGGTCTTTCACCCCACGGCTGAATACATGTGCCTTCAAAATATAGAACCTCTGTGCCGGTCTTTCACCCCACGGCTGAACACATGTATATAAAATATAGGCCAACCGGTGCCAAAATGTCATAAATAATAAACCATTCATATCAACCAACCATCTCATAGCAGGCATTTCGCATCATACTAGAGATAAAAAATCATTCATATCAACCAACCAATCCCAGATAATTCTATCATAGAATGCAGTTAAGGTACTTGTGTCTTTTGCGTCAAACATTTATAAAAAATTGTGCATGTATTCTCAGCCCAAAAACATAAAGGGTAAAAAGGCAAATGTAACTCACCATACTGTATTTTGTAGTAAAAATACATAGAACGACATTGAACAAGTATAGGGTTGGCCTCGGATTCACGAACCTATATTATTCATATATATATATTAACACATATAATTGTAATTGAATCATTTATGTATTATTAGTGATATAAATGATGTTTTAATGGTTTTTATGTTAAATATAATTATTTTATATATACTTTACATATTAATCAATATTATCATAAAAATATTGATATAGCTTTTGTTAAATATATTTTTGTATAACTAATTTTTATTGTCATAATAATAATAGTATTCATAGTAGTATTGGTGATAATAATAATATAGTTCTTGTAATATGAATGATACTAGTAGTAAATAATAATAATAATAATAATGTCAAAAATAATGATATTGTTAATAAAAATGAAAATTCTTATAATATTAATAATAATGATAATACTAATAATTAAAATGTTATATGTTAATACTTATAATAATAATAATAATAATAATAATAATAATAATAATAATAATAATAATAATAATAATAATAATAATAATAACAAAAATAAAAAAAAATAAAACTACCTTAGAAGCTTTTTTTTTTTTTACAAAAAGGATGTCCCGAACCGGGCTCGAACCCGCAACCTCTCATAAACTCGACACCCACTTAACCACTGCTCTACAATCACTTTTCTATTTTCATTCGTACCCACGTTTATATATGTGTAATCGGCTCAACTATGCAAAAAGGATTCGCCCCAAATTATGAAGCAATTCATGGGGATCTTGGTCCAGACAGTTTCTCTTGCAAATACTTAAAAAAATTTAATGTAATAGGTTGCCTGGGTTCGAACCTAGGACCTCTAGAATAACCCCAAAGAACACAAAACCAGCTGATCTATCTCGTCTTTCTGTTTAATACCTAAATCTATTCTATTTAACCTAAACTTTTCTGTTTTCTTCTTATTCATAATCTATTATCATCAACCTCAATTCATCTGTTAATTGACATAAACATCTGCTCATCATTATCAAATCAAATCACTTATGCCTAATATTATCATCTTAGTTTTGAAACAAGTGTTTGTGCGTTGACATCGAATCCAGAAAACAACAGTGAAACAAATCGGCCCAATTAACAACTTGACATAGGCCTACTAGTACAATCTCACTAGCAAATCTATTTAACTAACACATGGCCCAAGTTAATAAGAATTGCTGTTCGCAGAATAACAAAGAACAAAAATATTATCCAGCTCGTCACCCTACCTTCTCAAATTTCATTTTCATAACAAGACCCCACCATAATTTTATCATCCATCGATTGTAACTCAAGTGGGAAATGAGTCATCATAAGCCACTACCATGATTTAAGTGATCAAAAAGAAACTTGCATCCTATGCGTTTAAATTGTCTGGTAAAGAAAACACAATCGTATCATCTTTATTAACACCACATTCATCATCTTCATTTTGTAGTATCTTATCATCATCGTTCTCACCATCATTTCGTCCCATCAAGTACTGCTCATTCATTTCCTTCGTTGTTATTAAACAGAAACCCGAATTCAGGTAGCAGTAGCAGGAAACCGTAGGGTTTTAGTTAGCGGTTGTGATGGTCTTCGAGCATTTACAGTAGCGAACAGTAGTAGTAGGAACATGAATGATGGTTGTTCTCGAATGGTGGTTGCGGTGGTGTCGGGTACATTCGATACACAGAACAATTCGTTGGATGTGGGTTTAAGAAGAAAAGTAGGAGAGGGAGAGGAGAGAGAGAAGAGAACGTGAGAGGTGACCGAAGGTGTTTGTCCAACTCTTCATTGAGAAACCACGTAGCAATAGAAGTTCAATGGGCTTGATCATAAAACAAAAGAGTGTGTCGGTTGTAATGGTTAAATGTGTGACGGTGGTGCTTGGTAGAGGTGGTTATCGGCTGAAGAAGGAAACAAAAATATAGAAGACCGTTAGTAGCAGTAGTAATGGTTTTAGGGTGGCGGGTTTATGAATGAAACAAGATGAATGATATGAGTTATCGAGGTAAAGGCTATTGTAATTATAATTATGGTTTGATGATGCACATATGTATATATATTTATATATCGAAGTGGGTTGTCTTGAGGTATTTCTTTGAGCAAAAATGGAGAGAAGTGATAATTTGATGAGGTTGTTGTGTTGAAAACATTATAGGGTATACATACACATATTAGATATTAGATTGATAGTTAGAGATATATGCAAAAATAGAAATTGATAGATTGAGACGGGACAGACAGAAACAAAGTTGTATAAAAGTTTGATTGGGATGTGAAACAAATTTTGGATGAATTCGCATGTGAAAGTTCATAAATTTTGATTCCATATACTCATTTTGGATCTGTATGGAAATTTGAAGTCGACGGAGAATAACTCCAAAAGCAGTAAGTTAAGAAAAAAATTAAAGCTGATTATGACCTACAACAGAATTTAACCCATCTGATTAACACCAAATATTATGTACTAGTTTGGATTAAGACATGTAACCAATTTGGGATAGAAACAAGATATTGAAACAATTCATTCGTACAGCAAATAAAGAAAATAAATAGTTAAAGTTAAAAGAGGTTCCTGATTAGATTATATTCTAATTTCGTTTATGATTAATAATAATAATTAATAATAATAATACTTTTAATATTATAAAAAATAATAAAAGTGTTTAGTAATAATAATAATATTAATAAATATACCAATAATAATAATAACTATATTAAAATCATAAAAGTAATAATATTAGTAATACTAATAATAATAATAAAAACTAATACAACTAGCTTAAAATTTTTAATCATTCTTAACATTTTTTTTATTTAAAACCTTTATTTAATAATAATAACAATCATTAATAATAATAATGAAAATAGTATTAATGATACTTATTTTAATAGTAGTTATACTAATCTTGATATTATTGATGATAATAATAATATTAATATAATGACTTGTACATATCCAATTTTAGGTATATATATATATATATATATATATATATATATATATATATATATATATATATATATACATTAACTACTATACAATTATGTTTTATATATTTAATAGATAGCTATATTAATTATATATAAATAACTCAATGTACACAATAAATATTTTGGTAACGTTGACCAGCTATATTAAGAAATTATTTTCATGCAATATGTTCTCAATAATTAATTAATAGCTTAAATGACATGTTTTAAATTATTTTAAGTTATCTTTCATAATAACTAAATCACATAATAGTTTAATTTATTATACACGCTTCTATATATATATATATATATATATATATATATATATATATATATATATATATATATATATATATATAGTTATTTACAAACAATTGTTCGTGAATCGTCGGAAATAGTCAAAGGTCAAATGTATATATGGACACAGTTCAAAGTTTTTAAGACTTCAACATTATAGACTTTGTTTATCGTGTCGAAAACATATAAAGATTAAAGTTTAAATTTGATCGGAAATTCCCGGGTCATCACAGTACCTACCCGTTAAAGAAATTTCGTCCCCGAAATTTGATAGAGTTCGTCATGGATAACAATAAGCATGTTTTCTTGACAAATATGAGTTGATAAATAGAGTTTTATCATCATTGAGTAATATGAATAAAACCATTTGATTTTGTGAAGAGTACAAGTGAAACTATCACCAAAGAGTGAAATGAGTAGGTATAGATTCATCATATCTTTTGACGTAGATAGGATTGATTTCTCTAGTTCAAGAGATTTGGAGAAAATCTTCGTAATAAGATTTGATTTTTTTTCGGTAATCAAGGGAATTAAGATCCGCTTTAAATGCGATCATCTGTTCTGTTTGCTCTGTCGGATATTTTACTATAAATCCACTCCCGTCGTTTCTTTAAAACTTACACCTTCTATTCTTCCTCCCTCGACTCGTACTTTAAAACATTCGTCAATATGCTCCATCCCATCCTGATCCTTGATATACTCTTAACTTTCATATCTGTCATTTCTTATCTTTCATCTTCCACCGGAGGATTTTATTTACTTCTACTATTATCTTGGGATTATAGTGTTATTAATTTTCCCGTGCCTTTACGTGGCAATACGTATTGATATGCACGATTTGTAATTTACGTGTTGTTGTCGAGTTTTATACTTTCTTTTATATTCAAGAGTTCCATACTTTTGTCTTTTCTTCCCGACTACAAGTCAAGCAAATAATGGTCCGGAATTCGTAGGTATGCAATTCGGAGTGAACACAGTTAATGTTCTAAGAGGGAAATCGTAATGGCACGATCTTGATTTGGTAAATTACCAGAATATCCGGAAAGATAGAAATATCAATAAGATATGTTCTTAATATGTTTAGAGATTGAGTAGAATGCAAGAGTCATGTAAATGGAACATGATGACGGTATGTTCTGTGAATCATCACGTTCCATTAGAAACTCAGCATGAACTACTGTAATATAATCACGTTGATCAAGTGTCATTATATTATACTAACTCATGCATCAGTTCCCAACATTACTTCAATAACATTCCTATTTTAAGCTCGAAAGTTTACAGAATATAGAAACTAACAGTTTCTATATGATGTAACACTGATAGCACGAAGAGATTAATGGTTTCCGATAAGAATATTTATGAAAATATCTTCAGAAATATGAAGGTTATTTATAATGAAAGATACGATGATATCTTAGGATTTTAGAATTAAATTGTGATGAAGAAATTCATTCTCGATGATTTAGAGCGATTAAGGAGTAAGGTATTCGCTAAAGACTTCAGCAGGCATTGAATCATTTGGATTCTTTGAAGTCAAACTTATTCTTTGTGATTTGTCCACGGCTTCCTTCATAGTTTTGCATAATCCGCTTTTCGGTATTAAATTTTCTATTGGGTGTTTCCAATACTCCATTCTTTATCATCAAACTCTTGGCCATTTAGGCCATCTACAATTTTACTGTTTCCTCTGCATTTAATGCAGCCATATTTGAATCGTCGGTTATCAATCCGAGATGGTTTCAGGAGAATTGTGTTTTTAGATGATTAAACGCTGATGGTAATATGGTGGAATATAAAAGGTTCCCCGGTAACAATAAAAGAGCACACAGTTATAACAAGATTATAATATGGTTGTTTCGAACGAAAATTCGAAGTTTACTTGCTGGAGCTGTGACAAAACTGGCTATCTCGAATGTGAGTTGCAAGGTGTGACGACCCGGAAATTTCTGACCAAATTTAAACTTAACCTTTATATGTTTCCGACACGATAAGCAGAATTTGTAATGTTGAATCTCAAAAAGTTTGGAACTACATTCATGTAATCAATTACCCTTTGACCGTGTTCGACGATTCACGAACAATTATGTGTATATAGATATGTATATATAATATATAATATTAACTGAAAACATTAACAAAGTATTAGATATATGATACTTTACATGAACGTATTTGTTTCGATATATTTATCGACAGAATTAAGAGATAATATCAAATGATTGAATTATCAGATACGTTATGATATGATTACGGGCCAATGTTATGAGGTCCATTGTGATTTAAGAAATCTATTCTTTTTGACAATATTCGGAAAATGGTAAAGTGATCTATAAGTAAGAACGTGGAGTGTAAATAACTTAGATGTTGGATATCGACAAGTTAAGTAACTCAACATTTTTCATTAAGATAATTTCATACATTTATTAAACCTTTGGACTTTATCCCATGCTTCACCAACAGACTGTAATTTAAAAACTTGAAACCTATTATGAATATATATAATTCTACTTTTCTAAAATGTTTTTTGATATAACGATTTCTATTATTTTAACCTTTTAACAAAATGATTCTTAACTATATTTAGTTTTGGAAAACAAAATTATCATATTTATTTGATTTAGTTTCAAAAGTACAAAAAACGTTTTCAGTTTAAAAAGAACTTTATTATTAAAATGTATATATCTTTTATAAATATCTAGAACCACTTTTGACAACTCATTACTTAACCAATATGATAAAGATAACGATATTTATATTTTATTTTATTAAATATATATAACGATTTAAATTAATATTATATATATTTATACGCGTATTATACGTATATAGTTTTATACTTTTACTATACTTTAACTTTACCTTTACTTTACTTTTACTTTTACTTTACTTTAACTTTAATAATTCGTACTTTAATAATTCACTTTAATAATTCATACTTTAATAATTCACTTTAATAATTCATACTTTAATAATTCACTTTAATAATTCATATTTTAATAATTTACTTTAATAATTCACTTTAATAATTCATACTTTAATAATTCACTTTAATAATTCACTTTAATAATTCATACTTTAATAATTCACTTTAATAATTCATACTTTAATAATTCATACTTTAATAATTCACTTTAATAATTCACTTTAATAATTCATACTTTAATAATTCACTTTAATAATTCATTTTAATAATTCATACTTTAATAATTCACTTTAATAATTCACTTTAATAATTCATACTTTAATAATTCACTTTAATAAATCATACTTTAATAATTCACTTTAATAATTCACTTTAATAATTCATACTTTAATAATTCAAAAATCTATTATAAATAGAATTGAATAGGTTTCATTATTTCATAGAAACTTGAAAATATTTTCTCTAAACTCTCTCAATCGAATTACATATATATATTTTCTTTGTATTATTTCATGATATTATTAGTATACATAAAATACTACGACGGAGTTATACTCAGACAATTTCAAAATAAGTTTTCAAATGGGATAAAGCTAAGGAAATTATGGGTTATAGCTATGGAGGTTATGGGTATTGATCGAGAGTATTGCTCGTGAGTCAAACTAGTGTTTATCATCTCCGTTGCGTCTACGTACTTTTCCTGCAATATTGAATCTCAATATTGATACGTTCGTGAATCCAAGGCCAACATTGCACTTGTTCAATGACGTCATATGTATTTTTACTACAAAATACAATATTGTGAGTTTCATTTGCTCCCTTTTTGATTGCTTTTGCAATATATATTTTTGGGCTGAGAATACATGCGCTGTTTTATAAATGTTTTACGAAATAGGCACAAGTACTAAAACAAATTCTACGTGGGTTTAAACCAGAAATATACCCTTAGCTTGGTAACATTAAACTACTTGTCTATGTACGGTAGGCGCGAATCCTAAAGATAGATCTATTGGGCCTGACAAACCTCATCCTGACTATGGGATGCTTTAGTACTTCGAGGTTATTTTAAACACACCAGATCTGGTGTACTTCAGAGGGTAAAATATGAACGTTAAGGCTTGTTACCGGGTGCCTACAACTTATAGAATAATTTTATACACTTGCGAGTGTACATATATTTATAAACGAAAATCTTGTGGTCTATTAATATATTGAAATGATTTTTATGATAAACCTATGAACTCACCAACCTTTTGGTTGACACTTTAAAGCATGTTTATTCTCAGGTATTAAAGAAATCTTCCGCTGTGCATTAGCTCATTTTAAGGATATTACTTGGAGTCATTCATGGCATATTTTGAAAGACGTTGCATTCAAGTCATTGAGTTCATCAAGATTATTATTAAGTCAATTATAGTTGGATGTATTATGAAATGGTGTGCATACCGTCAATTTTCGTTGTAAAGAAAGTTTGTCTTTTAAAAACAAATGCAATGTTTATAAAATGTATCATATAGAGGTCAAATACCTCGCGATGTAATCAACTATTGTGAATCATTTATAATGTATATGAACGGGTCCTTTCACAAGGTTATTTTTGGTAATAATAACAC